>NC_092717.1:70272894-70572894 GCF_047496885.1 Scyliorhinus torazame
ATCCAGTCTTTCTTCATATGTCAGTCCTGCCATCCCGGGAATTAGTCGGGTGAACATTCGCTGGGTACCCTCAATAGCAAGAATGCCCTTCCTCAAACTAGGAGACCAAAACTACACAAAATATATAAGGTGTGACCTCAGCAAGGCCCTGCCTACTCCTACACTCAAATCCTCTCGCTATGAAGGCCAGCATACCATTAGCTTTCCTCACCACCTCCTGTACCTGCATGCCAACTTTCAGCGACTGTTCCACCATGACACCCAGGTATCGTTGCACTTTCCCTTTTTCTAAACTGTCACATTCAGATAATAATCTGCCCCTCTGTTTTTGCCACCAAAATGACCTCACATTTACCCACATTATATTGCATTTGCCAAGTCTTTGCCCACTCACAAGCCTGTCCAAGTCACCCTGCAGCCTCCTTTGCGTCCTCCTCACAGCACACTGGCACCCAGCTTAGTATTGTCTGCAAATGTGTTGTCCTAATGTCATGTGAATGTCACTTTAAGAAATGTTTGTCTTCTTAAGTGGCTGCAGTGATGTCATTGTGTGGGTGGAGCTGAGCTCTGCTTTTTACTTTCGCTTTGTGCTGGGAGCTGATTTGGCTCTGCCTTTACTTTCACTTTCAGTTGGAGAGCTGCATTCAAACCAAGCAGATGTGTGTATTGATCTCTCTCTATCTGCAATCTAAAAAATGTCTCCAGATCACTTGATGATTTCAAAGTAATACCTGTTTCAGCAAGGCATGCAAACCTACTGTCTTTGTTAAAACGTTTTTTTTGACTTATGAATGTTGTTTGGAAAGTTATTAAGGGTTATCTATAGAGTATTGTATCTTTTGGGCGGTTATCAGGGTTGGTAGTTGATAAACTGCTTACTGTGTGTTTATAAAATGTTAACTGGATTCAGAGAATAAACATTGTTTTTGTTTTAAAATACTTTTGGATCTCTGTTGCATCACACCTGTAAAGTGGGCCCTTGTCCTCCCCAAATCCAAAATCTATTGAAAGTTGTGGGTCAGGTGAACTCCATGATATACTTTGGTGTTCTCTAAAGCCTGACCCATAATACTAATCATTAATGTATATTGTGAACAGCTGGGGTCCCAGCGCTGAACCCTGCGGTACCCCACTCGTCACTGCCTGCCACTCTAAAAATATTTATTCCACTCTCTGTTTCCTGTCTGCCAACTGTCTTCCTCTCTATCCACCCTCCTCCCTCATCGCCCCTCCCGCTTCTTCCCTCTCCTTCCCCCTCTTCAGCCCTCCATCTCCACCCCCCTCCTCAGCCCTCCATCTCCACGCCCTCCCCCTTCCTTTCTCCCCTCCCCCCTTCCTCTTCCCCTCCCCCTTCCTCTTTCCCCTCCCCCTTCCTCTTTCCCCTCCCCCTTCCTCTTTCCCCTCCCCCTTCCTCTTTCCCCTCCCCCTTCCTCTTTCCCCTCCCCCTTCCTCTTTCCCCTCCCCCTTCCTCTTTCCCCTCCCCCTTCCTCTTTCCCCTCCCCCTTCCTCTTTCCCCTCCCCCTTTCCCCACCCCCTTCCTCTTTCCCCTCCACCCATCCTCTTTCCCCTTCCTCTTTCCCCTCCCCATCCTCTTTCCCCTCCCCATCCTCTTTCCCCTCCCCATCCTCTTATCCCTCCCCCTTCCTTTTTCCCCTCCCCTTCCTCTTTCCCCTCCCCCTTCCTCTTTCCCCTCCCCTTCCTCTTTCCTCTCCCCCTTCCTCTTTCCCTCACCCCTTCCTCTTTTCCCTCACCCCTTCCTCTTTCCCCTCACCCCTTCCTCTTTCCCCTCACCCCTCCCCTCTTTCCCCTCACCCCTCCCCTCTTTCCCCTCACCCCTCCCCTCTTTCCCCTCACCCCTCACCCCTCCCCCTTACCCTCCCCCCCCTTACCCTCCCCCCCCTTACCCTCCCCCCCTTACCCTTCCTCTTTCCCCTCCCCCTGATGTGTTGGGTGT
The DNA here is from genome assembly GCF_047496885.1 of Scyliorhinus torazame. Classification (NCBI taxonomy): domain Eukaryota; kingdom Metazoa; phylum Chordata; class Chondrichthyes; order Carcharhiniformes; family Scyliorhinidae; genus Scyliorhinus; species Scyliorhinus torazame. The sequence goes on from NC_092717.1 coordinate 70,274,849, forward strand.
TCTGGATCACAAACAGGTCACCAACACTGGAAGTGGTGCAACTCTATTTTATTATAAGGTTAACTATATTAACATACTTGAACTGTGGGTAAATGCAATACCAGCTTTAACTGTTGACCCTTGCCTCGTCCTAACCAGGTGATGCACTCAGCACATGGTGAATGTCTGTGTTGCAGGCTGTGAGCTCTGTGCTCCGAGCTGGCTGCTACTAGAATGAGCGGGAACTCTCCTGTCCCCTGTCTTTATGGTGCGTGTGCTCGCACTGGTGATTGGCTGCGGTGTTGTGTATGCTGATTGGTCCCACTGCATGTCCATCAGTGTGTGTGTGTGTGTGTCTGCACCATAATATACTGGTGTATATTATGACATCCCATGGTGGGCAGCACGGTAGCATTGTGGATAGGACAATTGCTTCACAGCTCCAGGGTCCCAGGTTCGATTCCGGCTTGGGTCACTGTCTGTGTGGAGTCCGCACATCCTCCCCGTGTGTGCGTGGGTTTCCTCCGGGTGCTCCGGTTTCCTCCCACAGTCCAAAGATGTGCAGGTCAGGTGGATTGGCCATGATAAATTGCCCTTCGTGTCCAAAATTGCCCTTAGTGTTGGGTGGGGTTACTGGGTTATGGGGATAGGGTGGAGGTGTTGACCTTGGGTTGGGTGCTCTTCCCAAGAGCCGGTACAGACTCGATGGGCCGAATGGCCTCCTTCTGCACTGTAAATTCTATGATCTATGATCCCTCCCTTTTATATAAAGAACATGTGCCTGCGTGACAATAAATATTGTGTAGTGAATGTACCTGACTATGTGTGTGCGTGTTATTTACATGACTATGTACATGAGGCTAATCTATTTACACGGGAAGGTGCCTGGTGCAGAGAAATAGGGAGTCACACCAACAACGAAATGAACATTATGTACAAACTACTGGAACGATGAAACAGGATAACAGAACAGATCAAAGAGTCCAACATTGTAAAACTCATAAGTCAAGTCTCTGAGGTGGGCGACGGATTCTGGTTGGCCGCCTCGAGTGGGTCATGAGCCACCGGCTGAGGAACGGGCTGGGCCACGGCAGAGTGAGGAGGATGCAGAGTATTCGGAATCTCCACATAGTCCAGGTTGGGGACAACAGGAGGGCGTGGCACCAGTGGAGTATCACGTAGCGAGCGTGAAACGAGACGAAGGGCATGCCGATTACGGCGGCGAATGGAACCATCTGGCAGACGAACCAGGAACGAGCGGGGAGCCAACTGCCGAAGAACCACAGCAATTGCAGACCAACCACCGGGTTGGGAAGATGGATGCGGACGTTGTCATCCGCAGCCAGAACAGGGAGATCAGTCGCCTGAGCGTCATGCGCCGCCTTGTGTTGTGCACGAGACTGTTGCATCCGCTGAAGGACCGAAACGTGGTCGAGGTCTGGGACGTAAATGGACGGCACCGTGGTCCTGAGGGTGCGACCCATGAGCAGCTGGGCTGGCGACTGGCCCGTGGAGAGTGGGGCCGAACGATAGGCCAGCAAGGCGAGGTAGAGGTCGGATCCTGCATCGGCAGCCTTGCAGAGGAGCCGTTTGACGATGTGGACGCCCTTTTCCGCTTTGCCATTGGATTGGGGATGCAGGGGACTGGATGTCACATGCACAAAGTTGTACCTGCTGGCAAAGTTGGACCATTCCTGGCTCGCGAAGCAGAGGCCATTGTCCCACATCACAGTGAGTGGGATGCCGTGACGAGCAAAGGTCTCCTTGCAGGCACGGGTGACCAACGACGATGTGATGTCGTGCAGGCGTACGACCTCCGGGTAGTTCGAAAAATAGTCTACAATCAGAACATAGTCCCTGCCGAGCACATGGAACAGGTCAACGCCTACCTTAGACCAAGGGGACGTGACCAACTCATGGGGCTGTAGGGTCTCACATGGTTGGGCCGGCTGGAACCGCTGACGGGTGGGGCAGTTGAGCACTGTTGGCGATGTCCTCATTGATGCCGGGCCAGTACACAGCCTCTCGGGCCCTCCGTTGGCACTTCTCCACGCCAAGATGGCCCTCATGTAGCTGTTCCAAAACAAGCTGGCACATGCTGTGCGGGATCACGATGCGGTCCAGCTTCAGGAGGACACCAACTACTGCCAGATCGTCTCTGATATTGTAGAACTGCGGGCATTGGCCCTTGAGCCACCCGTCCGTCATGTGGCGCATGACACGCTCTTGTAGGGGGTCAGCCGCAGTCTCGCGGCGAATGTGGGTAAGGCGTTCATCCGTGGCCGACAGATTGGAGGCCGTGAAGGCCACATGGGCGTCAACTGGCAGACAAACCCCGCTGGGTCACACTGGGTGTTGACTGCCCTGGACAGAGCATCGGCTATGATCAGGTCCTTGCCCGGGGTGTATAGGAGCTGGAAATCGTACCGCTGGAGTTTAAGCAGAATGCACTGGAGGCGAGGGGTCATATCATTCAGGTCTTTTTGTATAATGTTGACCAGCGGGTGATGGTCGGTCTCGACAGTGAATTGGGGGAGGCCGTACACGTAATCATGAAATTTGTCAACCCCAGTCAACAGGTCCAGGCACTCCTTTTCGATCTGCGCGTAGCGATGTTCCGTGGGGGTCATGGCACGTGACGCATATGCAACGGGGGCCCATGATGAGGCCTCATCGCGTTGCAGGAGCACCGCCCCAATGCCGGATTGGCTGGCATACGTTGAAATTTCTGTTTCCTTCGTGGGATCAAAAAATGCCAATACCGGGGCCGTGGTAAGCTTGGTCTTAAGCTCCTCCCATTCGCGCTCGTGGGCGGGAAGCCATTGGATGTCTGTCGTCTTCCTGACCAGGTTCCGGTGAGCTGTGGTATGGGAGGCGAGGTTGGGGATGAACTTCCCCAGGAAGTTGACCATGCCCAAAAATTGGAGGACCGCCTTCTTATCCGCTGGCTTCTGCATGGCCGCGATGGCTGCCACCTTGTCCGCATCCGGCCGCACACCCAACCGGGAGATGTGGTCCCCTAGGAACTTCGAGTTCCGTCTGGCCGAAGGAACATTTGGCTCTGTTGAGGCGAAGGCCTTGGTCCCGTATTCGTTTGAAAACGCGCTGGAGGCGACTGATATGCTCCTGCGTGGTGGTGGACCAAATTATGATGTCGTCAACTTAGATGCGCACACCCTCAATGCCCTCCATCATTTGCTCCATGGTCCGGTGGAATACTTCTGATGCCGATATAATCCCAAACGGCATCCTGTTGTAGCAGTGTCTGACAAACGGGGTATTAAAGGTACACAGCTTTCTGCTGGACCTGTCTAGTTGAATTTGCCAGAATCCTTTCGAGGCGTCAAGTTTGGTGAAGATGTTGGCCCGAGCCATCTCGCACATGATCTCCTCGCGCTTGGGGATAGGGTAATTCTCCCTCATTATGTTGCGATTCAGATCCTTTGGGTCAATGCAGATCCGGAGCTCGGCAGAAGGCTTCTTTACGCACACCATGGAATTGACCCAGTCGGTTGGTTCCGTCACTCTGGAGAGCACTCCTTGGTCCTGGAGGTCCTGCAGCTGCTGCTTGAGGCGGTCCTTGAGGGGAGCTGGGTCTCTGCAAGGTGCATGAACCACTCTTGTTTGAGCAGCATTTTGTAGGTGTATGGAAGCGTGCCCATGCCTTCGAAAACGTCACGGCGCTGGTCGATGATGGCATTGAGTTGCGCCCTGAAGTCCGCATGCTGGAAGGCAGATGCGTCCTCTGGAGAGAGAGAGAGTGTACTCGTTGAACGAGGATTAGGAGTTTGCACGCCTGTGCACCTAGCACAGAGTCCTTCGAGGAGCCCACGATCTCGAAGGGAAGGATGGCTTTTCGCGAGTTGTGCGTCACTTCGAGTTGGCATGAACCGGTAGCAGGAATGACGTTGCCATTGTAGTCCACTAGTTGGCAGGTCGACGGAAGAATGGTTTGTTTAACCCCAAGGGTCTGAAAGTCTGACCACGCTAGGAGATTAGCGGAAGCACCAGTGTCCAGGCGGAATCGTATCTGGGATCGGTTGACCGTCAGGGTGGCACACCACTCGTCGTCTGGATCAATGCTGTGCACCGACAGTGGCTGGTGGTTTTGATTCGGGGACAGCCTGTTCTTTGTTATAACAGCGACTCGAAAAGGCTCCCTCGGGTCCTCGGTGTCACTGATCTGCGGGAAGTCGGAATCGGACTCGGTGAACGTGGGTTGAATTGCCCGAACTTTCCTGCGAGGCTGGCTGAAGCGATGCGAATTGGCAGGCTGAGCTGCTCGACAGCAGGCAGCATAGTGGCCAAGTCTGCCACATGGTAGGCATTGTCACGATTTTGTAGGACATTGCCGCTTTAAATGGGCGGAGCCACAGTTGCCGCACGTCGTGATGTCAGTACGCTCATTGCGCCACCGCGCATGCGCGGTGCAGTCCTGCGTGATGCGCGATCACGTTCCTCCACGTCACCGTCCCCTCGTTTGGCGCGTACAAGCGCGGGAGGCCACGAAAAGCGCGCGAAATGGCCGCCCTCATCCAGGCTGCAGCCTTGGAGGTGTTCAATTGTTTGGACCCGTTCCGCCTCGTGGGGACCTTGCCGTGCCGTTTCAGCCGCCTGTATGTAGGAGTACAGGCTGCTGACATTTTCATGCAGAACACAGGTCTCGATGGCAGTCGCTAGGGTGAGTTGCTTAATTTTGAGGAGCTGCTGACGCAGGGGACCGACAGAACACCAAGTACGATCTGGTCGCGTATCATGGAGTCAGAGGTGGGCCCGTAGCCGCAGGACTGCGCAAGGATACGGAGGTGTGTCAAAAAGGATTGGAAAGGCTCGTCCTTACCCTGCAAGCGCTGCTGGAACAGGTATCTTTCGAAGCTTTCATTGACCTCTATGCTGAAGTGGGTATCGAATTTGAGGAGAACCGTCTTGTACTTTGTCTTGTCCTCGTCGTCTGCGAATGTGAGGGAGTTGAAGATGTGAATGGCGTGTTGCCCGGCCGTGGAGAGGAACAGAGCAATCTTCCTGGTGTCCGAGGCGTTCTCCCCGTCCGTGGCTTCGAGGAAGAGCTGGAAATGCTGTTTAAAAGTCTTCCAATTGACCCCGAGATTGCCGGCGATGCGGAGCGACGGCGGCGGGTTGATGTTCTCCGTACTTCAGGATGCCGGAATGCTGATTAGATGCAGGTGGGTCTCAGAAGTGCGAGTATGCAACCACTCCTTATACCATGATGTGTTGGGTGTTCTGGATCACAAACAGGTCACCAACACTGGAAGTGGTGCAACTCTATTTTATTATAAGGTTAACTATATTAACATACTTGAACTGTGGGTAAATGCAATACCAGCTTTAACTGTTGACCCTTGCCTCGTCCTAACCAGGTGATGCACTCAGCACATGGTGAATGTCTGTGTTGCAGGCTGTGAGCTCTGTGCTCCAAGCTGGCTGCTACTAGAATGAGCAGGAACTCTCCTGCCCCTGTCTTTATGGTGTGTGTGCTCGCACTGGTGATTGGCTGCGGTGTTGTGTATGCTGATTGGTCCCACTGCATGTCCATCAGTGTGTGTGTATGCACCATAATATACTGGTGTATATTATGACCCCCCTTCCCCTTCCCCTCCCCTTCCCTCCCCCTTCCCCTCTCCTTCCCCCCCTCCCTTCCCCTTCCTCTTTCCCTCCCCCTTCCTCTTTCCTCTTTCCCCTTCCTCTTTCACCTTCCCCCTTCCCTCTTTCCTCTTTCCCCTTTCCCCTTCCTCTTGCCCCTTCCCCTTCCTCTTTCCCCTTTCCCCTCTTCCTTGTAACCTCCTTGTTTCATCTTTTTCCCCCTCTCCTCTCTTCCTCTTTGCCCCCTCTTGTGTTACGTACTCTGGGATAACACAGGCTGCAACTGGATGCAGCTTTAACCAAAAGATACTCCAGACCTTGAAGTTAGTTCAATCTGATTTATCGAACCAGTAGCACAGTTAGCACAGTTCTCTATGAGTTCGACTGGGCTCAAGGCCAACAGAGTACTTCACTCAGATGCTGGTGGAGTTGATGGGGGATGGTGAGAACCCCTCCCCGTATGAGCTCAACCAAGCTCATCGGTCATTAAGGCCGAAGCCCAAAGTAAATGAACCGCCAAGAGCAATAATTATCTGCTTCCATAAATACCGCATGAAGGAGAAGCGCGAGGTGCAGTGGGATGGGGCTAGAGTTCGGATTTACCAGGACTTTACGGTGGAGTTGGCAAAAAGACGAGCGGAGTTTGGGCGAGTGAAGGCGGCACTGTACAACAAGGGGATGTCATTTGGTATAGTATACCCGGCGAATCTGAGGGTGACGTATAATGCCAAAGACTTTTATTTTGAAACAGTGGAGGCGGCTGAGGCGTTCGTGAAGGCAGACGACTTGGATCAGCATGAGGAGCGGAGCTGGAAGAGAGACTGTGGACTGTGATTGAGGAGCTGAAAAATGTAGAAATGCTATAACTTTCTTTTCATTGATGTGTCTTGTAATTTACTTCACTTCACATTGTTACAGAGTTCAAGTTATTAGTTGGGTTGATTGGCATTCTGTGTTGCGACGGTTATATCTTAGTTTAGTGGATTTTATGGGTTGGATTGTTGTTTTTGTTGTTTCTTTCTCTGGGACTGGGTAGGAGGGGACGGTATAGCGTGGCGGGGGATGCCACCCGCGCTAGCTACCCAAAGTCAGCTAGTGAATGGAGGTGAAGCGAGAGGAGGGTTGCGGACATTGGAGCCTGGTTAGCATGTTTTGATGGGCCTATGAGGCCAGGGGTGGGGAAGGGATCGATACTGGGAGACGTTTTTTCGAGAGGAAGTGTAGGGGGGGATTCTGGGAGGGGGGGAAGGAGGCTCGATGTTAATAATGGATAGGGGCGGGTCAGGCACATGGGACAGGGCCCGGTGGTACGATGATGGTAAATAAGAAGGGTGGGGGGATGAGAGACCCCCAATTAGGATAGTCACGTGGACCATGAGGGGGTTAGGCGTTCCGGTCAAGAGGTTAAGGGTGCTTGTGCATCTTAAAAGTTTGAAAGCCGATGGAGCAATGCAGGAGACTTACTTGAGGGTGAAGGACCAGGTATGACTTAAACAGGGCTGGGTTAGTCAGGTGTTTCACTCTGGATTTGACAGAAGGGCTCGAGGGGTAGCGGTAATGGTCAGCAAAAGAGTACGGTTCCAGGTGGAGAATGTGTTGCAGATCAGGGGGTTAGATATGTGATTGTGACAGGGGCACTGGAGAGGAGGTTAGTGGCGCTGGTAAGTGTATACGGTCCCAATTGGGACGATGTGGGATTCGTGAAGAAGGTGTTTGGGGCCAACCCCGACTTGGACACACACGAACTGCTAGTGGAAGGGAACTGGAACTTGGTGCAGGAGCCAAGGTTGGGCAGGTCACGGCCGTGCTCGCTGGTCCCATCAGTGGGGTGGGGGGTGGGGGGGGGGGGGGGGGGGTGGGCGAAGGCGTTGGCTGGGCTAATGGTGGAAATGGGAGGGGTGGACCCTTGGATGTTTCTGCACCCGAGGGAACAGGAGTACTCGTTTTTCTCGGCAGTCCATCAGGTATACTCTCGGATCTACTTTCTCGTGGTGGGGAAAGCTTTGCTGGCTGGGGTTAAGGGGTCAGAGTACTCGGCAATTGCAGTGTCAGATCATGCTCCGCATTGGGTGGATATGGTACTGGAGAAGCGGGTAGCACAGAGGCCGGGGTGGAAATTAAATGTGGGACTGTTGGGGGTCCGAGGGTTCTGTGACAAAATTGAAAAAGTAATTGAGGCACATGTAGGTTTCAACTGTACGGGTGAGGTGTCGAATGCAGTTGTCTGGGAGGCTCTATAGGCGGTGGTGAGGGGTGAGGTGATCTTGTTCAAGACCAGGGTGGACAAAGAGGAGAGGTTGGAGTGGCAAAGGGTAATGGATGAGATGTTGGAGGGAGATAATAGTTATGCAGAATATGGGGACCGAGCGAAGTTGGAAAAGAGGAAGGAACTACAGGCGAGCTTTGACCGACAATCTACCAGGAAGGCGGTGCGCCAACTGAGGCGAGCAAGGGGTGCAGTTTACGGGCATGGAGATAAGGCGGGTCAGCTTTGGAGGGAGGCGGCGGTAAGGGAAATTGTCCAGGTGCGGGACAGGGCAGGGAAGTTGGTGGTGGCTCCGGATCTGATTAACAAGGTCTTTGAGGAATTCTATCAGCGGTTGTAGAGGTCAGAGCAGCCTGGGGGAGACCGGGAGATGCAGGAATTTCTAGATGGGTTGGAGTACCCGGGGTTAGGGGAGGGGGACAGGGCTACATTAGAAGGAGCGATAGTGGAGCAGGAGATAAAAGATACGATTGGGAGGATGCAATCGGGGAAGGTGGCAGGACCGGATGGGTTTCCGCTGGAATATTATAAAAAATTCAAGGATAAGCTGGCACCCCTGATGGGGGGGATGTTTGAGGAGGCGATAGGGAAGGAAGGGGGTGTTACCACAAACTTTGGGGCAGGCATCGATATCCCTGTTGCTTAAAAAAGATAGGATCTGGGCTTCCGGGTGCGGCGATGACCAGCTGAGTCGCACGTTTCGGCAGCTCCCTGTGAAACGGACTGTGGGCTCTTGATAGGAGCCCCAACGGCAATTTTGACGGCTAAAAACACTGTGCGGTAAACCAGAAGGGAATCCCCCCTGGATACGGATGGAAAAAAGGAGGAGAGAGTGGCCAGATTGCAGTGGATCCTTTGGAACAGCGGCAAGGAAGGCAAGCAAAAACCAAGATGGCGTCGGAAGGTGGCAGTTTAACATGGGGCCCTGAACAACAAGAGTTCTTGAAATGCTGTGTGGAAGAGATCAAAAAGAAAATGAAGAAAGAGCTGTTGGCCCCGATACTACAGGCGATCGAAGGGCTAAAGGAGGAACAAAAGACCCAGGAGCGGGAGCTTCGGGTCGTGAAGGCAAAGGCAGCCGAGAATGAGGACGATATACAGGGCCTGGTGGTGAAGACGGAGACGCAGGAGGCACATCAGAAATGATGTGTGGAAAGGTTGGAGGCACTGGAAAACAACGCAAGGAGGAACAACCTGAGGATTCTTGGTCTTCCTGAAGGTGTGGAGGGAGCGGACGTCGGGGCATATGTGAGCACGATGCTGCACTCGTTAATGGGAGCGGAGGCCCCGGCGGGTCCGTTGGAGGTGGAGGGAGCATACCGAGTGATGGCGCGAGGACCGAGAGCAGGAGAAATTCCCAGAGCCATAGTGGTGAGATTCCTCCGTTTTAAGGATAGAGAAATGGTCCTTAGATGGGCGAAGAAAACTGGGCGAAGCGTGGACTTTTATTGTGGAAGAAAAACTGGAATGAGAGGGTTATTAAAAAGAACGTTCGAACAAAGTGGTGGGGCGAATGTGGGGGGCAAAGAGGGGTTTTATGTACTAATCCTGCGATGTGGTAACTTTTCTCTCGCCCACAGGTGGTGATGGGGAGAGGAGGGGAGGTGGAGGAGATGGGGCGTTGGCCATTGGGGGCGGGGCCAAGGGAGAAGCGCGGGCTTGGTTCCCGCGCTATGATAATCATGGCGGGAATAGAGAAGCAGGATAGAGGGGGCGTCGCACGGTGCGAGCCGAGGTCACGGGGGGAAGCCGAGGTCAGCCAGAGTTTGCTGACTTCTGGGAGCAACATGGGGGGAGTAATTACGCTAGCGGGGGATCTAGCGGGGGGGTGGGAGGGGGGAATTACTGGGTTGCTGCTGCTGGGGAGAGGGGGGAGCTGGTATGGGAGAGGATGGGCGGGGGGGCACCGCCTGGGGGAGATACAGCTGCGTGGGAACCGGGTGAGGAGCTGGAAAAAGGTGATGGCTAATCGACAAGGGGGGGGGGGGGTAGGAAGCCCCCCAACTCGGCTGATCACGTGGAACGTGAGAGGGCTGAACGGGCCGATAAAGAGGGCACGGGTACTCGCACACCTTAAGAAACTTAAGGCAGATGTGGTTATGTTACAGGAAACGCACCTGAAACTGATAGACCAGGTTAGGCTACGCAAAGGATGGGTGGGGCAGGTGTTCCATTCGGGGCTAGATGCGAAAAACAGGGGGGTGGCTATATTAGTGGGGAAGCGGGTAATGTTCGAGGCAAAGACTATAGTGGCGGATAACGGGGGCAGATACGTGATGGTGAGTGGCAAACTACAGGGGGAGACGGTGGTTTTGGTAAACGTATATGCCCCGAACTGGGATGATGCCAATTTTATGAGGCGGATGCTAGGACGCATTCCGGACCTAGAGATGGGAAAGCTGATAATGGGGGGAGATTTTAATACGGTGTTGGAACCAGGGCTGGATAGGTCGAAGTCCAGGACTGGAAGGAGGCCGGCAGCAGCCAAGGTACTTAAAGATTTTATGGAGCAGATGGGAGGTGTAGACCCGTGGAGATTTAGCAGACCTAGGAGTAAGGAGTTCTCGTTATTCTCCTATGTCCATAAAGTCTACTCGCGAATAGACTTTTTTGTGCTGGGTAGGGCATTGATCCCGAAGGTGAGGGGAACGGAGTATACAGCTATAGCCATTTCGGATCACGCTCCACACTGGGTGGACTTGGAGATAGGGGAGGAAACAGGAGGGCACCCACCCTGGAGAATGGACATGGGACTAATGGCAGATGAGGGGGTGTGTCTAAGGGTGAGGGGGTGCATTGAAAAGTACTTGGAACTCAATGATAATGGGGAGGTCCAGGTGGGAGTGGTCTGGGAGGCGTTGAAGGCGGTGGTTAGAGGGGAGCTGATATCAATAAGGGCACATAAAGGGAAGCAGGAGAGTAAGGAACGGGAGCGGTTGCTGCAAGAACTTTTGAGGGTGGACAGACAATATGCGGAAGCACCGGAGGAGGGACTGTACAGGGAAAGGCAAAGGCTACATGTAGAATTTGACTTGCTGACTACAGGCACTGCAGAGGCACAATGGAGGAAGGCACATGGTGTACAGTACGAATATGGGGAGAAGGCGAGCAGGTTGCTGGCACACCAATTGAGGAAAAGGGGAGCAGCGAGGGAAATAGGGGGAGTGAGGGATGAGGAAGGAGAGATGGAGCGGGGAGCGGAGAGAGTGAATGGAGTGTTCAAGACATTTTATAAAAAATTATATGAAGCTCAACCCCCGGATGGGAGGGAGAGAATGATGGGCTTCTTGGATCGGCTGGAATTTCCCAAGGTGGAAGAGCAGGAAAGGGTGGGACTGGGAGCTCAGATCGAGGTAGAAGAAGTGGTGAAAGGAATTAGGAGCATGCAGGCGGGAAAGGCCCCGGGACCGGATGGATTCCCAGTCGAATTCTATAGAAAATATGTGGACTTGCTCGCCCTGGTACTGACGAGGACCTTTAATGAGGCAAAGGAAAGGGGACAACTGCCCCCGACTATGTCTGAAGCAACGATATCGCTTCTCTTAAAGAAGGAAAAGGACCCGCTACAATGCGGGTCCTATAGACCTATTTCCCTCCTAAATGTAGATGCCAAGGTCCTGGCCAAGGTAATGGCAATGAGAATAGAGGAATGTGTCCCGGGGGTGGTCCACGAGGACCAAACTGGGTTTGTGAAGGGGAGACAGCTGAACACGAATATACGGAGGTTGTTAGGGGTAATGATGATGGCCCCACCAGAGGGAGAAATGGAGATAGTAGTGGCGATGGATGCCGAGAAAGCATTTGATAGAGTGGAGTGGGATTATTTGTGGGAGGTGTTGAGGAGATTTGGTTTTGGAGAGGGGTATGTTAGATGGGTGCAGCTGTTGTATAGGGCCCCAGTGGCGAGCGTGGTCACGAATGGACGGGGATCTGCATATTTTCGGCTCCATAGAGGGACAAGGCAGGGATGCCCTCTGTCCCCATTATTGTTTGCACTGGCGATTGAGCCCCTGGCGATAGCGTTGAGGGGTTCCAAGAAGTGGAGGGGAGTACTTAGGGGAGGAGAAGAGCACCGGGTATCTTTGTATGCGGACGATTTGCTACTATACGTGGCGGACCTGGCGGAGGGGATGCCAGAAATAATGCGGATACTTGGGGAGTTTGGGGATTTTTCAGGGTATAAATTGAACATGGGGAAAAGTGAGTTGTTTGTGGTGCATCCAGGGGAGCAGAGTAGAGAAATAGAGGACCTACCGTTGAGGAAGGTAACAAGGGACTTTCGTTACCTGGGGATCCAGATAGCTAAGAATTGGGGCACATTGCATAGGTTAAATTTAACGCGGTTGGTGGAACAGATGGAGGAGGATTTCAAGAGATGGGATATGGTATCCCTGTCAATGGCAGGGAGGGTGCAGGCGGTTAAGATGGTGGTCCTCCCGAGATTCCTCTTTGTGTTTCAGTGCCTCCCGGTGGTGATCACGAAGGCTTTTTTTAAAAGGATTGAAAAGAGCATCATGGGTTTTGTGTGGGCCGGGAAGACCCCGAGAGTGAGGAAGGGATTCTTACAGCGTAGCAGGGATAGGGGGGGGCTGGCACTACCGAGCCTAAGTGAGTATTATTGGGCCGCTAATATTTCAATGGTGAGTAAGTGGATGGGAGAGGAGGAGGGAGCGGCGTGGAAGAGATTAGAGAGGGCGTCCTGTAGGGGGACTAGCCTACAGGCTATGGTGACAGCCCCATTGCCGTTCTCACCGAGGAACTACACCACAAGCCCGGTGGTGGTGGCTACACTGAAGATTTGGGGACAGTGGAGACGGCACAGGGGAAAGACTGGAGCCTTGGGGGGGGTCCCCGATAAGAAACAACCATAGGTTTGCCCCGGGGGGAATGGATGGGGGATATGGAATGTGGCAAAGAGCAGGAATAACGCAACTGAAAGATCTGTTTGTGGATGGGAAGTTCGCGAGTCTGGGAGCGCTGACCGAGAAATATGGGTTGCCCCAAGGGAATGCATTCAGGTATATGCAACTGAGGGCTTTTGCGAGGCAACAGGTGAGGGAATTCCCGCAGCTCCCGACACAAGAGGTGCAGGACAGAGTGATCTCAAAGACATGGGTGGGGGATGGTAAGGTGTCAGATATATATAGGGAAATGAGGGACGAAGGGGAGACTATGGTAGATGAACTAAAAGGGAAATGGGAAGAAGAGCTGGGGGAGGAGATCGAGGAGGGGCTGTGGGCAGATGCCCTAAGCAGGGTAAACTCGTTGTCCTCGTGTGCCAGGCTGAGCCTGATTCAGTTTAAGGTATTACACAGGGCACATATGACTGGAGCACGGCTCAGTAAATTTTTTGGGGTGGAGGATAGGTGTGCGAGGTGCTCGAGAAGCCCAGCGAATCATACCCATATGTTTTGGTCATGCCCGGCACTACAGGGGTTTTGGATGGGGGTGACAAAGGTGCTTTCAAAAGTAGTAGGAGTCCGGGTCGAGCCAAGCTGGGGGTTAGCTATATTTGGGGTTGCACAAGAGCCGGGAGTGCAGGAGGCGAGAGAGGCCGATGTTTTGGCCTTTGCGTCCCTAGTAGCCCGGCGCAGGATATTGCTAATGTGGAAAGAAGCCAAGCCCCCGGGGGTGGAGACCTGGATAAATGACATGGCGGGGTTTATAAAGCTAGAGCGGATTAAGTTCGTCCTAAGGGGGTCGGCTCAAGGGTTCACCAGGCGGTGGCAACCGTTCGTCGAATACCTCGCAGAAAGATAGACGGAATGGGAAAAAGAAGGCAGCAGCAGCAGCCCAGGATCGGGGGGGAGGGGTGGGGGGGGGGGTGGGGGGTGGGGGGGGGGGGGGGGGGGGCGGGGAGGAGGAACCAGAAGGACTCTCAGGGTTGTTAATATATACTGTATAGTATGTATAGGTCGTTGCTACAGATAATTATATATTGGACTGTTAAATTATATTTTTGGAGAGTGTTACTTGTGACAAGGCAGTTGCCAATTAGGGCTAGTTTTCATTTTTGTTATTTATTATTTATTCATTTTTTGTTTATGAAATAGGTCATTGTTATTTGTGTTGTTATAATATTGTGTAAAGGATGCACAATGTACTGTGTTGGTTGACCAAAAATTTTCAATAAAATATTTAATAAAAAAAAAAGATAGGATCTGACGGAGTGTGGATCGTATAGGACCATATCACTTTTAAACGTGGACGCAAAAGTATTGGCGAAGGACTGGCAGGTAGGCTGGAGGAGTGCCTCCCAAAGGTGATAAGTGAAGATCAGTCGGGGTTTGTGAGAGGGAGGCAGCTCTTTTCAAACGTTAGAAGTGTATTGAACGTGTTTATGGCACCGGTGGAAGGGAAGGAGACAGAGCTGGTTGTGGCATTGGACGCTGAGAAGGCATTTGACCGGGTAGAATGGGGGTACTTGATGGCAGTTCTGGAGCGGTTTGGGATTGGACCAAGATTTGTGGACTGGGTAAAGCTACTATATAAGGAGCCGAGGGCGAGTGTCCGCACAAACAACATCAGCTCGAGATACTTTTCTCTCCACCTTGGGACTAGGCAGGGATGTCCTATGTCGCCCCTGCTGTTTGCACTCGCGATTGAGCCGTTGGCCATCGCGTTAAGAAGTTTGGGGGTATGGAAAGGGATAGTGCGGGGTTGGGGGGTATCACTTTAGATACCTGGGGGTGCAGGTTGCCCAGGAGAGGGGGGGGGGGGCTCCGCAGGCACAATATTTCTAGTTTGGTGGGGAGAGTGAAAGCCGATCTGGCAAGGTGGGATGGTCTCCCTCTGTCACTGGTGGGGCGGGTACAGGCGGTTAAAATGAACGTATTGCCGTGATTTCTGTTTATTTTCCAATGCCTGCCGATTTTCCTGCCAAAGGCCTTTTTCGGAGAGATTGAAGGAATGATTACCTCGTTCATATGGGGAGGGATATTGTAGGCCTCGTCAAAAAGAAAAAGGAGACATGTGTCAGGACTAGAAGGCTGGGAACAGACACAGACTGTGTGGAAAATGAGAAAAGTAGGAAGGAACTTAAGCAAGAAGTCAGGAGGGCTAATAGGGGTCCCGAAAAGTCCTTGGCAAATAGGGTTAAGGAAAACCCCAAGGCTTTTTACACGTACATAAAAAGCAAGATATTTTATTATTATTATTTATTTTTTTAAAATTTAATTTAGTTGTTAGCCAGATCTTGGTAGAAAGTTAGAGGGATGGCAGGGAAGGGAGTGCAATGTTCCTCCTGCAGGATGTTTGAGGTGAGGGATGCCGTTAGTGTCCCTGCTGATTTTACCTGCAGGAAGTGCTGCCATCTCCAGCTCCTCCAAGACCGAGTTAGGGAGCTGGAGATGGAGTTGGAAGAACTTCGGATCATTCGGGAGGCAGAGGGGGTCATAGATAGCAGCTTCAGGGAATTAGTTACACCAAAGATTGGAGATAGATGGGTAACTGTAAGAGGGACTGGGAAAAAGCAGTCAGTGCAGGGATCCCCTGCGGTCGTTCCCCTGAGAAACAAGTATACCGCTTTGGATACTTGTGGGGGGGGGGACTTACCAGGGGTAAGCCATGGGGTACGGGCCTCTGGCATGGAGTCTGTCCCTGTTGCTCAGAAGGGAAGGGGGGAGAGGAGCAGAGCATTAGTAATTGGGGACTCGATAGTCAGGGGCACAGAAAGGAGATTTTGTGGGAGCGTGAGAGACTCACGTTTGGTATGTTGCCTCCCAGGTGCAAGGGTACGTGATGTCTCGGATCGTGTTTTCCGGGTCCTTAAGGGGGAGGGGGAGCAGCCCCAAGTCGTGGTCCACATTGGCACTAATGACATAGGTAGGAAAGGGGACAAGGATGTCAGGCAGGCTTTCAGGGAGCTAGGATGGAAGCTCAGAACTAGAACAAACAGAGTTGTTATCTCTGGGTTGTTGCCCGTGCCACGTGATAGTGAGATGAGGAATAGGGAGAGAGAGCAATTAAACACGTGGCTACAGGGATGGTGCAGGCGGGAGGGATTCAGATTTCTGGATAACTGGGGCTCTTTCTGGGGAAGGTGGGACCTCTACAGACAGGATGGTCTACATCGGAACCTGAGGGGCACAAATATCCTGGGGGGGAGATTTGTTAGTGCTCTTTGGGGGGGTTTAAACTAATGCAGCAGGGGCATGGGAACCTGGATTGTAGTTTTAGGTAAGGGAGAATGTGAGTATAGAGGTCAGGAGCACAGATTTGACGTCGCAGGAGGGGGCCAGTGTTCAGGTAGGTGGTTTGAAGTGTGTCTACTTCAATGCCAGGAGTATACGAAATGAGGGAGGGGAACTGGCAGCATGGGTTGGTACCTGGGACTTCGATGTTGTGGCCATTTCGGAGACATGGATAGAGCAGGGACAGGAATGGATGTTGCAGGTTCCGGGGTTTAGGTGTTTTAGTAAGCTCAGAGAAGGAGGCAAAAGAGGGGGAGGTGTGGCGCTGCTAGTCAAGAGCAGTATTACGGTGGCGGAGAGGATGCTAGATGGGGACTCATCTTCCGAGGTAGTATGGGCTGAGGTTAGAAACATGAAAGGAGAGGTCACACTGTTGGGAGTCTTCTATAGGCCTCCAAATAGTTCTAGGGATGTAGAGGAAAGGATGGCGAGGATGATCCTGGATAAGAGCGAAAGTAACAGGGTAGTTATTATGGGAGACTTTAACTTTCCAAATATTGACTGGAAAAGATATAGTTCGAGTACATTAGATGGGTCGTTTTTTGTACAGTGTGTGCAGGAGGGTTTCCTGACACAATATGTTGACAGGCCAACAAGAGGCGAGGCCATGTTGGATTTGGTTTTGGGTAATGAACCAGGCCAGGTGTTGGATTTGGAGGTCGGAGAGCACTTTGGGGACAGTGACCACAATTCGGTGACGTTTACGTTAATGATGGAAAGGGGTAAGTATACACCGCAGGGCAAGAGTTATAGCTGGGGGAAGGGCAATTATGATGCCATTAGACGTGACTTTGGGGGGATAAGGTGGAGAAGTAGGCTGCAAGTGTTGGGCACACTGGATAAGTGGAGCTTGTTCAAGGATCAGCTACTGCGTGTTCTTGATAAGTATGTACCGGTCAGGCAGGGAGGAAGGCGTCGAGCGAGGGAACCGTGGTTTACCAAAGTGGAATCTCTTGTTAAGAGGAAGAAGGAGGCCTATGTGAAGATGAGGTGTGAAGTTTCAGTTGGGGCGATGGATAGTTACAAGGTAGCGAGGAAGGATCTAAAGAGAGAGCTAAGACGAGCAAGGAGGGGACATGAGAAGTATTTGGCAGGTAGGATCAAGGAAAACCCAAAAGCTTTCTATAGGTATGTCAGGAATAAGCGAATGACTAGGGAAAGAGTAGGACCAGTCAAGGACAGGGATGGGAAGTTGTGTGTGGAGTCTGAAGAGATAGGCGAGATACTAAATGAATATTTTTCGTCAGTATTCACTCAGGAAAATGATAATGTTGTGGAGGAGAATGCTGAGACCCAGGCTAATAGAATAGATGGCATTGAGGTACGTAGGGAAGAGGTGTTGGCAATTCTGGACAGGCTGAAAATAGATAAGTCCCCGGGTCCTGATGGGATTTATCCTAGGATTCTCTGGGAGGCCAGGGAAGAGATTGCTGGACCTTTGGTTTTGATTTTTATGTCATCATTGGCTACAGGAATAGTGCCAGAGGACTGGAGGATAGCAAATGTGGTCCCTTTGTTCAAAAAGGGGAGCAGAGACAACCCCGGCAACTATAGACCGGTGAGCCTCACGTCTGTAGTGGGTAAAGTCTTGGAGGGGATTATAAGAGACAAGATTTATAATCATCTAGATAGGAATAATATGATCCGGGATAGTTAGCATGGCTTTGTGAAGGGTAGGTCATGCCTCACAAACCTTATTGAGTTCTTTGAGAAGGTGACTGAACAGGTAGACGAGGGTAGAGCAGTTGATGTGGTGTATATGGATTTCAGCAAAGCGTTTGATAAGGTTCCCCGCGGTAGGCTATTGCAGAAAATACGGAGGCTGGGGATTGAGGGTGATTTAGAGATGTGGATCAGAAATTGGCTAGCTGAAAGAAGACAGAGGGTGGTGGTTGATGGGAAATGTTCAGAATGGAGTTCAGTTACAAGTGGAGTACCACAAGGATCTGTTCTGGGGCCGTTGCTGTTTGTCATTTTTATCAATGACCTAGAGGAAGGCGCAGAAGGGTGGGTGAGTAAATTTGCAGACAATACTAAAGTCGGTGGTGTTGTCGATAGCGTGGAAGGATGTAGCAGGTTACAGAGGGATATAGATAAGCTGCAGAGCTGGGCTGAGAGGTGGCAAATGGAGTTTAATGTAGAGAAGTGTGAGGTGATTCACTTTGGAAGGAATAACAGGAATGCGGAATATTTGGCTAATGGTAAAGTTCTTGGAAGTGTGGATGAGCAGAGGGATCTAGGTGTCCATGTACATAGATCCCTGAAAGTTGCCACCCAGGTTGATAGGGTTGTGAAGAAGGCCTATGAAGTGTTGGCCTTTATTGGTAGAGGGATTGAGTTCCGGAGTCAGGAGTACAGAACTCTGGTACGGCCACATTTGGAGTATTGCATACAGTTCTGGTCACCGCATTATAGGAAGGACGTGGAGGCTTTGGAGCGGGTGCAGAGGAGATTTACCAGGATGTTGCCTGGTATGGAGGGAAAATCTTATGAGGAAAGGCTGATGGACTTGAGGTTGTTTTCGTTGGAGAGAAGAAGGTTAAGAGGAGACTTAATAGAGGCATACAAAATGATCAGGGGGTTGGATAGGGTGGACAGTGAGAGCCTTCTCCCGCGGATGGAAATGGCTGGCACGAGGGGACATAGCTTTAAACTGAGGGGTAATAGATATAGGACAGAGGTCAGAGGTAGGTTCTTTACGCAAAGAGTAGTGAGGCCGTGGAATGCCCTACCTGCTACAGTAGTGAACTCGCCAACATTGAGGGCATTTAAAAGTTTATTGGATAAACATATGGATGATAATGGCATAGTGTAGGTTAGATGGCTTTTGTTTTGGTGCAACATCGTGGGCCGAAGGGCCTGTACTGCGCTGTATCGTTCTATGTTCTATGTTCAAGAGGGTAGCCAGGGAAAGGGTGGGCCCACTGAAGGACAGGCAAGGTAGATACGTCCCCAGGGCCTGATGGGATCTACCCCAGAATACTGAAGGAGGCTCGAGAGGAAATTGCTGAGTCCTTGACAGAAATCTTTGGATCCTCACTGTCTTCAGGTGATGTCCCAGAGGACTGGAGAATAGCCAATGTTGTTCCTTTGTTTAAGAAGGGTAGCAAGGATAATCCAGGGAACTACAGGTCGGTGAGCCTTACATCAGTGGTAGGGAAATTACTGGAGAGAATTCTTCGAGACAGGATCTACTCCCATTTGGAAGAAAATTGACGTATTAGCAAGAGGCAGCACGGTTTTGTGAAGGGGAGGTCGTGTCTCACTAATTTGATAGAGTTTTTCGAGGAGGTCACAAAGATGATTGATGCAGGTAGGGCAGTGGATGTTGTCTATATGGACTTCAGTCAGGCCTTTGACAAGGTCCCTCATGGCAGACTGGTACAAAAGGTGAAGTCACACGGGATCAGGGGTGAGCTGGCAAGATGGATACAGAACTGGCTAGGTCATAGAAGGCAGAAAGTAGCAATGGAAGGGTGCTTTTCTGATTGGAGGGCTGTGACTAGTGGTGTTCCGCAGGGATCAGTGCTGGGACCTTTGCTGTTCGTAGTATATATAAATGATTTGGAGGAAACTGTAACTGGTCTGATTAGTAAGTTTGCAGACGACACAAAGGTTGGTGGAATTGCGGATAGCGATGAGGACTGTCCGAGGATACAGCAGGATTTAGATCATTTGGAGACTTGGGCGGAGAGATGGCAGATGGAGTTTAGAACATTGAACATAGAACAGTACAGCACAGAACAGGCCCTTCGGCCCTTGATGTTGTGCCGAGCATTGTCCAAAACCAAGATCAATCTATCCCACTCCCTGTCATTCTGGTGTGCTCCATGTGCCTATCCAATAACCGCTTGAAAGTTCCGAAAGTGACCGACTCCACTATCACAGCAGGCAGTCCATTCCACACCCTAACCACTCTCTGAGTAAAGAACCTATCTCGGACATCCCTCCTATATCTCCCACCCTGAATCTTATAGTTATGCCCCCTTGTAACAGCTACATCCACCCGAGGAAATAGTCTCTGAATGTCCACTCTATCCCCCTCATCATCTTATAAATCTCTATTAAGTCGCCTCTCATCCTCCTCCGTTCCAAAGAGAAAAGCCCTAGCTCCCTCAACCTTTCCTCATAATACCTATCCTGCAAACCAGGCAGCATCCTGGTAAATCTCCTTTGCACCCTTTCCAATGCTTCCACCTCCTTCCTATAGTGAGGTGACCAGAACTGCACACAATAGTCCAAATGTTGTTTCACCAGGTTCATGTACAGTTGCAGCATAACCCCGCGGCTCTAAATCTCAAGCCCCCTGTTAATAAACGCTAACACACTTCTTCACGGCTCTATCCACTTGAGTGGCAACCTTCAGAGATCTGTGGACATGAACCCCAAGATCTCTCTGTTCCTCCACATTCCTCAGAACCCTGCCGTTGACCCTGTAATCCGCATTCAAATGTTTTCTACCAAAATGAATCATCTCGCACTTATCAGGGTTAAACTCCATCTGCCATTTTTCGGCCCAGCTCTGCATCCTATCAATGTCTCTTTGCAGCCTACATCAGCCCTCCACCTCATCCACTACTCCACCAATCTTGGTGTCATCAGCAAGTTTACTGACTCACCCTTCAGTCCCTCCTCCAAGTCATTGATAAAAATCACAAATAGCAGAGGACCCAGCACTGATCCCTGTGGTACACAGCTGGTAACTGGTCTCCAGTCTGAAAATTTTCCATTCACCACCACCCTCTGTCTTCTATGTGATAGCCAGTTACTTATCCAATTGGCCAAATTTCCCTCTATCCCACACCTCCTTACTTTCTTCATAAGCCGACCATGGGGAACCTTATCAAACGCCTTACTAAAATTCATGTATACGACATCAACTGCTCTACCTTCATCTACACACTTAGTTACCTCCTCAAAGAATTCAATCAAATTTGTGAGGCAAGACCTACCCTTCACGAATCAGTGTTGACTATCCCGGATTAAGCTGCATCTTTCCAAATGGTCATAAATCCTATCCTTCAGGACCTTTTCCATTAACTTACCGACCACCGGAGTAAGACTAACCGGCCTATAATTACCAGAGTCATTCCTATTCCCTTTCTTGAACAGAGGAACAACATTCACCACTCTCCAGTCCTCTGGCACTATCCCTGGACAGTAAGGACCCAAAGATCAAAGCCAAAGGCTCTGCAATCTTATCCCTTGCCGCCCAAAGAATCCTTGGATATATCCCATCTGGCCCAGGGGACTTGTCGACCCTAAGGTTTTTCAAAATTGCAAATACATCCTTCCTCAGAACATCTACCTCCTCCAGCCTACCCACCTGTATCACACTCTCATCATCAAAAACATGGCCCCTCTCCTTGGTGAAGAAAAGTATTCATTCAACACTTCTTTTTCTTCTGACTCCATGCACAAGTTCCCACTACTGTCCTTGACCGGCCTGAACCTCACCCTGGTCATTCTTTTATTTCTCACATAAGAGTAAAAAGCCTTGGGGTTTTCCTTGATCCAACCCACCAAGGACTTCTCATGCCCCCTCCTAGCTCTCCTAAGCCCTTTTTTTAGCTAATTCCTTGCTACCTTGTAACACTCAAGCGACCCAACTGTACCTTGTTTTTTCTTCCTTTTTCCTCTTAACAAGACATTCAACCTCTTTTGTGACCATGGTTCCCTCACACGGCCATTTCCTCCCAGCCTGACAGGGACATACCTATCAAGGACACGCAGTATTTGTTCCTTGAACAAGCTCCACTTTTCATTTGTGCCTTTCCCTGACAGTTTCTGTTCCCATCTTATGGTCCCTAATTCTTGCCTAATCGCATCATAATTACCCCTCCCCCAATTATAAACCTTGCCCTGCCGTATGGTCCTATCCCTCTCCATTGCAGTAGTGAAAGACACCAAATTGTGGTCACTATCTCCAAAGTACTCTCCCACAAACAAATCTAACACTTGGCCCGGTTCATTACCCAGTACAAAATCCAATGTGGGCCCCCCTCTTGTCGGCCTATCCACATATTGTGTCAGGAAACCCCCCTGCACACACTGTACAAAAACTGCCCCATCCAAACTGTTCAACCTATAGAGGTTCCAATCAATATTTGGAAAGTTAAAGTCACCCATGACAACTACCCTGAGACCTCCACACTTATCCATAATCTGTTTTGCAATTTCTTCCTCCACATCTCTATTACTATTTGGGGGCCTATAGAAAACTCCTAACAACGTGACCACTCCTTTCCTATTTCTAACTTCGGCCCATATTACCTCAGTAGGCAGATCCCCTTCGAACTGCCTTTCTGCAGCCGTTAAACTATAATTGATTAACAATGCTACTCCTCCACCTCTTTTACCACCTTCCCTACTCTTACTGAAACATCTATACCCTGGAACTTCCAACAACCATTCCTGTCCCTGTTCTAACCATGTCTCCGTAATGGCCACAATATCGTAGTCCCAAGTACCAATCCACGCTCTAAGTTCACCTACCTTATTCCGGATGCTCTTTACATTGAAGTAGACACACTTCAACCCACCTTTCTGTCTGCCAGTACACTCCTGCGACCTGCTTAATCCGGACAAATGTGAGGTAATGCATTTTGGAAGGTCTAATGCAGGTAGGGAATATACAGTGAATGGTAGAACCCTCAAGAGTATTGACAGTCAGAGAGATCTAGGTGTACAGGTCCACAGGTCACTGAAAGGGGCAACACAGGTGGAGAAGGTAGTCAAGAAGGCATACGGCATGCTTGCCTTCATTGGCCGGGGCACTGAGTATAAGAATTGGCAAGTCATGTTGCAGCTGTATAGAACCTTAGATAGGTCACACTTGGAGTATAGTGTTCAATTCTGGTCGCCACACTACCAGAAGGATGTGGAGGCTTTAGAGAGGGTGCAGAAGAGATTTACCAGGATGTTGCTTGCTATGGAGGGCATTAGCTATGAGCAGAGGTTGAATAAACTCGGTTTGTTCCCACTGGACGATGGAGGTTGAGGGGCGACCTGATAGAAGTCTACAAAATTATGAGGGGCATAGACAGAGTGGATAGTCAGAGGCTTTTTCCCAGGGTAGAGGGGCCAATTACTAGGGGGCATTATCATAGAATTTACAGTGCAGAAGGAGGCCATTCAGCCCATCGAGTCTGCACTGGCTCTTGGAAAGAGCACCCTACCCAAGGTCAACACCTGCACCCTCTTCCCATAACCCAGTAACCCCACCCAACACTAAGGGCAATTTATCATGGCCAATCCACCTAACCTGCACATCTTTGGACTGTGGGAGGAAACCGGAGCACCCGGAGGAAACCCACGCACACACTGGGAGGATGTGCAGACTCCGCACAGACAGTGACCCAAGCCGGAATCGAACCTGGGACCCTAGAGCTGTGAAGCAATTGTGCTAGCCACAATGCTACCGTGCTGCCCACTGTTTAAGGTGCAAGGGGCAAGGGTTAGAGGAGATGTACGAGGCAATTCTTTTATAGAATGTAGTGGGTGCCTGGAACTCGCTGCCGGAGGAGGTGGTGGAAGCAGGGACGATCGTGACGTTTAAGGGGCATCTTGACAAATACATGGGAATAGAGGGATACGGACCCTAGAAGTGCAGAAGATTTTAGTTTAGACGGGCACATGGTCGGCCCAGGCTTGGAGGGCTGAAGGGCCTGTTCCTGTTCAGTACTTTTCTCTGTTCTTTGTTGGAAGGTGGCCAGAGTTAGAAAGGTGCTGCTACAGAGGGGAAGGCAGGCAGGGGGTTTGGGTCTTCCGAACCTGATGTATTATTACTGGGCGGCGAATGTGGAGAAGGTGCGGAGCTGGGTCAGAGGGGTTGATTCCCAGTGGGTCAGAATGGAGGAGAGTTTGTGTAGGGGGTTGGGATTGAAAGCACTAGCAACTAGCAACAGTGCCGCTCCCGATAGCGTAGGAAGTACTCAGGGAGTCCGGTAATAATAGCTTCATTGAAAATCTGGAGCCAGTTTCGCCAACACTTCGGGTTGGGGGCAGGGTCAAGGGAAATGCCGATTCGGGGGAACCACAGATTTGAGCCAGGGAAGTGGGATGGAAATTTTCACAAATGGGAGGAGAAGGGGATTAAGACACTAAAAGATTTGTTTCTTGGGGGTCGGTTTGCCGGATTGAAGGAGCTGGAAGCGAAGTATGGGCTGGAGCAGGGGGAAATGTTTAGATACATACAGGTTCGAGATTTTGCCAGAAAGGAGATACAGAGCTTCCCGGTGGAGCCGTCCGCCACATTGCTGGAGGAGGTGCTGATGAGGAGGGGGTCTGGAGAAGGGGGTAGTGTCGGCGGTTTACAGGGCTATTTTGGAAGAGGAGAAGGCACCACTGGAAGGGATCAAAGCAAAGTGGGAGGAAGAGTTGGGAGAGAGTATGGAGGAGGGGTTCTGGTGTGAGGTGCTCCAGAGCGTGAATGCCTCCACCTCGAGCGTGAGGTTGGAGCTGATACAGCTGAAGGTGGTATACTGAGCACACCTCACAAGGGCGAGGATGAGATGGCTCTTTGAAGGGGTAGAAGATGTGTGTGAACGTTGCCAGGGGCGGGGTGCAAATCACGTTCATATGTTTTGGTCCTGTCTGAAGATGGAGAATTACTGGAAGGAGGTGTTTAGGGTAATCTCTAAAGTGGTGCACGTGAAACTGGACCCGGGCCCTCGGGAGGCCATATTCGGCGTATTGAACCAGTCGGGGTTGGAAACGGGTACAGAGGCAGATTTATGTTCTGTTAATCGCCCAAAGGTGGATTCTGATGGGATGGAGAGCAATCTCTTCTCCCCTGAGCCCTGGCGTGGCGGGGGGGGACCTGTTGGAATTCTTGACTCTTGGGAAGGTTAAGTTTGAACTGAGGGGAAGGATGGAGGGGTTATCCAATTCATGGGCATTATTCATTATGCACTTTCAAGAACTGGATAACATCGAACATTAGTTGTGCGGGGGGCGGGGGGGGTTTGGAGGGTTTGGGGGCTGAGTGTGTTGATGGTGGCTATGGGTGATTCCTAATTCCTTTTTGTAATTTCTTTGTGTTAACATGCGGGCTGATGTTTGGGGTTTGGTGGGAGGATGGGATCGTTGTTATTGATGTGGAGATTGACAGTATACTCGTTACTGATTGTTGTTTATTGATGGTGGGTGAAAATTTGGAAGAAAATGTGAAAAAGGAGGAGAATAAAAGTATTTTTTTAAAAACAGAAGGATCCTTCCACCCCCATTATCTCTTTTATACTCTGTCCCATAATGTTGTTACAGTTCAGGGTCCTATATACAACTCCCACAAGTGACTTCTTGCTTTTATAATTTCACATCTCAATCCAAACTGCTTCTACATCCTGGTTTCCTGAATTTAGGTCAATCCTCTCTATTATGCTAATATCATCATTAATTAACAGTTGTTCTTAACTTCTTGTCCTCTTGAATGTCATATACCCTTCCATATTCAGGTAGCAATCTATGTTATCTTGTTGCCATGTCTCTGTAATGGCTATCAGATTGTACTTATTAATTTGTATTTGCGTCATCAGTTCATCTGTTTTGTTTCAAATGCCGCACACATTCGGAAACAGAGCCTTAAGTTTTTGCCTTAATTATATTTGCAGCATCTAGCCTTCTCTGCTGTTCTATTCTTAAAATTGTACTGTCTGTCCCTGCCTGTCACACTCTGTTTACCATTTCCTATATTAGTACCTTCCTCTCTTACCTTACCGCTACTCTTTGGTATACCACATCAGTTTAAAACTCTCTCTATTTCTCTAGTTATACGACTCACTAGAACACCAGCCCCAGCACAGTTCAGGTGTAGACCGCCCCAACGGTACAAATTCCACTTTCCCCAATACTGGTGCCAGTGCCCCATGAAACAGAACCCACTTCTCCCACATCAGTCTTTGAGCCATGCATTCATTTCTCTCATCTTATTTGTCCTGTGCTAATTTGCACGTGGCTCAGGTAATGATTACCATTGAGGGGTTGCACGGTGGCACAGTGGTTAGCACTGCTGACTCACAGCGCTAGGAACCTGGGTTCAATTCCGGCCTCAGGTTACTGTCTGCAGTTTGTACATTCTCCCCGTGTCTGCGTGGGTTTCCTCCGGGTGCTCAGGTTTCCTCCCACTGTCTAAAGATGTGCGGGTTAGGTGGATTGGCCATGATAAATTGCCCTTGGATTCCAGAGATGTGCAGGTTAGGTTATGGGATTATGGTCAGCAGAGCGTTCATTTGACAGGTCGGTGCTGTCCCGATGGGCTGAATGGCCTCTTTCTGCTCTGTAGGGATTCTATGATTTTTATTCTATGATTTCAGGTTCTGCTTCTTAATTTAGTGCCTACCTCCTCATGCTGACTAAGCAGAACCTCCTTCCTTGTCCTGCCTATGGCATTGGTACCTACTTGGACCACGACCACTGTATGCTCCATCCCCCACTGCAAGTTCCTCTCCAGCCCAAAGCAGATGTCCCGAACACTGGCACCAGGCAGGCAACACAGCTGTCTGGACTCTTGCTTCTTGCTGCAGAGAACAATGTTAATATCCATCATAATAGAGTCCCCTATTATCACAACATTTTTATGTGCTCCCCCCAATTTGTATACCTTCCTGTACCTCAGTGTCATGGTCAGTCAGTACATCCACCCTGCAGTCCCACTCTCTTTTTCAAAAAAATATGTTTATTCAAAGTTTTTCCAACAAAATATTTCAACCAATTAAACCCCCCCCCGTAACAGAAAAGAAAAAGAAAAAAGAGCAGAACAGAACATAAACATATCAAACATAATACAGAACTTATACAATGGGTTTCTCCCGCACATATTAACCCTCCCGTATGCTTTGACAAATACCACCTGGGAAAAAAACCCTCCCCCACCCGCCCAAATATCCCCCCCCCCCCGAAAGAAATACCCCCCCTCCCTTCTCCCCTCCCCCTCCCCCTTACTGGGTTGCTGCTGCTGACCGAGCTCCTTCTAGCGCTCCGCGAGATAGTCTAGGAACGGTTGCCACCGCCTGAAGAAGCCCTGCACAGACCCTCTCAAGGCAAACTTTATCCTCTCTACCTTAATGAACCCTGCCATGTCATTTATCCAGGCTTCTACACTGGGGGGTTTTGCGTCTTTCCATAATAGCAAGATCCTCCGCCGGGCTACCAGGGACACAAAGGCCAGAATACCGGCCTCTTTCGCCTCCTGCACTCCCGGCTCGTCCGCCACCCCAAATAATGCCAGCCCCCAACCTGGTTTGACCGGACTTTCACCACCTTGGACATAGTCCTCGCGAAACCCCTCCAGAACCCATCCAGTGCCGGGCACAACGAAAACATGTGGACGTGATTCGCCGGGCTTCCCGAGCACCTCCTACATCTGTCCTCCACCCCAAAGAACCAACTCAGCCTCGCATATGCGCCCTGTGAATAACCTTAAACTGTATCAGGCTAAGCCTGGCACATGAGGAAGAGGAATTGACCCTACTCAGGGCATCCGCCCATAGACCCTCTTCGATCTCCTCCCCCAACTCCTCCTCCCATTTGCCCTTCAGCTCCTCTACCAAAGCCTCTTCTTTCATCTCCTGGTATTTCGCCGACACCTTGCCCTCTCCGACCCATACACCCAAAATCACCCTGTCCTGAATCCGCTGTGCCAGGAGCGACGGGAATTCCCTCACCTGCCGCCTCACAAACGCCCTCACTTGCATATACCGGAACTCATTTTCCGGGGTTAACCTGAACTTCTCCTCCAGCGCCCCTAGGCTCGCAAACGTCCCGTCTATATAAACAGGTCCCCCATCCTTCTGATTCCTGCCCGATGCCAGCTCCGAAACCCCCCATCCATCCTCCCTGGGACGAACCGATGGTTCTCCCGGATCGGGGACCACACTGAGGCTACCATCTCA
The DNA here is from genome assembly GCF_047496885.1 of Scyliorhinus torazame. Taxonomy (NCBI): domain Eukaryota; kingdom Metazoa; phylum Chordata; class Chondrichthyes; order Carcharhiniformes; family Scyliorhinidae; genus Scyliorhinus; species Scyliorhinus torazame. Next base: position 70,302,778 of record NC_092717.1, read on the forward strand.
CCCCTATGTCATCTCCACTGCCCCCAGATCTTTACCGTTGCCGCCACTACCGGACTCGTGGTGTACCTTGTCGGCGAGAGCAGCGGCGGTGCCGTCACCAGTGCCCTCAGGCTCGTTCCTTTGCAGGACGCCATCTCCAACCTCTTCCATGCCGCCCCCTCTCCCTCTATTACCCACTTACGGATCATCGCTACGTTGGCTGCCCAATAATAGCCATCCAGATTCGGCAACGCCAGCCCTCCTGTCCCTACTACGCTCCAGAAACCCCCTCCTTACCCTCGGGGTCTTGTTTGCCCACACAAAACCCATGATCCTCCTACCTACCCGCTTAAAAAAGGCCTTAGTAATCATAATAGGAAGGCACTGGAACACAAAAAGAAACCTCGGGATGACTATCATTTTAATCGACGGTACCCTGCCCGCTAGCGAGAGTGGCAACACATCCCATCTTTTGAAGTCCTCCTCCATCTGCTCCACCAGCCGCGTCAAATTGAGTTTGTGCAGGGCCCCCCAGCTCCTAGCTACCTGGATCCCCAAGTACCGAAAGCTCCTTTCCGCCCTCCTCAACGGTAGGTCGTCTATCCCTCTTCCCTGGTCCCCTGGATGCACCACAAAGAGCTCACCTTTTCCTACATTGAGCTTATAGCCCGAGAAGTCCCCAAACTCCCTTAGGATCCGCATGACCTCCACCATCCCCTCCACTGGATCTGCCACATACAGCAACAGATCATCCGCATACAGCGACACTCGATGCTCCTCTCCCCCTTGGACCACCCCCCTCCAGTTCCTGGACTCCCTTAATGCCATGGCCAGAGGCTCAATTGCTAATGCAAACAACAGGGGAGACAGGGGGCGGTAAAGGCCATTGAAGTGATGAAGGTCCCCGAGGACAAGAAGGCAGTACTTCGCTTCCTTGGAATGGTGAATTGTTTAGGCAAATTTATCCCAAATTTGGCCACACACACCACATCTCTACGACAACTGATTAAGAAGTCCACCTCTTTCGAATGGAAGACAGAACATCAGAACGAGTGGTTGGAGTTGAAGGCAAAGCTCACCACTGTGCCCCTTTTAGCGTTCTATGACCCTGATCGTGGAACCAAGGTTTCGACTGACCCAGTCAGGATGGCTTTGGAACAGTGTTGCTGCAGAAAGATAACACCTCGTCAAGGGTCCCAAGAGCATATGCATCATGTGCAATGACACCGACAGACTCGGTACACTCAAACTGAAAAGGAGTGTCTAGGCCTTGTCACAGGCATTTTGAAATTTCATGATTACGTCTACGGCCTACCAACATTCACCATTGAAACAGACCACAGACCTCTGGTACACATCATACAGAAGAACCTCAATGACATGACTCCTCGGCAACAGAGAATTCTACTTAAACTTAGAAGGACTTCAATCTTATATACATGCCTGGTAAGGATCTCACCATTGCCGATGCGGTGTCTCGCTCAGGTTCACCCAAGTGAACCACTAGTGATGATCCGACAAATTGAAGCCCAGGTACAAATGTACGCAGCCAACCTTCCTGCAACGGACGAAAAGATAATTCTCATCAGAGCAGAGACGGGCGCAGATTCATAGAACATAGAACATGGAACATGGAACATTACAGCGCAGTACAGGCCCTTCGGCCCTCGATGTTGCACCGACCTGTGAAACCACTCTAAAGCCCATCTACACTATTCCCTTATCGTCCATATGTCTATCCAATGACCATTTGAATGCCCTTAGTGTTGGCGAGTCCACTACTGATGCAGGCAGGGCATTCCACGCCCTTACTACTCTTTGAGTAAAGAACCTACCTCTGACATCTGTCTTATATCTATCTCCCCTCAATTTAAAGCTACGGCCCCTCATGCTAGACATCACCATCCGAGGAAAAAGGCTCTCACAGTCCACCCTATCCAATCCTCTGATCATCTTGTATGCCTCGATTAAGTCAACTCTTAACCTTCTTCTCTCTAACGAAAACAGCCTCAAGTCCCTCAGCCTTTCCTCATAAGATCTTTCCTCCATACCAGGCAACATTCTGGTAAATCTCCTCTGCACCCTTTCCAATGCTTCCACATCCTTCCTATAATGCGGCGACCAGAATTGCACGCAATACTCCAAATGCGGCCGCACCAGAGTTTTGTACAGCTGCAACATGACCTCATGGCTCCAAAACTCAATCCCTCTACCAATAAAAACTAACACACCGTACGCCTTCTGAACAACCCTCTCAACCTGGGTGGCAACTTTCAGGGATCTATGTACATAGACACCGAGATCTCTCTGCTCATCCACACTCCCAAGAATCTTCCCATTAACCAGTAGTCTGTCCTCCTGTTATTCCTTCCAAAATGAATCACCTCACACTTTTCTGCATTAAAAACTCCATTTGCCACCTCTCAGCCCAGCGCTGCAGCTTATCTATGTTCCTCTGTAACTTGTAACATCCTTCTGCACTGTCCACAACTCCACCGACTTTAGTGTCACCTGCAAATTTACTCACCCATCCTTCTACGCCCTGCTCCAGGTCATTTATAACAATGACAAACAGCAGTGGCCCCAAAACAGATCCTTGTGGTACACCACTAGTAACTGGACTCCAATCTGAACATTTCCCATCAACCACCACCCTTTGTCTTCTTCCAGCTAGCCAATTTCTGATCCAAACTGCTAAATCACCCTGAATCCCATGCCTCTGTATTTTCTGTAGTAGCCTACCGTGGGGAAACTTATCAAACGCTTTACTGAAATCCATATACACTACATCAACTGCTTTACCCTCATCCACCTGTTTGGTCACCTTCTCAATGAACTCAATAAGGTTTGTGAGGCACGCCCTACCCTTCAGAAAACCGTGTTGACTGTCTCTAATCAAATTATTCCTCTCCAGATGATTATACATCCTATCTCTTAGAAACCTTTCCAAGATTTTTCCCACAACAGAAGTAAGGCTCACTGGTCTATAGTTACCGGGGTTGTCTCTACTCCCCTTCTTGAACAAGGGGACAACATTTGCTATCCTCCAGTCTTCTGGCACTATTCCTGTAGACAAAGCTGACTTAAAGATCAAAGCCAAAGGCTCAGCAATCTCTTCCCTAGCTTCCCAGAGAATCCTAGGATAAATCCCATCCGGCCCAGGATTGAATTGGATTGGATTGGATTTGTTTATTGTCACGTGTACCGAGGTACAGTGAAAAGTATTTTTCTGTGAGCGGCTCAACAGATCATTAAGTACATGAGAAGAAAAGGGAATAAAAGAAAATACATAATAGGGCAACACAACATATACAATGTAACTACATAAGCACTGGCAACGGATGAAGCATACAGGGTGTAGTGTTAATGAAGTCAGTCCATAAGAGGGTCATTTAGGAGTCTGGTGACAGTGGGGAAGAAGCTGTTTTTGAGTCTGTTCGTGCGTGTTCTCAGACTTCTGTATCTCCTGCCCGATGGAAGAAGTTGGAAGACTGAGTAAGCCGGGTGGAAGGGATCTTTGATTATACTGCCCGCTTTCCCCAGGCAGCGGGAGGTGTAGATGGAGTCAATGGATGGGAGGCAGGTTCGTGTGATGGACTGGGCGGTGTTCACGACTCTCTGAAGTTTCTTGCGGTCCTGGGCCGAGCAGTTGCCATACCAGGCTGTGATGCAGCCTGATAGGATGCTTTCTATGGTGCATCTGTAAAAGTTGGTAAGAGTCAATGTGGACATGCCGAATTTCCTTAGTTTCCGAAGGAAGTATAGGCGCTGTTGTGCTTTCTTGGTGGTAGCGTCGACGTGGGTGGACCAGGACAGATTTGTGGAGATGTGCACCCCTAGGAATTTGAAACTGCTAACCATCTCCACCTCGGCCCCGTTGATGCTGACAGGGGTGTGTACAGTACTTTGCTTCCTGAAGTCAATTACCAGCTCTTTAATTTTGCTGGCATTGAGGGAGAGATTGTTGTCGCTACACCACTCCACTAGGTTCTCTATCTCGCTCCTGTAAGAAAGCTTTAGGGTTATCCTTGATCCTACCTGCCAAAGACTTCTCATGTCCCCTCCTGGCTCTTCTTAGCTCTCTCTTTAGGTCCATCCTAGCTAACTTGTAACTCTCGAGCGCCCTAACTGAACCTTCATGTCTCATCTTTACATAAGCCTCCTTCTTCCTCTTGACAAGTGTTTCGACTGCTTTAGTAAACCACAGTTCCCTCGTTCGACCACTTCCTCCCTGCCTGACAGGTACATACTTATCAAGGACACGCAGTCGCTGTTCCTTGAACAAGCTCCACATTTCCATTGTGCCCATCCCCTGCAGTTTTCCTCTCCATCCAATGCATCCTAAGTCTTGCCTCATCGCATCATAATTGCCTTTCCCCCAGATATAACTCTTGCCCTGCGGTATTTACCTATCCCTTTCCATCACTAAAGTAAACGTAATCGAATTGTGGTTACTATCATCCAAAGTGCTCACCTACCTCCAAATCTAACACCTGTCCTAGTTCATTACGCAGTACCAAATCCAATATGGCCTCGCCTCTCGTTGGCCTATCTACATACTGTGTCAGGAAACCCTCCTGCACACATTGGACAAAAACGGACCCATCTAAAGTACTCAAACTATAGCACAACAATTACCCTGTTGCTTTCGCTCCTATCCAGAATCATCTTTGCAATCCTTTCCTCTACATCTCTGGGACTTTTCGGAGGCCTATAGAAAACCCCTAACAGGGTGACCTCTACTTTCCTATTTCTAACCTCAGCCCATACTACCTCAGTAGACGAGTCCTCATCAAACGTCCTTTCTGCCACCGTAATACTGTCCTTGACTAACAATGCCACCCCTCCCCCTCTTTTACCACCTTCCCTGAGCTTACTGAAGTATCTAAACCCCGGAACCTGCAACAACCATTCCTGTCCCTGCTCTATCCATGTCTCCGAAATGGCCACAACATCGAAGTCCCAGGTACCAACCCATGCCGCAAGCTCACTCACCTTATTCCGGATGCTCCTGGCATTGAAGAAGACACACTTTAAACCACCATCCTGCCTGCCGGTACACTCCTGCAACTTTGAAACCTTACTCATGACCTCACTACTCTCAACCTCCTGTATACTGGAGCTACAATTCAGTTTCCCAAGCCCCTGCTGAACTAGTTTAAACCCTCCCGAAGAGCATTAGCAAATTTCCCCCCAGGATTTTGGTACCCCTCTGGTCCAGGTGTAGACCATCCCGTTTGTAGAGGTCCCACCAACCCCAGAATGAGTCCCAATTATCCAGAAATCTGAAACCCTCCCTCCTGCACCATCCCTGCAGCCATGTGTTCAACTCCTCTCTCCCCCTATTCCTCATCTCGCTATCACGTGGCACGGGTAACAACCCAGAGATAATAACTCTGTTTGTCCTAGATCTAAGTTTCCACCCTGGCTCCCTAAATTCCTGCCTTACATCCCCATCCCTTTTCCTACCTATGTCGTTGGTACCTATGTGGACCACGACTTGGGGCTGCTCCCCCTCCCCCTTAAGGATCCCGAAAACACGATCCGAGACATCACGCACCCCGGCACCTGGGAGGCAACACACCAACCGCGAGTCTCTCTCGTTCCCACAGAATCTCCTATCTATCCCCCTAAGTATGGAGTCTCCAATGACTAATGCTCTACTCCTCTCCCCCCTTCCCTTCTGAGAAACAGGGGCCAGAGACCTGTACCCCATGGCTTACCCCTGGTAAGTCACCCCCCCCCCCAACAGTATCCAAAGTGGTATACATGTTACTAAGGGGAACGACCACAGGGGGTCCCTGTACTGACTGCTTCCTCCCAGCCCCTCTCACCGTCACCCATCTATCTTTATTCTTCGGAGTAACTACATCCCTGTAGCTTCCATCTATGACCACCTCTGCCTCCCGAATGATCCGAAGTTCATCCAACTCCAGCTCCAGTTCCCTAACGCGGTTTCTGAGGAGCTGGAGATGGGTGCACTTCTCACAGATGAAATCAGCAGGGACACTGACGGCGTCCCTCACCTCAAACATTCTGCAGGAGGAACATAGCACTACCTTCCCTGCCATCCCCTCTAGATAAAAGAAAAGAATGAAAGAGCTTACCTGTTATTCACTACCCTTCTCAGCAAGCACTCACTCAGCAACCTCTGCGCCCCGCACGATAACACCTGAGGGAAAATAAAATAAAAACTACTTACCAGTCACCAGCCAATCCCTCACCTGCAGGCTGTGACGTCACGGTTCAACTTCTTTCTACTTCTACCTGCCCTCGAGCCTTCCTCTTGATCTTTACAGCGGTTGTTTTTTTGGGGGGTTAGAGGAGGGCGTAGGGAGGGAAACACTGAAGAAGTGTTTTGGGATTTGAAACCACCTTCAAGTTAGGGTGAGCACACGGACGTATGCAAATTTCCCCCGCAACAGCCAATCAGCAGCTCTGCACTACTGCCCTCTGCTGGATGCTTGTCTTCACTTGAACAGCTAGGGTCTCTTGTTCAGGTACACCTTCAAGTTAGGGTGAGCACACGTACGTATGCAAATTTCCCCCGCAACAGCCAATCAGCAGCTCTGCTCTACTGCCCTCTGCTGGATGCTTGTCTTCACTTGAACAGCTAGGGTCTCTTGCTCAGGTACACCTTCAAGTTAGGGTGAGCACACGGACGTATGCAAATTTTCCCCGCAACAGCCAATCAGCAAATTATCTCTACTGCCCTCTGCTGCAACGAATAATTCACAACCTAAACAATGGGTGGCCGAAAGGGCAATGCCCGCAATTCTACAACATCAAAGACGACCTGACAATGATCAACGGTATACTGCTGAGAATGGACCGAATAGTGATTCCGCTGTGTCTCAGGCCCATGGTACTTCGTTAGATCCACGAGGGCCACCTGAGCATCGGAAAATGCTGACGAAGGGCTCGACAAGCCATCTACTGGCCTGGCATCAATCAGGACATCACGGATATGGTCTTGAGCTGTGAGACTTGCCAGAAGTTCCAACCAGCGCAGTGTAAGGAGACTCTGCAACCTCACAACATGGAAACCTCTCCGCGGTCCAAGTAGGCATTGACCTCTTCCACTCCAATGGTCGTGACTACATACTACTTGTAAACTACTACTCGAACATCCCTGAAGTACTGAAGCTGTCTGACCTCACCTCACAAACCGTGACCAAAGCGTGCAAAGAGACCTTCTCTCGTCATGGCATCCCAAACACGGTCATGACTGACAATGAACCATGCTTTCACAGTCGAGAATGGACCGTGTTTGCAAAGCGCTACAATTTCAAGCACGTCACCTCTAGTCCTCACTACCTGCAGTCCAACGGCAAAGTGGAAAAGGGGGTGCACATAGTCAAACAGCTCATCAACAAAGCCTTGGATTCTGCATCCGACATTCATCTAGCACTACTCTCGTATTGTGCTGCTCCCTTAGCATCTGGCATGTCACCGCTCAACTGCTGGTGAACAGGGATCTGCAAACAACGCTTCCAGCCCTACAACTACCTAATCCAGATCTCCTACCGGTGATACACAAGATGCGATGGCTTTGTGATGGTCAGAAGCATCACTATGACAAACATGCAACTGATCTGGATGCGCAATCTCCATCAGACACCGTCAGAATCAGAATACCTGATAGTGGCTGGTCTGCTCCAGCTGTAGTTTAAAAAAAAACCATTTTATTAAAGGTTTTCATAAAATATCAATAACAAAATGAGAAAGAAAAAGGAACCAACAGGGTTAAGTACAAAACACAATCTAAAAAAGCAACCCCCCAAACCCCTCCCCCCCTGTACCTAAATAATGAATTAACATTAACACCCCGATTTAACACAACAGGTATATACACCCCCTCAGACCCTCCAGTGTAAATAACAGAAACAAAAATAAAGTTAAACCCCCCCCCCCACCCGCAATGCTGCCATTGACCAATGTCTATCGTTCTGCCAGAAAGTCTAAGAACGGTTGCCACCGCCTAAAGAACCCTTGTACCGACCCTCTCAAGGCGAATTTCACCCTCTCCAATTTAATGAACCCCGCCATATCGCCGATCCAGGATTCCACGCTTGGGGGCCTCGCATCTTTCCACTGAAGGAGAATCCTTCGCCGGGCTACCAGGGACGCAAAGGCCAGAATTCCGCCCTCTTTCGCCTCCTGCACTCCCGGCTCCTCTGCCACCCCAAATATTGCGAGCCCCTCGCGCCCACACAAACCCCATTATACTCCTGTTAACCCGCCTGAAAAAAGCCTTCGGGATAAACACGGGGAGGCACTGGAACAGGAACAAAAACTTTGGGTGCACCGTCATTTTGATTGACTGCACCCTACCCGCCAAGGACAGCGGCAACACGTCCCACCTCTTGAACTCCTCCTCCATTTGCTCCACCAGCCTTGTAAAGTTAAGCCTATGCAGGGCCCCCCAGCTCCTGGCCACCTGGACCCCCAAATATCTGAAGCTCCTCTCCGCCCTTTTTAGTGGGAGCTCGCCAATCCCCCTCTCCTGATCCCCTAGCTGAACTACGAACAGCTCGCTCTTCCCCATATTGAGCTTGTACCCCGAAAAGTCCCCGAATTCCCTAAGGATCCTCATTACCTCTGGCATTTCTCCCACCGGGTCCGCCACATACAGCAGCAGGTCGTCCACATAAAGTGACACCCTATGTTCCTCCCCACCCCGCACCAACCTCATCCAGTTCCTCGACTCTCTCAGTGCCATAGCCAGGGGTTCAATCGCCAGTGCGAAGAGCAGGGGGGACAGGGGACACGCCGTCTCGTCCCTTGGTGCAACCAAAAGTACTCGGACCTCCTCCTATTTGTGGCCACACTCGCCATCGGGACCTCATACAACAGCCTAACCCACCTGACAAACCCCTCGCCAAACCCGAACCTCTTCAGCACCTCCCACAGGTACCCCCACTCTACCCTATCGAAGGCTTTCTCAGCGTCCATCGCCACCACTATCTCCGCCTCCTCCTCCCTCGCCTGCATCATGATAACGTTCAGAAGCCTCCCCACATTCCCCTTCACAAACCCCGTCTGGTCTTCATGGATGATCTGCGGCACACAATCCTCGATCCTCGTGGCTAAGACCTTCGCCAGAACCTTGGCATCTACATTTAGCAAGGAAATCGGTCTGTAAGACCCACATTGCAGGGGATCCTTGTTCCGCTTCAGGATCAAGGAGATCAGTGCCCGGGACATCGTCGGGGGTAAAGCCCCCCCCCTCCCTTGCCTCATTAAAGGTCCTAACTAACAGCGGGCCCAACAGGTCCATATATTTTTTATAGAACTCGACCGGGAAACCGTCCGGCCCCGGTGCCTTCCCCACCTGCATGCTTCCTATCCCTTCGATCAGCTCCTCCAGCCCAATCGGGGCCCCCAATCCCGCCACCAGTCCCTCTTGCACGTTTGGAAACCTCAATTGGTCCAGGAAACGGCCCATCCCTCCCTCCTCCCGTGGGGGCTCGGATCGGTACAATTCCTCGTAGAAGTCCCTGAAGACCCCATTGATGCCAATCCCACTCCGCACCACGCTCCCTCCCCTGTCCTTAACTCCCCCGATCTCCCTAGCTGCGTCCCGCTTCCGAAGCTGATGCGCCAGCATCCGGCTTGCCTTTTCCCCATACTCGTAGACCACCCCCTGGGCCTTCCTCCACTGCACCTCCGCCTTCCTGGTGGTCACCAGGTCGAATTCGGCCTGGAGGCTGCGCCTCTTCCTCAACAATCGTTCCTCAGGCTCTTCCTCATACCTCCTGTCTACCCTCACCATCTCCCCCACCAGCCTCTCACTCTCCTCCCGCTCCCTCCGCTCCTTGTGGGCCCTAATGGAGATCAGCTCTCCCCTCACCGCCGCCTTCAGTGCCTCCCATACCATCCCCACTCAGACCTCCCCGTTGTCGTTGGTCTCCAAGTACCTCTCTATACTTCCTCGGACCCGCTCGCTCACCTCCTCGTCCGCCAACAACCCCACCTCCAAGCGCCACAGCGGGCGCTGGTCCCTCTCCTCCCCCATCTCCAAGTCCACCCAATGCGGGGCGTGGGCCGAAATGGCTATTGCCGAATACTTGGTATCCTCTACTCTCGCTATCAGCGCCCTACTCAAAATGAAAACGTCGTTTCGAGAATAAGCCTTGTGGACCTGTGACAAGAATGAAATTCCCTAGCCCCCGGCCTTGCAAATCTCCAAGGGTCCACCCCTCCCATTTGGTCCATAAATCCCCTCAACACTCTAGCCGCCGCCGGCTTCCTACCCGTCCTAGACCTGGAGCGATCCAGTGCCGGATCCAGCACCGTTAAAGTCTCCCCCCATTATCAGGCCCCCCACTTCCAAGTCTGGGATCCGACCCAACATACGCCGCATAAAACCCACATCGTCCCAGTTCGGAGCATACACATTGACCAGTACCACCCTCTCTCCCTGCAACTTACCACTTACCATTCTGTACCTACCGCCATTATCTGTCACAATGCTCGACGCCTCGAATGACACCTTCTTTCCCACCAAGATCGCCACCCCTCGATTTTTGGCATCTAGCCCCGAGTGAAACACCTGACCTACCCACCCTTTCCTCAGTCTTACCTGGTCTGCCACCTTCAGGTGTGTCTCCTGGAGCATAACCACATCCGCCTTGAGCCCCTTCAGGCGCGCGAACACGCGGGCCCGCTTAACCGGCCCATTCAGTCCCCTTACATTCCAGGTTATCAGCCGGATCAGGGGGCTACCCGCCCCCTCCCTCGCAGAATAGCCATGACCCCTCCTCGGCCAGCCACGCGCCCGCACCCCACACCCGGCCCGTTCCCCACAGCGGCATACCCCCGTCTCGACCCCCCCCCTCCCACTCGCTCCAGCTCCTCCTTGACCTTAGCAGCAGCAACTCGATTCCCCCCCCCCCAACCTCCTCCCACCCCCCCGGCTAGGACCCATCCTAGCTGGTTTACTCCCCCCATTGCACTTCCGCAAGTCAGCTGACTCCTGCTGACCCCGGCCACTCCCGCCTCCCCTTCGACTCCTCCCATTGTGTGGCACACCCTCCTCTCCCGCTCCCCATCCACAGGCTCTCCCCCTCCCCCCCTCCGTTCTAAGCGCAGGAAACAATCCTCGATTCGCCGTCCCATCCACCCTCCCCAACTCAAAAGAGAAAAACACAGAGAAAAATAAACTCAAAACAAAACAACACCCCGAACAAAAAATAAGCATAACATATCCACCGCAGTCCCCAATCGCCCATCCTGACCCTCAGTCTGTGTCCAGCTTCTCGGCCTGAACAAAGGCCCACGCCTCCTCCGGAGACTCAAAATAATGGTGCCGGTCCTTGCAGGTAACCCACAGTCGCGCCGGCTGCAACATGCCAAACTTCACCCCCTTCCTGTGCAGCACCGCCTTCACTCGATTGTACCCAGCCCTCCTCTTCACCACCTCCGCACTCCAGTCCTGGTATATTCGAACCTCTGCGTTCTCCCACCTGCTGCTCCTCTCCTTCTTGGCCCACCTGAGCACACACTCCCGATCGACGAACCGATGGAACCGCACCAGCACCGCCCGCGGAGGCTCGTTAGCCTTGGGCCTTCTTGCCAACACTCTATGGGCCCCTTCCAGCTCCAGGGGCCCCTGGAAGGACCCCGCTCCCATCAGCGAGTTCAACATGGTGACCACATAGGCCCCCATGTCCGGCCCCTCCAGCTCCTCCGGGAGGCCCAGAATCCGCAGATTCTTCCGCCTCGACCAATTCTCCATCTCCTCGAACCGCTCCTGCAATTTCTTGTGGAGCACCTCGTGCACCTCCACCTTTGCCGCCAGGCCTAAGATCTCGTCCTCATTGTCAGAGATCTTTTGTCGAGTCTCTCGGATCGCCACCCCCTGGGCCGTCTGTGTCTCCAGCAGCTTATCATTAGAAGCCTTCATCGGCTCTAGCAGGTCCGTTTTAATCTCTCTGAGGCAGCGCTGGATACCCTCCTGTTGCTCCTCCGCCCACTGCCTCCAAGCTGCCTGGTCTCCGCCCGCCGCCATTTTGTCCTTCCCTCCCTTCTTCGGGTCCACCACCACCTTCTTTGTCGCCCTGCTCCTAGTTAAAGCCATATACTGACGGGGAGCTGTTATTAACTCCTTCCCACACCGGTAAACGTCGTTGGGGGCCCTGTAAAGAGCCCAAAAGTCCGTTCCAAGCGGGAGCTGCCGAACATGCGACTTAGCTCTGCATAGTCGCACCCGGACGTCTGCTCCAGCTGTTGTTATTCGACAAGCTGCACCCAGATCCTACGTGATACAAACGGCTGATGGTACCATCGTCCATAGAAATCGAAGGGCACTTCAGAAAATACGGCTACCACTGATCGTTGCTGTTTGTTGAGGCAATCCATCAAGACATCCTGACCGAACATTTCCACTGGTCGTGAGACACACACAACGAACAAGCCAACGACATCTCCGCCGCCACCTCTCAGGAGGTCATCAAGGACGAAGCGGAAGCCTCAAAGACTGAACCTGTGAACATTTTCTCTTCCCTGTTTGCACTGTATATAAAAATTATATATCATTATATCTAGCTTTGTCACACAATTTCCCTAGTACCACACCTGTAATGTAAAAAAAAAGGGAGCGATGTAATGATATGTAGACTGACATGTAACTAAGGGGTTAATCAGAACACCTGGCTGTGGCATGACCACTAGAGGGCACTACACAACTCATTATAAAACCAGACACACACTGGACCCTCCCTCTCACTCCTGGCAGGGACTGTAGGATTAGCACCAGAATAGTTTAGATCTCAGGCTGGGTCACCACATGTGGCTTAGATCCCAGTTGTACAGTTAGTCATTTTCACTGAGTTACTAGAGGTAGATCAGCAGAGTGTCGAACTCATTTATCGAGTTCTTGTTACTGAATAAATCCTTTCAACTTACTTCAAAGACTGGTATGTCTTTCAACGTCGTCTATGGTCAGTAGAAACTTATGTTAATCAAACAGCATAACATAACAGGTGCCATGTGACTGCAGTGCTAACCACTGCACCCCTGTACTGCCCAAGTCAATAACAACTTAAGACAATAACAACTCATGTTTGATTGGTCCTCCAGGTGGACCCTGGCAGTTCCTCACCTCTATGGTGTCCGCCAGCCTCCACGTTGGTGATCGCACAGTCCTCGGCAGTCCACCAGTCACCTCCAGGGCCCGCTCCTCGAAGGAGGGGAGGATTCGTATGTCCGGAACCCCACAATCAGTCTGGGCCCTCTCCCAGCGAATGTGGGGGAGCGCTTACTGAGGAAATACAGAGAGGGCATTGTTAGCCACATGGGTGGTTCACAGTGGTGGTGAGGGGGAGGGGGTTGAAGGAAGGGTAGGTGGAGGGAGGATTGGGGGTCACATGAAGAGTTGGGGGTGAATGCTCACGTGAGGGTGGAAAGCCACAGTGTGGGGGGGTTGTTGATGTCTATTCACTCGTGCTGCCGGGTGTATGGCATTGACCTTTTTCCGGCACCCAATGGCCTCAGTCCTTCTGGTCACACTTCCGGCGTGACAGCTGCTGCCACCTCGTCCCAGGCAGCACTGGCTGCCCTGTGACTGACCCTCCGGGACGTTCGGGGGAACAGAACATCCCTCCTGGCCTCCACTGCATCTAGGAGCCTGGCCAGATCTGCATCCCTGAATCTTATGCTGGCCTCCTCAGCGCCATTGTTGCGAGCTGACTGTGGTTGGTTGAGCACGTGCTGCTTCAGTTAAGTGCTGCTCGACCTTGTTAGTGGGGGCTGGCGAACACGGTGCAGCTAATCGGCTGGCGAGCCTATATTTACGCCGAGCAGTCCATGGGGCCTTGTTAAGTGGAATTAACGTCGGGTAGTGCTGCCGGCCTTGCTGGACCGAGTGCCGGGAAGCTCACAGCAGTTCCCACTTAGAAATCTTTCTTGAGTGAATTGGGCATGCTAAATTTCTTTAAAAAAAAGAAATCTTTCTGGAGCATCCCACCCATAATTTTTTTCATCACTAGGGAGCTGAACTCAGAGATCGGGCCACCATTTTGAAAGGGTGCCCCGCTCTCTAAGTGAGCTTGTGGATTCCCCCCACCCCCCCTTCTATGGGCAATGTCAACCCCCACACACATGGGTATGACCCCACACCTCCCTCTCCCAAGTGAGGACACCCCGCTATGGGGTCCCTGAGGACAGCCCTCCCACAGCCCCTTACAGGCTCTCCTTCCAGGACCCTCACCCCTCATCCCCCCTCCTTCCACCCTCCTCTCATGGGCATGGCCCCCTCAGGCCCTGGCCCTTGGCAGTGCCACCCTGGCACCTGGGCACCCTTGCACTGCCACCCTGGCAGTGCCACCTAGGCACCTTGGTAGTGCCAGGGTGGCAATGCCAGGGTGGCAGTGCCAAGGTGCCCGTGTTCGAGGAGAGGGGCCGGGGGCCTCCCTTACACTATCCCTGGCCACCCAATGGCCTCAGTTGACCTGGGAGACCCCATGGGTTCAGTTCCGCCTGGTCCATGTTTGTGTGGATCAGTACTGAACAGCGCTGGGCTGCAGCCTTCCTGGGGAGGCTGGTAGATCCAGGGAGACCAGTAGATACCGGGTGAGTAGGCCTTAAGTAGGTTTAAGGCCTATTTACGTGAGCGTGTCTTGGTCCGCCCATTGTGGGTGGGTTCCAGGTCTGGATGCCTCATGGGACTTGGGTAGATTCTGCCAGGCATCGTGGCTCTCAGGAAACCCACGGGAGGCTTCACCCGGCATCTACCGGACATGTCACACTCCTATTGAGGCACGAAGTGTCCGGTAGATTGCGCCCATTGCTTCAGCCAGAGTGCGGTGGAAATCTGGGACTCACTGCCTGGGAGGGTGGTAGAGAGGATACCTCACAACTTTTAAAAAGTACGTGGATGATCACTTGAAATATCATAACGTTCAAGGCTATGGGCCAAGTGCTGGAAAGTGGGATTAGTGTAGATTTAGTGTAATTTTGTCGGTGCAGATTTGATAGGCCAAAGAACATAATAACATAAGAACTAGGAGCAGGAGTAGCCATCTGGCCCCTCGCGCCTGCTCCGCCATTTAATGAGATCATGGCTGATCTTTTGTGGACTCAGCTCCACTTTCCGGCCTGAACACCATAACCCTTAATCCCTTTATTCTTCAAAAAACTATCTATCTTTATCTTAAAAACATTTAAAGGACCTCTCCTGTACTGTATGATTCTACAACAGACTTAACAGCCAAATTGATGTCCATGGAATGAAAGGAACATTGACAGCATGGATGTGGAGTTGGCTGAGCGATAGGAAACAGAATAATGGTGAACAGTTTTTCAGACAGAGGAGATATGTAGTTCAGGTCCCCAAGGGTCAGCGTTAGGACTACTGCTTCTTGATCTATATTCAGCACATTATGTCTGTGCCAGGTCTTTGCAGCTGCAACCTGCCACTTCCCACTCCCCTTCTTTTCCACTGCAATTTTTTACTCTTCAGATAATTATCCAATTCTCTTTATTCAATTTAATTTGCCTTCACCAAACTCTGAGGTACTGCATTCCAAATCCCAACCACTCATTGTGTAAAAGATGTTTATGGTGAGTTCTCCCAGTGAGCCAGAGAAGACACAGCCAGAGTGAGACAACAAAGAGTGAGTTTGGGAATTTGAAGCGAGGTGGGGAAGAGGTGCTTTTTATCCCTGGTAAGTGACTGGTAAGTAGTTTTTCTTTTCATTGTCTAATTTATTTATTTATTTTTTCTTTCGTTTTTTGGAATTGTAGTTGTATAAGTTAACCTAAGGTTTAAGACAGGGCAGGAGATCCCAGACCCGTGTCATGCTCCTCGTGTGCGATGTGGGAGCTCAGGGACACGTCCACTGTCCCTGGCTCCTTCACGTGCAAGAAGTGCGTCCGGCTGCAGCTCCTGTTAGACTGCTCGACGGCTCTGGAGCTGCGGATGGACTCACTTTGGAGCATGCGCGATGCTGAGGATGTCGTGGATAGCACGTTTAGCGAGTTGGTCACACCGCAGGTGAAAGGTACTGAGGGAGATAGAAAATGAGTGACCAAAAGACAGAGCAAGAGTAGGAAGGCAGTGCAGGTGTCCCCTGCGGTCATCTCCCTGCAAAACAGATAAACCGCTTTGGATACTGTTGGGGGAGATGGCTTACCAGGGGAAGGCAGCAGCAGCCAGGTTCATGGCACCATGGCTGGCTCTGCTGCGCAGCAGGGCAGGAAGAAGAATGGCAGGACTATAGTGATATGGGACTCGATCGTAAGGGGAATAGACAGGCGGTTCTGCGGACGCAATCGAGACTCCAGGATGGTATGTTGCCTTCCTGGTGCAAGGGTCAAGGATGTCTCAGAGTGGCTGTAGGACATTCTGGGGGGGGGGGGGGGGGGGGGGGGTGAACAGCCAGCTGTCATGGTGCACATAGGCACCAACGATATAGGTAAAAAACGGGAAGAGGTCCTTCAAGCTGAATTCAGGGAGTTAGGAGTTAAACTAAAAAGTAGGACCTCAAAGGTAGTAATCTCAGGATTTCTACCAGTGCCACGAGCTAGTCAGAGTAGGAATGTCAGGATAGATAGGATGAATGTGTGGCTCGAGAGATCGTGCAAAAAGGAGGGATTCTAATTCCTGGGGCTTTGGAACCGGTTCTGGGGGAGGTGGAACCAGTACAAACCAGACGGTCTGCACCTCGGCAGGACTGGTACCGATGTCCTAGGAGGGGTGTTTGCTAGAGCTGTTGGGGAGGGTTTAAACTAATGTGGCAGGGAGATGCAGGAAGTCGGAAGGTAGTAAAACAGGGACAGAAACAAAAGGCAGTAAGGGGGAAAGTGTAAGGCAAAGAAGCCATAGTCAAAAATCAAAAAGGGCAACAGTACAAGGTACAGTGACTGAGGGGAGCTCAGTGAATAGGCCCAGTAATACTAAAAGGAATAAAACGGGAAGTAAAAACATAAATGATAAGCGACGCGGCAGGTTGTTACATGAAGATATGGGTTCAACAACAAGGAAAATTAGGAGAAAAGTTAAGAGGAAATATAACTTAGGAGAGGTTACTGATCGAGGTGTTAAGATTCAAAACAGAGGTATAAAAGCCAGCATAAGTGTACTTTACCTGAATGCTCGTAGTATTCGGAATAAGGTAAATGAGTTGATGGCGCAAATCATCGTGAATGACTATGATTTAGTGGCCATTACTGAAACATGGTTGAAGGATGGTCACGACTGGGAGTTAAATATCCAAGGGTATCAAACTATTCGGAAGGACAGTGTGGATGGTAAGGGAGGTGGTGTAGCTCTGTTATTTAAGGATGACATCCGGACAATAGTAAGGGATGACATCGGTGCTATGGAGGATAAGGTTGAATCCATTTGGGTGGAAATCAGGAATGGTAAGGCGAAAAAGTCACTGATAGGAGTAGTCTATAGGCCAGCAAATAGTAACATTATGGTGGGGCAGGCAATGAACAAAGAAATAACTGATGCATATAGAAATGGTACAGCAGTTATCATGGGGGATTTTAATCTACATTTCAATTGGTTTAACCAGGTCGGTCAAGGCAGCTTTGGCGAGGAGTTTATAGAATGTATCCGCGATAGTTTCCTAGAACAGTATGTAATGGAACCTACAAGGGAACAAGTGGTCCTAGATCTGGTCCTGTGTAATGAGACAGGATTGATTAATGATCTCATCGTTAGGGATCCTCTCGGAAGGAGCGATCACAATATGGTGGAATTTAAAATACAGATGGAGGGTGAGAAGGTAAAATCAAGCACTAGTGTTTTGTGTTTAAACAAAGGCGATTACAATGGAATGAGAGAAGAACTAGCTAACGTAGACTGGGAGCAAAGACTTTCGGGTGAAACAGTTGAGGAACAGTGGAGAACCTTCCAAACGATTTTTCACAGTGCTCAGCAAAGGTTTATACCAACAAAAAGGAAGGATGGTAGAAAGAGGGAAAATCGACCGTGGATATCTAAGGAAATAAGGGAGAGTATCAAATTGAAGGAAAAAGCATACAAAGTGGCAAAAATTAGTGAGAGACTAGAGGACTGGGAAATCTTTAGGGGGCAACAGAAAGCTACTAAAAAAGCTATAAAGAAGAGTAAGATAGATTATGAGAGTAAACTTGCTCAGAATATAAAAACAGATAGTAAAAGTTTCTACAAATATATAAAACAAAAAAGAGTGGCTAAGGTAAATATTGGTCCTTTAGAGGATGAGAAGGGAGATTTAATAATGGAAGATGAGGAAATGGCTGAGGAACTGAACAGGTTTTTTGGGTCGGTCTTCACAGTGGAAGACACAAATAACATGCCAGTGACTGATAGAAATGAGGCTATGATAGGTGAGGACCTTGAGATGATTGTTATCACTAAGGAGGTAGTGATGGGCAAGCTAATGGGGCTAAAGGTAGACAAGTCTCTTGGCCCTGATGGAATGCATCCCCGAGTGCTAAAAGAGATGGCTAGGGAAATTGAAAATGCACTAGTGATAATTTACCAAAATTCACTAGACTCTGGGGTGGTCCCGGCGGATTGGAAATTAGCAAAGTGACACCACTCTTTAAAAAAGGAGGTAGGCAGAAAGCGGGTAATTATAGGCCAGTGAGCTTAACTTTGGTAGTAGGGAAGATGCTGGAATCTATCATCAAGGAAGAAATAGTGAGGCATCTGGATGGAAATTGTCCCATTGGGCAGACGCAGCATGGGTTCATAAAGGGCAGGTCGTGCCTAACTAATTTAGTGGAATTTTTTGAGGGCATTACCAGTGCTGTAGATAACGGGGAGCCAATGGATGTGGTATATTTGGATTTCCAGAAAGCCTTTGACAAGGTGCCACACAAAAGGTTGCTGCATAAGATAAAGATGCATGGCATTAAGAGGAAAGTAGTAGCATGGACAGAGGATTGGTTAATTAATAGAAAGCAAAGAGTGGGGATTAATGGGTGTTTCTCTGGTTGGCAATCAATAGCTAGTGGTGTCCCTCAGGCACCAGTGTTGGACCCACAATTGTTCACAATTTACATCGATGATTTGGAGTTGGAGACCAAGGGCAATGTGTCCAAGTTTGCAGACGACACTAAGATAAGGTAAAGCAAACAGTGCAGAGGATACTGGAAGTCTGCAGAGGGATTTGGATAGGCTAAGTGAATGGGCTAGGGTCTGGCAAATGGAATACAATGTTGACAAATGTGAGGTTATCCATTCTGGTAGGAATAACAGCAAAAGGGATTATTATTTAAATGATAAAATATTAAAACATGCTGCTGTGCAGAGAGACCTGGGTGTGCTCGTGCATGAGTCGCAAAAAGTTGGTTTACAGGTGCAACAGGTGATAAAGAAGACAAATGGAGTTTTGTTCTTCGTTGCTAGAGGGATGGAGTTTAAGACTAGGGAGGTTATGCTGCAATTGTATAAGTTGTTAGTGAGGCCACACCTGGAGTATTGTGTTCAGTTTTGGTCTCCTTACCTGAGAAAGGACATACTGGCGCTGGAGGGTGTGCAGAGGAGATTCACTAGGTTAATCCCAGACCTGAAGGGGTTGGATTACGAGGAGAGGTTGCGTAGACTGGGACCGTACTCGTTGGAATTTAGAAGGATGAGGGGGGAATCTTATAGAAACATATAAAATTATGAAGGGAATAGATAGGATAGATGCGGGCAGGTTGTTTCCACTGGCAGGTGAAAGTAGATAGGGGGCATAGCCTCAAAATAAGGGGAAGTAGATTTAGGACTGAGTTTAGGAGGAACTTCTTCACCCAAAGGGTTGTGAATCTATGCAATTCCTTGCCCAGTGAAGCAGTTGAGGCTCTTTCATTAAATGTTTTTAAGATAAAGATAGATAGTTTTTTGAAGAATAAAGGGATTAAAGGTTATGGTGTTCGGGCCGGAAAGTAGAGCTGAGTCTACAAAAGATCAGCCATGGTCTCATTGAATGGCGGAGCAGGCTCGAGAGGCCAGATGGCCTACTCCTGCTCCTAGTTCTTATGTTCTTATGGTTCCTTTGCCAGTCAACTTAAATTGATGACCGTTATTTCTCAAACTCCCTATCGTCTTTGTCCAGACTGCTTATGATTTTGAACACTTCTATCACGGTGGGGCGGCATGATGGCACAGTGGTTAGCACTGCTGACTCACAGCTCCAGGCACCCAAGTTCAATTAAGGGTGACTGTCTGTGTGGAGTTTGCACTTTCTCCCTGTGTCTGCTTGGTTGTGCTCTGGTTTCTCCCTGAGTGCTCTGGTTTCCTCCCACAGTCCAAAGATGTGCAGGTTAGGTGGATTGGCCATGATAAATTGCCCCTTAGTTAGGTCAGGTTACTGGGGTAACGGGGACCTGGGCTTAAGTGGGGTGCTCTTTCCCAGGGCCGGTGCAGACTCGATGGGCCGAATGACCGCCTTCTGCATTATAATGGTTCTATGGTTCTATCACACCTCCTGTTGAATGTCTCCAATTCCAAGAACAGCCCAGCTTCTCCAATCTATTCACATAGCTGAATTCCTCAGCCGTCAAATCTTGTGAATTTCTTTTGCACCCACTACAACACTTTTACATCCTTCCGAAAGTCTGGTGCCCAGCACTGGACATAATTCTCCAGTTGAGACCGAACCAGTGCTTTACTCCATGCCTCTATTTATAAAGTCCAGAATCCCATAAATTTTTTATCAACCACTTTCTTAACCAACTCTGCCACCTTCAATGATTTGTACACATTTACCCCTAGATTCCTCTGCTCCTGAACCCTGTTTAAAATTTTGCTCTTTAGTTTATGCTGCCTCTGCTCATGCTACCAAAATAAACACTTCACACATTACATTCCTTCAGTCACCTGTCTGCCCATTCCATCTGCCTGTCCATGTCACTTTATCCTCCCCACATTTCAAAATACTTCTACATTCTGTGTCACACCCACACCGTTGGAAATTGTGCCCTGCAAACCCAAGTTGAGGTCATTAATATATTTATCAACAAAAGCAGCAGCCCTAACACTGACCCTTGAGGAACCCCACTTTATAGTTTTATCACAGAATCACAGAAAAATAGTGAAGAAAAGGCCCTTCGGCCCATTGAGTCTGCACTGCCACATGAAAGGCACCCGATCTGCCCATCCTAATCCCATTAGCCAGCACTTGGCCCATAGCCTCGAATGTTAAGACGTGCCAAGTGCTCATCCAGGTACTTTTTAAAGGATGTAAGGAAACCCGCCTCTACCACCCTCCCTGGCAGTGCGTTCCACATCGTCATCACCCTCTGGGTAAAAAGGCTTTTCTTCAAATCCCCCCGAACCTCCCGCTCCTCACCTTGAACCTGTGTCCCCTCGTAACCGACCCTTCAACTAAGGGGAACAGCTGTTCCCTATCCACCCTGTCCATGCCCCTCATAATCTTGTACACCTTGACAAGGTTGCCTCTCAGTCTTCTCTGCTCCAGCAAAAACAACCCAAGCCTTTCCAACCTCTCTTAACAACTAAATTGTTCCATCTCAGGCAACATCCTGGTGAAACACCTCTGCACCCGCTCTAGTGCATTCACATCCTTCCTATAATATGGCGACCAGAACTGCTCACAGTATCCCAGCTGTGGCCTCACCAATGTTCTATAT
The DNA here is from genome assembly GCF_047496885.1 of Scyliorhinus torazame. NCBI lineage: Eukaryota > Metazoa > Chordata > Chondrichthyes > Carcharhiniformes > Scyliorhinidae > Scyliorhinus > Scyliorhinus torazame. The sequence continues at coordinate 70,324,336 of NC_092717.1, forward strand.
AACTCCAACATAACTTCCTTGCTTTTGTAATCTATGCCATGATTGATACCTGATTGATACCTGATCACCTGAGGAAGGAGCAGCGCTCCAAAAGCTAGTGACATCGAAACAAACCTGTTGGACTTTAACCTGGTGTTGTAAGACTTCGTACTATGATTGATAAAGGCAAGTGTACCATATGCCTTTTTCACCACCCTATTAACCTGCTCTTCTGCCTTCAGTGATCTATTTACAAACATGTCAAGGTCTCTTTGTTCCTCAGGACTTCCCAGTGTGGTGCCATTCATTGAATATTTCCTCGTCAAATTGCGCCTTCCAAAGTGTAACACCTCATACTTTTCAGGATTAAATTCCATCTGCCACTTCTGCCCATTTGACCTTCCCGTCTATATCTTCCATCTGTCATGTGTGTTTATAAATGGGTGTGTATATAAATATCTGTAGTGAGAGTACCTTTAAGAAATGGGTGTTTACTACTGCAGTGATGTCAGAGAGTGGGTGGAGCTGGGCTGTCTGTCAGCCTTTTACTTTCGTTTTTGAGCAGACTGCAAGGTGTGTTTTAGTTTCATTTTCAGTGTTGGAGCTGCAGTCACAGCCAGAAGGAATCTCTCTCTGTAATCTAAAGACTGTAAATCGATCCTGGTGATTTAAAACTAATAACAGTAGTGACTTTAACCTGATATACTTCTGGTAAAAGGTGTTTTAAGTCGTATGGATGTTAAAAGGAAAGCTTAAAGGATTACTTTGTGTTGTATTCTTTGGGGGTTGTATTTGAATTGATGGTTGCTAAGATGTTCACTGTATGTTTTAAAAAGGTTAACTTGAGTTCATAGAATAAACATTGTTTTAATTTAAAAGTACTGTAAAGCTCTGTTTGCACCACACCTGGAGAGTGGGCCATGTGCTCCCCATACCACAATCTATTAAAAGTTGTGGGTCAGGTGAACTCTATGATACACTTTGGGGTTCTCTAATCCCTGGCCCATAACAAATAACCCAAAACTTTCAGCCTGAGTGTCAACCACTTGTCCAATCATCCCAATTCTACCCCCCACATAGTCATCTAAGTCATTTATATAAATGAAGAATAATAGGGGACCCAGCACAGATCCCAATGTCTTCTCCAGTTTGAAAAATAATCTTCGCCACTGTCAAACAGCCAATTGTGTATCCATGTCCCTATTGCCACTTTAATTCCAACATTTGGTTCAAACATGGACAAAAGAGTTGAATTCCAGAGATGAGGTGAGAGTGACTGCCCTTGACATCAGGGTCATGTTTGACTGAGTATGGCATCAAGGAACCCTATAGCAAAACGGGAGTCAATGGGAATCAGGGGGAAAACTGTCCACAGGTTGGAGTCATACCTAAAGCAAAGGAAGATGGTTGTCGTTGTTGCAGATCAATCATCTCAGCTCCAAAGCATCACTGCAGGAGTTCCTCAGGGTTGTGTCCTCAGCCCAACCATCTTCAGCTGCTACATCAATGGCCTTCCTTCCATCATAAATCATAGAATCATAGAATTTACAGTGCAGAAGGCCATTCGGCCCATCGAGTCTGCACCGGCCCTTGGAAAGAGCACCCTACCCAAGCCCACACCTCCACCCTATCCCCTTACCCAACATTTTTTTTTGGACACAAAGGGCAATTTAGCATGGTCAGAAGTGGGGATGTTTGCTGGTGATTGCACAATGCCCAGCACCATTTGCGACTCCTCAGATACTGAAGCAGCCCATATACAAATACAGCTAGACCCAGACAATATCCAGGCCCGGGCTGATAAATGGCAAGTAACATTCGCATCACACAAGTTGGAGCTGGCTATGGCACAAGAGAAAATATAACCATTGTCTCTTGACATTCATTGGCATTACCATTGCTGAATCGGCTACTATCACATCCTGCGGGTTACCATTATCCAGAAAATGAACTGGACTAGCCAATCAAATACTATGGTTACAAGAGCAGGTCAGAGGCTCAGAATCCTGCAGCGAATAACCCACCTTCTGACTCCAGAATGTCTGCCCACCATCTACAAGTCATCAACTTATCCAGATGAGTGCAGCTCCAACAAGACTCAAGAAGCTTGACACCATCCAGGACAAACCAGCCCGCTTGATTGGCAGCCCTTTCACAAATATTCACTCCTTCCACCACCAACAAACAGGAGCAGCAGTGTGTACCATCTACAAGATGTGCTACATGAAATCCCGAAGGCTCCTTACGGAGCACATTCCAAACACACAACTGCTACCATCTAGGAGGACACATGGGAACACCACCACCTGGAAGTTCCCCTCCAAGTCACTCACTATCATGACTTGGAAATATTAGCACTTCCTTCACGGTCGCTGGGTCAAAATCCTGGAGCTCCCTCCCGAACAGCACTGCGGGCATAACTATGCCACAGGGACTGCCGTGGTTTAATAAGGTAGGTCTCCACCATCTTGGACAGCATGGTAGCACAGTGGTTAGCGCAGTTGCTTCACAGCTCCAGGGTCCCAGGTTTGATTCCCGGTATGGGTCACTGTGTGTCCGGAGTCTACACCTTCCCGTGTCTGCGTGGGTTTCCTCCAGATGCTCTGGTTTCATCCCATAGTCCAAAGATGTGCAGATTAGGCAGATTGACCATGATAAATTGCTCTTATTGTCCAAAAAAGGTTAGATGGGGTTACGGGAACAGGGTGGAGATGTGGGCTTAGGTCGGGTGCTCTTTACAAGGGCCGGTGCAGACCCGATGGGCCGAATGGCCTCCTTCTGCACTGTAAATTCTATGACTCCTATGATTAATCTTCCCGAGCAATTTGGGATGGCCCAAGTGCTGGCCTAGCCAGTGATGCCCCACCTTCTGTAAAATAAATATTGTTTTAAAGTTCCAATATTCGGACTTCCGGGTGCGGCGATGACCAGCTAAGTCGCACGTTTCGGCAGCTCCCGGTGGAACGGACTTTTGGGCTCTTGACAGGAGCCCCAACGGCAATTTTAACGGCAAAAAACATCGTGCGGTAAACCAGAAGGGAATTCCCCCTGGACACGGATGGAAAAAGGAGAGGAAAGTGGCCGGATTGCAGCGGATCCTTTGGAACAGCGGCAAGGAAGGCAAGCTAAAACCAAGATGGCGTCGGAAGGTGGCAGTTTCATATGGGGCCCTGAACAACAAGAGTTCTTGAAATGCTGTGTGGAGGAGATAAAAAAGGAAATGAAGAAAGAACTGTTGGCCCCGATACTACAGGCGATCGAAGGGCTAAAGGAGGAACAAAAGACCCAGGAGCAGGAGCTTCGGGTCGTGAAGGCGAAGGCAGCCGAGAATGAGGACGATATACAGGGCCTGGTGGTGAAGACGGAGATACAGGAGGCACATCAGAAACGATGTGTGGAGAGGTTGGAGGCACTGGAAAACAACGCAAGGAGGAACAACCTGAGGATTCTTGGTCTTCCTGAAGGTGTGGAGGGGGCGGACGTCGGGGCATATGTGAGCACGATGAAGCACTCGTTAATGGGAGCGGAGGCCCCGACGGGTCCGTTGGAGGTGGAGGGAGCGTACCGGGTTATGGCGCGAGGATCGAGAGCAGGAGAAACTCCCAGAGCCATAGTGGTGAGATTCCTCCGTTTCAAGGATAGAGAAATGGTCCTTAGATGGGCGAAGAAAACTCGGTGCAGTGAATGGGAGAACGCGGTGATCCACGTTTATCAAGACTGGAGTGCGGAGGTGGCGAGAAGGAGGGCGAGCTTTAATCGGGCCAAGGCGGTGCTTCATAAAAGGAAGATAAAATTTGGAATGCTGCAACCGGCAAGACTGTGGGTCACATATCGAGAGAAGCACCACTACTTTGAGACGGTGGATGAAGCGTGGACTTTTATTGTAGAAGAAAAACTGGAATGAGTGGATTATTAAAAAGAACGTTTGGACAAAGTGGTGGGGCGAATGTGGGGGGCGAAGAGGGATTTTATGTTCTAATCCTGCGGTATGGTAACTTTTCTCTCTCCCACAGGTGGTGATGGGGGGAGGTGGGGAGGGAGGGGAGATGGGGCGTTGGCCATGGGGGGCGGGGCCAAGGGAGAAGCGCGGGCTTGGTTCCCGCGCTATGATAATTATGGCGGGAATAGAGAAGCAGGAAGGAGGGGGCGTCGCACGGTGCGAGCCGTGGTCACGGGGGGAAGCCGAGGTCAGCCAGAGTTTGCTGACTTCTGGGAGCAACATGGGGGGAGTAATTACGCTAGCGGGGGGTCTAGCGGGGGGGGGGTGGGAGGGGGGAATAACTGCGTTGCTGCTGCTGGGGAAAGGGGGGAGTGGGTACGGGAGAGGATGGGCGGGGGGGCACCGCCTGGGGGAGATACAGCTGCGTGGGAACTGGGTGAGAAGCTGGAAAAAGACGATGGCTAATCGGCAAGGGGGGGCGGTGGGAAGCCCCCCAACTCGGCTGATCACGTGGAACGTGAGAGGGCTCAACGGGCCGATAAAGAGGGCACGGGTACTCGCACACCTTAAGAAACTTAAAGCAGATGTGGTTATGTTACAGGAAACGCACCTGAAACTGATAGACCAGGTTAGGCTGCGCAAAGGATGGGTGGGGCAGGTGTTCCATTCGGGGCTGGATGCGAAAAACAGGGGGGTGGCTATATTAGTGGGGAAGCGGGTAATGTTCGAGGCAAAGACTATAGTGGCGGATAACGGGGGCAGATACGTGATGGTGAGTGGCAAACTACAGGGAGAGATGGTGGTTTTGGTAAACGTGTATGCCCCGAACTGGGATGATGCCAATTTTATGAGGCGAATGCTAGGACGCATTCCGGACCGAGAGACGGGAAAGCTGATAATGGGGGGAGACTTTAACACGGTGTTGGAACCAGGGCTGGATAGGTCGAAGTCTAGGACTGGTAGGAGGCCGGCAGCAGCCAAGGTGCTTAAAGATTTTATGGAGCAGATGGGAGGGGTGGACCCGTGGAGATTCAGTAGACCTAGGAGTAAGGAGTTCTCGTTTTTCTCCTATGTCCATAAAGTCTATTCGCGCATAGACTTTTTTGTGCTGGGTAGGGCATTGATCCCGAAGGTGAGGGGAACGGAATATACGGCTATAGTCATTTCGGATCATGCCCCACACTGGGTGGACTTGGAGATAGGGGAGGAAGCAGGAGGGCGCCCACCCTGGAGAATGGACATGGGACTAATGGCGGATGAGGGGGTGTGTCTAAGGGTGAGGGGATGTATTGAAAAGTATTTGGAACTCAATGACAATGGGGAGGTCCAGGTGGGAGTGGTCTGGGAGGCGTTGAAGGCGGTGGTTAGGGGGGAGCTGATATCAATAAGGGCACATAAAGGGAAGCAGGAGAGTAAGGAACGGGAGCGGTTGCTGCAAGAACTTTTGAGGGTGGACAGACAATATGCGGAAGCACCGGAGGAGGGATTGTACAGGGAAAGGCAAAGGCTGCATGTGGAATTTGACTTGCTGACTACAGGCACTGCAGAGGCACAATGGAGGAAGGCGCAGGGTGTACAGTATGAATATGGGGAGAAGGCGAGCAGATTGCTGGCACACCAATTGAGGAAAAGGGGAGCAGCGAGGGAAATAGGGGGAGTGAGGGACGAGGAAGGAGAGATGGAGCGGGGAGCGGAGAGAGTGAATGAAGTGTTCAAGAAATTTTATAAAAAATTATATGAAGCTCAACCCCCGGATGGGAGGGAGAGAATGATGGACTTTTTGGATCGGCTGGAAATTCCCAAGGTAAAAGAGCAGGAAAGGGTGGGACTGGGAGCACAGATCGAGGTAGAAGAAGTGGTGAAAGGAATTAGGAATATGCAGACGGGAAAGGCCCCGGGACCGGACGGATTCCCAGTTGAATTCCACAGAAAATATTTGGACTTGCTCGCCCCGGTACTGACGAGGACCTTTAACGAGGCAAAGGAAAGGGGACAACTGCCCCCGACTATGTCTGAAGCAACGATATCGCTTCTCTTAAAGAAGGAAAAGGACCCGCTACAATGCGGGTCCTACAGACCAATTTCCCTCCTAAATGTGGATGCCAAGGTCCTGGCCAAGGTAATGGCAATGAGAATAGAGGAATGTGTCCCGGGGGTGGTTCACGAGGACCAAACTGGGTTTGTGAAGGGGAGACAGCTGAACACGAATATACGGAGGCTGTTAGGGGTAATGATGATGGCCCCACCAGAGGGTGAAACGGAGATAGTAGTGGCGATGGATGCCGAGAAAGCATTCGATAGAGTGGAATGGGATTATTTGTGGGAGGTGTTGAGGAGATTTGGTTTTGGAGAGGGGTATGTAAGATGGGTGCAGCTATTGTATAGGGCCCCAGTGGCGAGTGTGGTCACGAATGGACGGGGATCGGCATATTTTCGGCTCCATAGAGGGACAAGGCAGGGATGTCCCCTGTCCCCATTACTGTTTGCACTGGCGATTGAGCCCCTGGCGATAGCGCTGAGGGGTTCCAAGAGATGGAGGGGAGTACTCAGGGGAGGAGAGGAACACCGGGTATCTTTGTATGCGGATGATTTGCTACTATATGTGGCGGATCCGGCGGAGGGGATGCCAGAAATAATGCGGATACTTGGGGAGTTTGGGGATTTCTCAGGGTATAAATTGAACATGGGGAAGAGTGAGCTGTTTGTGGTGCATCCAGGGGAGCAGAGTAGAGAAATAGAGGACCTACCGTTGAGGAAGGTAACAAGAGACTTTCGTTACCTGGGGATCCAGATAGCTAAGAATTGGGGCACATTGCACAGGCTAAATTTAACGCGGTTGGTGGAACAGATGGAGGATGATTTCAAGAGATGGGATATGGTAGCCCTGTCAATGGCAGGGAGGGTGCAGGCGGTTAAGATGGTGGTCCTCCCGAGATTCCTCTTTGTGTTTCAGTGCCTCCCGGTGGTGATCACGAAGGCTTTTTTTAAAAGGATAGAAAAGAGCATCATGGGTTTTGTTTGGGCCGGGAAGACTCCGAGACTGAGGAAGGGATTCTTACAGCGCAGTAGGGATAGGGGGGGGCTGGCACTACCGAGCCTAAGTGAGTACTATTGGGCCGCTAATATTTCAATGGTGAGTAAGTGGATGGGAGAGGAGGAGGGAGCGGCGTGGAAGAGATTAGAGAGGGCGTCCTGTAGGGGGACTAGCCTGCAGGCTATGGTGACAGCCCCATTGCCGTTCTCACCGAGGAACTACACCACAAGCCCGGTGGTGGTAGCTACACTGAAGATTTGGGGACAGTGGAGACGACATAGGGGAAAGACTGGAGCATTGGGGGGGTCCCCGATAAGAAACAACCATAGGTTTGCCCCGGGGGGAATGGATGGGGGATATGGAATGTGGCAAAGAGCAGGAATAACGCAACTGAAAGATCTATTTGTGGATGGGAAGTTCGCGAGTCTGGGAGCGCTGACCGAGAAATACGGGTTGCCCCAAGGGAATGCATTCAGGTATATGCAATTGAGGGCTTTTGCGAGGCAACAGGTGAGGGAATTTCCGCAGCTCCCGACACAAGAGGTGCAGGACAGAGTGATCTCAAAGAAATGGGTGGGGGATGGTAAGGTGTCAGATATATATAGGGAAATGGGGGACGAAGGGGAGACTATGGTGGATGAACTAAAAGGGAAATGGGAAGAAGAGCTAGGGGAGGAGATCGAGGAGGGGCTGTGGGCAGATGCCCTAAGCAGGGTAAACTCGTCGTCCTCGTGTGCCAGGCTAAGCCTAATTCAGTTTAAGGTATTACACAGGGCACATATGACTGGAACACGGATCAGTAAATTTTTTGGGGTGGAGGATAGGTGTGCGAGGTGCTCGAGAAGCCCAGCGAATCATACCCATATGTTTTGGTCATGCCCGGCACTACAGGGGTTTTGGATGGGGGTGACAAAGGCGCTTTCAAAAGTAGTAGGAGTCCGGGTCGAACCAAGCTGGGGGTTGGCTATATTTGGGGTTGCACAAGAGCCAGGAGTGCAGGAGGCGAGAGAGGCCGATGTTTTGGCCTTTGCGTCCCTAGTAGCCCGGCGCAGGATATTGTTAATGTGGAAAGAAGCCAAGCCCCCGGGGGTGGAGACCTGGATAAATGACATGGCGGGGTTCATAAAGCTAGAGCGGATTAAGTTCGTCCTAAGGGGGTCGGCTCAAGGGTTTACCAGGCGGTGGCAACCGTTCGTCGAATATCTTGCGGATAGATAGATGGGGGGAAAAAAAGAAGGCAGCAGCAGCGGCCCAGGATTTGGGGGGGGGGGGGGGGGGGGGAGGGGGTGGGTGGGCGGGGGGGGTGTAGCTCGTGACAAGGCAGTTGCCAATTAGGGCTAGTTTTCATTTTTGTTATTTAATATTTATTTTTTGTTTTTTGTTTATATAAAATAGGTCATTGTTATAATGTTGTGTAAAGGATGCACAATGTACTGTGTTGGTTGACCAAAAATTTTCAATAAAATATTTATTAAAAAAAAAGTTCCAATATTCCTCAGATCCTGTTATGAGGCACATTATCAAATGCCTTTTGACAGTCCGTATGCAGCACATCAACGGCGTTATGCTCATCCACTCTGTTTCCTCATTCAAAAATTCAAGCAAATTAATTAAATACAATTTGCCCTCAACAAATCCATGCTGACTTCCTTCAATTAATCTGCATTTGCCCAGCTGACTGTTAATTTTGGCCCAAATGATCATTTCTAAGATTGAGGAAATTAGCAGAAAAGAAGAGGAAGATAAAGTCAAGTCTAGTCATTAATTTTAATTGAATTGTGAACATCAATTTTGAAGCGAGTGAACAGAAAGGAGGAACTTCAGTGCTGTTTGTTTGTGGCATAGTACTTGCTTCCATCTGTTGAAATGAGCACAGTCTGCATATCCAAAAGAAAGATTAAGAATGATAAGAACAGAAGTAGGTTATTCAGCCCCACAAACCATTCTGCCATTCAAATGGGCTACGGCTGATCTGTACCTCAACTCTATTTACACATGTCTCATACAAATCCCTTCATACCTTAAAGAACAAAAATCTGTCCTTGGTGTCGTGTTAAGTACACTGGTCTAACACTGGCTGCAACTGGATGCAGCTTAGATAAGAAAGATACTCCAGACCTTGAAGTTAGTTCAATCAGGTTTATTGAACCTGTCACACAGTTAGCACAGTTCTCTGTGAGTTCGACTCTCTGCTAACTTAAGTGTGGTTACTCTGTCTGACTGAACCAGACTAGCTCTTAGCCACGTGGTGGAGGTGTGAGATTGTAACACCCTTGACTGACTCTCTAGATGTTCATCAGTGGAAAGAGGCGGAGTGTGAGTGCCCCCTGTCTTTTATAGTCAGATCCCACCCCTGAGTGTCCTGCCTGCTTATTGGTCATGTCCTGTTCTCTGTGTCCATTAGCTGCTTGTCTGTATATCATTATGTGTGTGTCTGCATATCATCCCATCTCCCCTTTTTTATGTTTGGATGACATATGTGAATGTATTTACAAGAATAGGCCAATTTTAACATATATACATGCAGTGGATGTGAACATATGTACATGTGAAAACAGCTGTCTAATGCGAGAACACAGAACATAGCAAACAGAACAAATGTTCATAAGTCCAGTCTCTGTGGCTTGCGTCTGATCCTGGTCGACCGCCGGAGAGGTGGTGGTGGGGACGACAGCGCCTTGATGGGCGGGATTGAAGCCTGACTGGTGGCCTCGTGAGTCGAGGTATCAGGAGGTGGCAAAACAACAGAAGGAAACGGAGAAGAATGTGGTTGCGGGCAGGCAACTTTGCGCAGTGCCCGTTTGTTTTGTCGCACAACAGAACCATCAGCCAGACGCACAACATACAAGCGGGGGTCGAACAACGATAGCTGGAGCTGACCAGCCTCCATCAGGGATCTTCACCCGAACAGTGTCTGACGGGGATAACACGGGAAAATCGGTTGCATGAGCATCATAGCCCTGTTTTTGCCGGTCTTGGAGTTGCTGCATCTTCTGCAGCACTGGGAGGTGATCCAGGTTGGGCACGTGTATGGCTGAAAGTGTCGTTCGCAGGTCCCTGTTCATCAGGAGTTGAGCTGGCGACATGCCAGTGGACAGTGGGGTCGCCCTGTACGCAAGCAGCGCAAGGTGAATGTCAGACGCAGAATCCGCGGCATTGCAGATGAACTGCTTCATTATGTGCACCCCTTACTCAACTTTTCCGTTTGACTGCGGATAGTGTGGGCTGGAAGTGACGTGTTTGAACTGATACGACTGGGCAAACAGAGACCATTCATGGCTGCTGAAGCACGGGCCATTGTCACTCATGACAGTGAGTGGGATACCATGCCTGGAGAACGTCTCCTTACAGGCCTTGACGACGGTCCGAGATGTGAGGTCTGAGAGCTTCACAACTTCAGGGTAATTGGAAAAGTAATCAATGAGTAACACGTAATCACGACCATTTGCATGAAAGAGGTCGATGCCAACCTTGGACCACGGAGGTTTTGATTTCATGCTGCTGAAGTGTCTCCTTACTCTGCGCTGGCTGGAAGCGTTGACAGGTCGCACAGTTAAGGACCATGTTCGCGATGTCCTGGCTAATACCGGGCCAGTAGACAGCCTGCCTGGCTCTGCGTCTGCACTTCTCGAAGCCCAGGTGTCCCTCATGGATTTGACGGAGCACCAAGATCTGGAGACTGTGTGGAATTACAATCCGGTCCAGTTTGAGGAGGATACCATCAATCACCGTCAGGTCGTCCTTTACATTGAAAAATTGAGGGCACTGCCCTTTTTGCCAGCCATTGGCTAGGTGTTGCATAACACGCTGCAAGAGGGAGTCTTTGGCTGTCTCCTCACGGATACAAATCAACTTCTCATCAGATGCCGGGAGGGTGCTAGCACACAGCTGCACCTGTGACTCAACCTGTGACTCAAATTGCCGGATGACGTTCAGTGGTTCACTCGGCACGGTGATGGAGCGGGACAGTGTATCGGCAACGATGAGCTCCTTGCCAGGCGTGTAGACCAGGTCAAAGTCATACCTTCTGAGTTTGAGGAGGATGCGCTTTAACCGAGGCGCCATGTCATTAAGGTCCTTGTGGATAATGTGGACCAGAGGCCTGTGATCCGACTCGACTTTGAATGTCGGCAGGCCGTAGACATAGTCGTGAAACTTGAGAGTACCAGTGAAAAGACCCAGGCATTCCTTCTCGATTTGTGCATACCTTTGTTTGGTGTGCGTCATTGCCCTTGATGCGTAGGGAACCGGTGCCCAGGATGAAGTGTCATCGCATTGCAGCAGGACCGCACCGATGCCATCCTGGCTCGCATCTGTCGAGATTTTTGTTTCCCTGTCTGGGTCGAAAAATGCCAATACGGGTACAGTGGTGAGCTTGGCTGTCAGCTCCAACCACTCTGCCTGATGGGCCACCTTCCACTCGAAGGCAGTGGACTTCTTCACTAGGTTTCGTAGGGCCGTGGTGTGTGAGGCCAAGTTTGGGATGAACTTGCCCAGAAAATTGACCATGCCCAGGAAGCGCAACACCGCCTTCTTGTCTTCCGGGACCTTCATGGCTGCGATGGCCTTGACGTTGTCTCTGTCGGGGCACACGCCCTGCTGAGAGATCTGGTCTCCTAGGAACTTGAGTGTCGACATGCCAAAGCAACATTTGGCCCTGTTCAGCTTCAGGCCATTGGCGTGGACACGGTGGAATACCTGGAGACGGGAAACATGCTCCTCAGGGGTCGTGGACCATATGATGACGTCGTCCACGTACACACAAACCCCTTCGATGCCCTCCATCATCTGCTCCATGATGCCGAGACGATGTTGAACGGCATACGGTTATAGCAGTACCTGCCAAACGGTGTGTTCTGCTGGACTCATCCAGCTGGATTTGCCAGAATCCGTGACGCATCTAACTTTGTGAAAAAACGTGCGTGTGCCATCTCACTGGTGAGTTCCTCCCGCTTCGGGATGGGGTAGTGTTCACGCATTATATTCTGGTTGAGATCCTTGGGATCAATGCAGATGGCACACCATGACGGACGGCAGGACACAGTCTCCCTCCAGGACCTGGCACCCGCTGGTTCCCCATCCACCATCACCACCACCCCCGACCTGGTAACGTCCCCTGCCCCTCCGGTTACCACCCCCGCCCCTGCACCGTTCACCCCCCCACCAGCGACTATCACCACAACCCCCACCCCGGCAGTCCCCGTCCCCCCACAGGATCCACGACTGGGTGAAGGAGAGGACAACACACTCCCGGAGTCGCAGGTTCCCACATTGGCGCCCACACCACAACCGGGACTGAGGCGATCGCGGCGGAGGGTCAAAGTCCCTGACAGACTAGACCTGTAACGTCGCTTCACCCCCGCTGGACTCTTTTTTTCAACAGGGGGTGAATGTGGTAAACACCACTGATCATATACTGCGTGTATTACGGTACTGCCATGTACTCCAATCATTACAGTAAATCCCGTATAATCTGTATAAAAGTGTATGCTCTCCTGCGCTGCCCCCATTCTGGTTCCAGCTGCAGAAGGCTTAACATCTAGCACAATAAAGCCTCAATTGTTCACCATTCATCTCGAAGTCATTGATGGTACATCACTGTGAGAGGAGGTTAGCAGAAGCACCTGTGTCCAGCTTCAACTGGATGAGCAGCGGTTGACCTGCATCACCGCACGCCATTCGTCCTCCGAATCCACAGCGAGGATGGACTGAATGAGAGATGAGTTAGGTGTGGCATGTTCACTTGGAACTATGATGTTGCCATTACAGAGACCTGGTTGAGGGAAGGGCAGGATTGGCAGCTAAACGTCCCAGGATTTAGATGTTTCAGGAGGGATAGAGGGGGATGTAAAAGGGGTGGCGGAGTTGCGCTACTGGTTAGGGAGAATATCACAGCTGTACTGCGGGAGGACACCTCAGAGGGCAGTGAGGCTATATGGGTAGAGATCAGGAATAAGAAGGGTGCAGTCACAATGTTGGGGGTTTACTACAGGCCTCCCAACAGCCAGCGGGAGATAGAGGAGCAGATAGGTAGACAGATTTTGGAAAAGAGTAAAAACAACAGGGTTGTGGTGATGGGAGACTTCAACTTCCCCAATATTGACTGGGACTCACTTAGTGCCAGGGGCTGAGACGGGGCGGAGTTTGTAAGGAGCATCCAGGAGGGCTTCTTAAAACAATATGTGGACAGTCCAACTAGGGAAGGGGCGGTACTGGACCTGGTATTGGGGAATGAGCCCGGCCAGGTGGTAGATGGTTCAGTAGGGGAGCATTTCGGCAACAGTGACCACAATTCAGTAAGTTTTAAAGTGCTGGTGGACAAGGATAAGAGTGGTCCTAGGATGAATGTGCTAAATTGGGGGAAGGCTAATTATAACAATATTAGGCGGGAACTGAAGAACCTAGATTGGGGGCGGATGTTTGAGGGCAAATCAACATCTGACATGTGGGAGGCTTTCAAGTGTCAGTTGAAAGGAATTCAGGACAGGCATGTTCCTGTGAGGAAGGATAAATACGGCAATTTTCGGAAACCTTGGATAACGAGAGATATTGTAGGCCTCGTCAAAAAGAAAAAGGAGGCATTTGTCAGGGCTAAAAGGCTGGGAACAGACGAAGCCTGTGTGGAATATAAGGAAACTAGGAAGGAATTTAAGCAAGGAGACAGGAGGGCTAGAAGGGGTCACGAAAAGTCATTGGCAAATAGGGTTAAGGAAAATCCCAAGGCTTTTTACACGTACATAAAAAGCACGAGGGTAGCCAGGGAAAGGGTTGGCCCACTGAAGGATAGGCAAGGGAATCTATGTGTGGAGCCAGAGGAAATGGGCGAGGTACTAAATGAATACTTTGCATCAGTATTCACCAAAGAGAAGAAATTGGTAAATGTTGAGTCTGGAGAAGGGTGTGTAGATAGCCTGGGTCACATTGAGATCCAAAAAGACGAGGTGTTGGGTGTCTTAAAAAATATTAAGGTAGATAAGTCCCCAGGGCCTGATGGGATCTACCCCAGAATACTGAAGGAGGCTGGAGAGGAAGTTGCTGAGGCCTTGACAGAAATCTTTGGATCCTCACTGTCTTCAGGGGATGTCCCGGAGGACTGGAGAATAGCCAATGTTGTTCCTCTGTTTAAGAAGGGTAGCAAGGATAATCCAGGGAACTACAGGCCGGTGAGCCTTACTTCAGTGGTAGGGAAATTACTGGAGAGAATTCTTCGAGACAGGATCTACTCCCATTTGGAAAAAAATGGACGTATTAGTGAGAGGCAGCATGGTTTTGTGAAGGGGAGGTCGTGTCTCACTAACTTGATAGAGTTTTTCGAGGCGGTAACGAAAATGATTGATGCAGGTAGGGCAGTGGATGTTGTCTATATGGACTTCAGTAAGGCCTTTGACAAGGTCCCTCATGGTAGACTAGTACAAAAGGTGAAGTCACACGGGATCAGGGGTGAGCTGGCAAGGTGGATACAGAACTGGCTAGGTCATAGAAGGCAGAGAGTAGCAATGGAAGGATGCTTTTCTAATTGGAGGGCTGTGACCAGTGATGTTGCACAGGGATCAGTGCTGGGACCGTTGCTGTTTGTAGTATATATAAATGATTTGGAGGAAAATGTAACTGGTCTGATTAGTAAGTTTGCAGACGACACAAAGGTTGGTGGAATTGCGGATAGCGATGAGGACTGTCAGAGGATACAGCAGGATTTAGATTGTTTGGAGACTTGGGCGGAGAGATGGCAAATGGAGTTTAATCCGGACAAATGTGAGGTAATGCATTTTGGAAGGTCTAATGCAGGTAGGGAACATACAGTAGAACCCTCAAGAGTATTGAAAGTCAAAGAGATCTAGGAGTACAGGTCCACAGGTCACTGAAAGGGGCAACACAGGTGGAGAAGGTAGTCAAGAATGCATACGGCATGCTTGCCTTCATTGGCCGGGGCATTGAGTATAAGAATTGGCAAGTCATGTTGCAGCTGTATAGAACCTTAGTTAGGCCACACTTGGAGTATAGTGTTCAATTCTGCTCGCCACACTACCAGAAGGATGTGGAGGCTTTAGAGAGGGTGCAGAAGAGATTTACCAGAATATTGCCTGGTATGGAGGGCATTAGCTATGAGGAGCAGTTGAATAAACTCGGTTTGTTCTCACTGGAACGAAGGAGATTGAGGGGCGACCTGATAGAGGTCCACAAAATTATGAGGGGCATAGACAGAGTGGATAGTCAGAGGCGTTTCCCCGGGGTAGAGGGGTCAATTACTAGGGGGCATAGGTTTAAGGTGAGAGGGGTAAGGTTTAGAGTAGATGTACGAGGCAAGTTTTTTACGCAGAGGGTAGTGGGTGCCTGGAACTCGCTACCGGAGGAGGTGGTGGAAGCAGGGACGATAGTGACATTTAAGGGGCATCTTGACAAATGCATGAATAGGATGGGAATAGAGGGATACGGACCCAGCAAGTGTAGAAGATTTTAGTTTAGTCGGGCAGCATGGTCGGCAAGGGCTTGGAGGGCCGAAGGGCCTGTTCCTGTGCTGTACATTTCTTTGTTCTTTGTGTGGTAATGATGCCCACTCGGTAGGCGGACTCAAGGCACTGGTCCTCTGGATCCGTTGTACTGCCAGGATCAGAATCCTGTCATCGTCGTTGCACATTCTGGACGCGCCGTCGGCGGAATTGGGAGCGCTGGCCTCTGACTGGTGGTGCAGACCTGTACAAGGCTGCATAGTGTCCAGGCTTCCCGCAGTTTAAACATCACCTGCGTCTTGCTGGGCAGTGTACCTTTAAGCGGGCGTTGCCACGGTTCAGGCACGTCATGACGTCGATGTCGTGACACGGTGTACGTCGTCGCACATGCGCAGTGCGGTCAGCAGACGTCTGCACCTGCGCAGTGTGCGTGTCAGGCACTTCGTTATCCCGTTCGCATCGCGCATGCATGGGGCTCCGGGAAAAGCGCGCAAGATGGCCGCTTTCTTCAATGCTGAGGCGCTGCATCCGAAGATTGCCTGCACACTCACTGCCTCGTGGGAGGCAAGTTTCTCATTTTCAGCCTATTTGTATTGGGAATACTGATTTTTTGCGTGCTCATGCATTGTACATGTTTTAATCGTGGCTGACAGGGTCATATGCTTGATTTTTAAGAGCTGCTCTCTCAGAGGATCAGAGTGAACTCCAAAAACGATTTGGTCTCTGATCATGGAGTCAGCAATATCACCAAAGTTGCAGGACAGCGCTAGCAGGCGGAGGCTAGTTAAGAAGGCATTGAAAGATTCATCTTTACCTTGAAGACGTTGTTTGAATATGTAGCACTCGAAGATTTCATTGGTGTACACTTCACAGTGACTATCGAACGTGTCCAGGATGGTCTGAAACTTTGTCTTGTCCTGGCCTTCGGTAAAGTTAAACGAGTATGATGGCTTGATAACCCACTGTTGAGAGGAGAAACGCGATCTTTCTTGCATTTGACGCACCCTCGAGGCCTGAGGCTGCGGTGTACAGCAGAAACTTTTGCTTGAATTTCCGCCAGTTGGCACTGAGATTGCCGGAGGTCCTGAGCTGGTGAGGAGCCTGAATCTTCTCCATGGTGCCGGGATATATTTGCTGGTCATCACGGAACGGACTGAGGTAAGCCACCTTCATAGATTATCATAGAATTTACAGTGCAGAAGGAGGCCATTCGGGCCATCGAGTCTGCACCGGCTCTTGGAAAGAGCACCCTACCCAAGGTCAACACCTTCACCCTATCCCCATAACCCAGTAACCCCACCCAACACTAAGGGCAATTTTGGACACTACAGGCAATTTATCATGGCCAATTCACCTAACCTGCACATCTTTGGACTGTGGGAGGAAACCGGAGCACCCGGAGGAAACCCACGCACACACGGGGAGGATGTGCAGACTCCGCACAGTGACTAAAGCCGGAATCGAACCTGGGACCCTGCAGCTGTCAAGCAATTGTGCTATCCACAGTGCTGCCGTGCTGCCCCTGATCGAACCTTAAATTAGTAGTCTCCTGGTATCATGTCGTGTTAGGTACACTGGTCTAACACTGGCTGCAACTGGATGCAGCTTAGATCAGAAAGATACTCCAGACCTTGAAGTTAGTTCAATCAGGTTTATTGAAGTAATAGCAGTTAGCACAGTTCTTTGTGAGTTCAACTCTCTGCTAACTTAAGTGTGGTTACTCTGTCTGACTGAACCAGACTAGCTCTTAGCCACGTGGTGGAAGTGTGAGATTGTAACAACATCCTTGACTGACTCTCTAGATGTTCATCAGTGGAAAGAGGCGGCGTGTGAGTGCCTCATGTCTTTTATAGTCAGATCCCACCCCTGAGTGTCCTGCCTGCGTATTGGTCATGTCCTGTTCTCTGTGTCCATTAGCTGCTTGTCTGTATATCATTATGTGTGTGTCTGCATATCGTGACACTTGGCAGCCTTGAAGTTTTAATTGTCCCAGCAATACAGCGTTTGGGGCCAGAATTACAGCTTTCCACACCCCTTTCGGCAGCAATGTGGGATTGAGGTTACAATCAGATCAGCCATGATCTCAGTGAATGGTGGATCAGGCTTGAGTGGCTGAGTGGCCTACTCCGTTCCTGTTCCTAATGCGTATGAAAACGTGCACCTAGTTTCATTCCCAAGTGGCCCAATTTTCTTGCACACCTTGCACTGAATCATAGAATCCCTGCCATGCAGGCCATTCGGCCCATCAAGTCTGCACCGACCCTCTGAAAGAGCACCCTACATAAACCCACTCCCCTGCCCCATCTCCGTAACCTCATCTAACCGTTGGGACACTAAGGGACAATTTAACATGGCCAGTCCACCTAACCTACACATCTTTGGACTGTGGGAGGAAACCGGAGCACCCGGAGGAAACCCACGCAGACACGGGTAGAAAGTACAAATTCCACAGTTACCCGAGTTCAGAATCAAACCCGGCTCCCTGGCGCCATGGGTCAGCAGAATCGGGAAGAAAAACGTGGGGATTGGAATGGGGTCACTGAGGAACAGGATGACTAGAGGTTGCCAAAATATTAAAGAATGACTTTGCTGTTGCTACCGGTGTGTCTCACCACATCTAGCAAATCCTCCAACCCTTGTGCACTCAATCCAGTGTCCCATTCACTATAAGCATATACTTGGCTCAAAATTGGACTGGTTTGTAACGTGCACAGCAGACCACTGGTTTAAAGAAAACCTCATTTCCGCCTCTCAGTACAGCCAATTTCAGGTGGCGCGCGATTTCTTGTTGAGGAAATAGACATTTCTCCCGCCCTCAGTTCTGATTGGTTACAGTATCAAATTCCTGAATGTTTCCGGCCCGGGGGATCTCTCTCTCTCTATCTGCTGGCTGATGGATGGAGTTTCTGCCAGCCCGGCTCAGCTCAGCACAGTCACCCCCAGCAGCATGAGGACTCTACAGGAGATTCATGCAACTTTGCAGGTCGCCAAACTGGACCCAGCCGAGTTGCAACCGGTGGCTCAGTGCCTGTCGTTCAGTGAGAGTTTCAGCTCGGAGGATTACTGCCTCTTGGAAGTAGATGACACTCTTTGTAAATACATCGAATCAGGGCAGAGGTAAGGTTCCTGCTGTCACACAGTCCCAGCTTGTAGTACAAAATTGCTCTCTTGCCTTCCTCACCAGGAGGCTGAAGCAGGCAAGTCCCAAGTTATTATTTTTTGTCACCAAGGGATAAATGCGTGTAATGCCACCTCTCCGGACCTGGTATGTAAAGTTAATATACATATCTCCCAACTCCGGAAAAGAACGAGGATTGTTAAGAAAGGGGAGGGGCATTGACGGTTGAGTTTTATTTCATCCAACACGTGAAATAACATTTCAACTTACCGTCCCGGAAAAGATATTCTGCTGAAGGTCAAGAACAAATTAAACGCAAAGAGACGTTACGGACCAATAATGGGATAAGGGAAAATTGAGAGTAAAGAAAGGTGTGTACATGCAGTACATCTCTTCCCTTGGGTAGTCCCACAGGGTCGAGGATGATTTGCTTCCACACCAACAATGAGTACTCAGGTGACTGAGTGCAATGCATGACCTTCATCAGTGTTTTTCAAAAAAAAATTCTGGCGACCTATTTTTGCTGACCTCTCAGCCAGCCAACCTTCGCCACCCACGCTGGCTGACCTGGCGTTCCCCGACGGCCGCCAAGACACGGTCTCCCTTCCCTCTCTCAATTTGGAGACCTACAGATACCCCCAGCGGCATGATCCTACCCATTTTGTTTCTCAATTCTAATCAAATGGATTTTGTCTTTGCCTCTCTTTCTAACATTATAATGTCCTCCCTAATCAGTACTGCTCTCCAATTTCTTTTTATTCCCCTTCCCCATCTTTTCTGAACACTTTATATCCTTGAATATTAACTGCTCAGTCCTCAGCATTTTGGAGCCATGTTTCTGTTATTGCAACTACATTGTATACCCACACGATTATTTGTTTTTAAATTAAATTTAGAGTACCCAATTCTTTTGTTTTCCAATTAAGGGGCAATTTAGCATGGTCAATTCACCTACCCTGAACATCTTTTTAGGTTGTGCGGGTGAGACCCACGCAGACACTGGGAGAATGTGCAAACTCCACACGGACAGTGACCCAGAGCCAGGATCAAATCCGGGTCCTCGGCACGGTGAGGCAGCAGTGCTAACGCCACACGATTATTTGTGCTGGCAGCTCACCAACCTTATTCACCATATTGCATATGCATACATGCATTCTAAACCTGTCTTTATATTGCTTGTAGTTCTGCTTCGTCCACTCCTATCTAATATGGTACTACTCTCTCTTCTATTACTTTCTGACACTCTTACTTTATGCACCCTATTCCTCTTTTCTGCTCCAGTATGCTGATGTCCATCCCCCTGCTAATTTAGTTTAAACCCTCCCCAATCACACAAGTAACCTTCCCACGAGGACACTGGTCCCAGTCCTGTTGGGCCGCACCATGTAGGACTTATGATGACATGTTCCCCATATACACGTGAAGTTCTGAAATTCCCACATGTTGAAGGAATTGCAAGTTTCAGCTGCCCATGATCTAAAAAAAATCTCTATTCCTCCTTTTCCAATTTAATTAGTACCTTGTTTAAAGTATTAATCTTAATTAACGCCTCTGGACCTGTTCAATAATTCACTTACTGTTATCCTTCCCTTAATTGATGTTTTTAATAATGTCGCTCCTAATTTGAACCAAAACCCTTGTTCAGAGGGAGAGAAAAAGAAATACTCACCAGTCAATCATGTAGCTGCTTTCCTGTGACTGCACCTTTTGATTTCGGCTCTGGATCCAGAAGCTCTTGTATTGTTCTGCTGGTCTCATTATGTTCCTGCTGTCGGTGGTGTTGTCACTGCTCTTTATACCCCGCCCCCCCCCCCCCCCCCCCCCCCAGTCCTCCTCATGGTGGCTAACACCGCTACCTCAGAGCACCAGAGACCCGGGTTTGATTCCAACCTCGGCCGACTGTATGGAGTTTGCACATTCTTCCCGTGTCTGCGTGGGTTTCCTCCGGTTCCTCCCACAATCTAAACATGTGCAAATTGGGTGGATTGGATATGCTAAAATTGTCCCTAGGTGGGGTTACAGGGATAGGGTGAAGGATTGGACCTGGGTTGAGGTGCTCTTTCAGTGGGACGTGCATACTCGATGGGCCGAATGGCCTCATTCTGCACTGCAGGGATTCTATGATTCTCAATGTCGCTGTGTTCTCACTCTGTGCTACTGCCACCCCTCTGTTATGCGCCCACTTGTCCCATTGCGCTCTCAGTGCTGCTACTACTGCTCTTTTATCTTTCCCCCAGCCTTGCTGTGCCCTTGCTAATGCAGTAGGTTAGGAGTTCCGAAGCCCCTATTGCTTTGGAGAGTTGAATGGTATGCACTATTTTGATGTTTTGGCATTTCCAAAACCAGGGACTATCTTATTTTATTCTTGCTTGAAATGCATTCAGTGTTTAGATTTTTTTTTGCTTTCAGCCTGACTATCCGAGGAGACCTCGATGAACATGCTGTATTGTGTAGTGAAGATAAAACTTTCGATCTGAAGATGGCTGATACATCAAACATGTTGCTCATCGTACCTGATTGCAGAACCCCAAATCAGCTTGCATCTGATTCCAGCACAGACCAATTGATACACTGTCAGGTGAAGTCTTTATGTAAACAAGGATTTCTTGAAGGAGTAATTTTTTTTGTGGAAATATTTTATTGAGGCATTTATGATTTTAACAATTTTAAACAAGAAATTTCAACAAAAATAGAAACTGAACAATATAACCAACAACCCCCCCCCCCCCCCCCCCGAGAACAAATCCCAGCCAACATGGCTTACACAAACAGTGCCACCTTCCCCAGCCCACCCTCTGTTGGTTCCCCTGCCCTTACTCATCTCTCCATGCCTCCCTTTCCCCCCAACCCCCTGACAGCTTAATTTTTCACGAAGAAGTCGATGAACGGCTGCCACTGACAAAATACAAATTTCTTTACCCGTCAGTCTGGCCTCAATAAAAGTCAAGATGGATTTGCAGGTACAGCATTAGTTATTTTATTTGGCTTGCAAGCCTGATTCATTTCACAGAGGCATAAGACACATCCCGTCTCCTACACCCCGGAAAGCGAATGAACAAAGAGACAAAGGGATTTCTGTAAATCAATTCAAATGGTATCAAGTTTCACATACACGATTCCCATAGGTCATCCTATACCCCTCCTGACCTGGTCATACATTCTGATTGGCTCACTTCCAATCCCTTCCTCTGGCCCCTATTACCCAGCATCCTTTTCTCCTCCTTTGGTGGACACACCTCCTCCTTGCTTTGCCATGCGGTCTGAAATCCTTTGTCTGTGAACTCACCAGAATGAGACTGGCCTATCTCTACATTACAGTAACTAATATCTCTAAAGTAACTATTTTATATCACATTTGTCACCACCTCTGAGCATACCCCTGCAACGAACCCCTCAAGGTGAATTTAATTTTTTTGAGCCTGAGAAACCCTGTTATGTCACTAACCCACTGGACTTCGGGGGCTGCGAGTCTCTCCATCCTAGTAGGATCCGTCTCCAGGCTACCAGGGAGGCAAAAACCAGAACATCAGTCTCTCTCACTTCCTGAGCTCCCGGGTCTTCCAACACACCAAAGATCATCACCTCTGGACCACACCGATGCCCCCTCCAACCCCATGTGCTTCCTCCACTGTCCCCCACACCCTCAGGGCTGCCACTAATACTGGGCTTGTGGAGTACCTGGCCCGTGAGGACGGCAGACCCTCACTTTTAAGGCCTCTGACGTGACGTCAGCAAACACTTGCCAGAAACCCCTCTGCCTCCGACATGGCCAAAACATATCGACATGGTTCACAGGATCCCCGCACAGCTCCCACACCTATCCTCCACCCCTCAAAGAACTTGCTCATCCGGGCCACAAGTCATGTGTGCCCTGTGGGCCACCTTAAGCTGTATCAGGCTGAGCCTGCCGCATGATGAGGATGCATTGACTCGCCTCAGGGCCTCTTCCCATAATCCAGTCTCCAACTCCCCACCCAGCTCTTCTGCCCACTTTCTCTTCACCTCCCCTATCGGGGCTCTCTCCCACTCCATCAGTTCCTTGTAGATCTCTGAGATCTTCTCCTCTCCTACTCCAGTTCTCGACAACACCTTCTCCTGCAATCGCTGGTGAGGGAGGTGCGGGAAGGTCGAAACCTGCCTCCGCACAAAATCCCTCGCCTGCAGATACGGGTACCCATTCCCCCCCGGCAACTCAAACTCCTCCAAGATCAGGAAACCCTCCTCAATAAACAGATCTCCAATTCTCTCAATCCCCGCCCGCTGCCACCTCGGGGAAACCCCCATCCAGTCCCCCCTGGTGAACTGGTGATTATCACATATTGGCGCCCACACCAACTCCCCCCTCCAGTCTCATGTGCTGCTTCCACTGTCCCCACACCCTTAGGGCTGCCACTACTACCGGGCTTGTGGAGTATCTGGCCGGCGAGAATGGCAGAGGTGCCATTATCAGTGCCCCTAAACACGTGTCCTTGCATGAGGCTGCCTCTATCCATCCCAAACCGAACCCTCCCCACTGCTCATTTCCTGACCATCGCAATATTCGCCGCCCAGTAGTAATTAAGAAAGTTCAGAAGAGCCCCCCCCCCGCTCCAGCAGCACCCCGCTGAAACATTAGTTTAAACAAACAAAAACAACCCCACCCCAAACTCAAACAAAGAGACCAACCCCACCATCTTTCAACAGAGAACAAAAAGCAAATCTGAAGCCGAAAAAGAATTGCCCCCAAATGCAAATTAACAGCAGCACATCAAAGTATCTCCACCAAAGTTCACCTCCTGCCAGTCCATTGTCTCTGACAAATTCTCCCGCCTCCACCGCCAACCCAAAGTACAGCTCCTGGCCTTTGTAGGTCACCCACAGACATGCCGGGTACAGTAGTTCAAACTTTACCCCATTCCGGAGGGCCACCTTGACCTTGTTGAAACTCGCTCTCCTGCCCAGCTCTGCACCCAGGTCCTGGTGCACTCGGATTTCACTACCCTCCCAGGTACAGTGCCTGTCTGCCTGGCCCACCTCATAATTTGCTCCTTGTCCAGGATACGGTGCAACCGCACCACAATTGCCCTGTGCGCTCGATTCACCTCCAAAGAACGTGCAAATGCACCCTTTCCTAGCAGCTTCTCCAGCATTCTCCCCACTTGCGTGCCAGCATCGGCCCCTTCACTCCCCTCTGGCAGGCCCATGATCCTTGTGTTCTGCCTGCGTGACTGGTTCTCCAGGTCTTCAACTTTCTCTTGGACTGGCCTCTGCTGGTCCCGCATCAGCCCTATCTTCGCTGCCATCGAGGCAAGCTGCTCCTCTTGTTCCCACATCACCTCCATCTTCTGGATCGCCTGACCCTAGGACACCAGCTTCGCCTCGACGCGATCGACCACCGCCCTGATCGAATCCACCGCCCGGGCCAGGCCCTCTAGACTCTCCTTACGTTGTTGTGTGAATTTCTCGTTCAGGATGCTCACAGCTGAGCCGTCGACCACTGAGCCGGCAGGGCTGCCCGGCCCCTCCACCATCTCCACGTGCATCACAGGTGCTGCACCAACTCTAACCAACTGATTCCCTCTTTTGTGATCGCTTCTGGCCCTCAGCTCCATACACCAGTGGGTCAATCTCTTCCATTCACTCTCTTGCACCTATTTGCCTCCCCACATCCACCTAGTTGATGTGGTGTATATGGACTTCAGTAAAGCAGAGGCAGAAAATACAGAAGCATGGGATTCAGGGTGATTTAGCAGTTTGGATCAGAAATTGGCTAGCTGGAAGAAGGCAAAGGGTGGTGGTTGATGGGAAATGTTCAGACTGGAGTCCAGTTGCTAGTGGTGTACCACAAGGATCTGTTTTGGGGCCTCTGCTGTTTGCCATTTTTATAAATGACCTGGAGGAGGGTGTAGAAGGATGGGTGAGTAAATTTGCAGATGACACTAAAGTCGGTGGAGTTGTGGACAGTGCAGAAGGATGTTACAAATTACAGAGGGACATAGATAAGCTGCAGCGCTGGGCTGAGAGGTGGAAAATGGAGTTTAATGCAGAAAAGTGTGAGGTGATTCATTTTGGAAGGAATAGCAGGAAGACAGAGTACTGGGCTAATGTTAAGATTCTTGGCAGTGTGGATGAGCAGAGAGATCTTGGTGTCCGTGTACATAGATCCCTGAAAGTTGCCACCCAGGTTGAGAGGGTTGTTAAGAAGGCGTACGGTGTGTTAGCTTTTATTGGTAGAGGGATTGAGTTTCGGAGCCATGAGGTCATGTTGCAGCTGTACAAAACTCTGGTGCGGCCGCATTTGGAGTATTGCGTGCAATTCTGGTCGCCGCATTATAGGAAGGATGTGGAAGCATTGGAAAGGGTGCAGAGGAGATTTACCAGAATGTTGCCTGGTATGGAGGGAAGATCTTATGAGGAAAGACTGAGGGACTTGAGGCTCTTTTCGTTAGAGAGAAGAAGGTTAAGACGTGACTTAATTGAAGCATACAAGATGATCAGAGGATTGGATAGGGTGGACAGTGAGAGCCTTTTTCCTCGGATGGTGATGTCTAGCACGAGGGGACATAGCTTTGAATTGAGGGGAGATAGATGTAGGACAGATGTCAGTGGTAGGTTCTTTACTCAGAGAGTCGTTAGGGTGTGGAATGCCCTGTCTGCAACAGTAGTGGACTCGCCAACACTAAGGGCATTCAAATGGTCATTGGATAGTCATGGATGATAA
Source organism: Scyliorhinus torazame (assembly GCF_047496885.1). Lineage (NCBI taxonomy): Eukaryota > Metazoa > Chordata > Chondrichthyes > Carcharhiniformes > Scyliorhinidae > Scyliorhinus > Scyliorhinus torazame. The sequence goes on from NC_092717.1 coordinate 70,349,554, forward strand.
GGAAATAGTGTAGATGGGCTTTAGAGTGGTTTCACAGGTCGGCACAACATCGAGGGCCGAAGGGCCTGTACTGCGCTGTAATGTTCTATGTTCTATTAACCGGGGAAAAGGTCCGAAGAAACCGCGGGAGCCACCAGGTGTGCGACCACTCACTCCATGTCGCCACCAAAAGTCTCTTTTTGAAGGAATAATTAACTGTGCACATGCATGTGTGCATTGAGATACAAATGGGTTTGAAAAAAAGCCATTCTCCAATTGTTAACTTTGCCTACATGGCCGTAATTTATTCCCTATTCCTAGTTGTCATGGGAAAGTGGTGGTGGACCATCTTCTTGAAGTAATTCGGCAGAATTGGGATGGCCTCCAGGGCCTAGCTGAGGGCAGCTAAGAGCCAACCATGTTGATAAGGGACTGGAGTCTCACATAAGTCAGGCCTGGTTAAGACAGCACCTTTCTTTCCCTGAAGCGTTTCAGCGTAACGTTTGAGGTTTATGTGGTGTTGGGTGCTCTGAGGTACAGATGAACCAACGCGGTTGCGATTGGTACAACGCAGTTTTATTCCAACTAGTAATTTACAGATCTGTCTTGGTACTCAGCACGTGGTGACTGTGTGAGTGTCTTGCTAATGAGGTCCTGGCCTTGTCCTGTCTCCAGATGGACTGGCCAGCAGGTGTTACTGTGTCTGCCCTTGTCTGTGATTGGCTGTCGTGTTATGTGGCTGGTCTGTCTATCATGATGTGTGTGTTGTGATGTGTGTTTGAATATCATGACATCCCCCCTTTTTTTACAAGATTATGTGCCTATGTGGTTATAAATATGAATGTGTCCTGAGTGCAGCTAAAGGTGTGTGTGCGTGATATTTACAGCATGTACATGTGGCGTAACTATATACAAGGGGCGATGTCAGGTGTGCCATGCTAACGAGGTTGTACCATAACAAAAGAAGAAGAACTTTGAAATTTGGTCCGATCAAACGAGACCTGGAACGCTAAAACCGTGACATGTTACAATACAGTGGTTGCTAAAACTTGACGTGTGAACAGTCTCATAAGTCCAGTCTAGTAGGTGGGCGACGAATTCGGGTTGACCGCCTCAAGTGTGGGTCGAGAACCACCGGGTGAGGTGCGGGCCTGGCCACGGGCGGCGACAGAAGGGGCATGGTATATGGCACCTCCACGAAGTCGCTATCAGGAACCAGTGGAGGACACGGCGTCTGTGTATGGTTACGTTGCGAGTGTGGAAGTAGGCGAAGGGCACGCCGATTGCGCCTACGGATGGATTCATCCGGCATGCGTACCAGGAACGAGCGGGGAGCCACGCGTTGGAGAACTTCGGCAGGTGCTGACCAGCCACCATCTGGTAGATGAATGCGGACGTTGTCTCCAGGGGCCAGGGAGGGAAGATCAGTGGCCCTTGTGTCGTACGATCTCTTCTGGCGATCGCGCTGCAGTTGCATCCTGTGCAGTACCGGAGCATGGTCTATTGTTGGTGCCAGGATGGAAGGCACAGTGGTTCTGAGGGCGTGACCCATCAGCAGCTGTGCTGGCGAGAGACCCGTGGCTAGTGGGGCCGAGCGATAGGCCAGCAGGGCGAGGTGAAAGTCCGATCCGGCAGCAGCAGCCTTGCAGAGGAGCCGCTTGGCAATGTGAACGCCCTTCTCCGCCTTTCCATTGGACCGGGGATGCAGAGGGCTGGACGTCACGTGTGTGAAGCCATACGAGGCTGCAAAGGACGACCATTCATGGCTGGCAAAACAGGGCCCATTGTCCGACATGACAGTCATCGGAATGCCGTGGCGAGCAAAGGTGTCTTTGCAGGCCTTGATGACCGCAGACGACGTCAGATCGTGTAGGGGTATGACTTCTGGGTAATTGGAGAAGTAGTCCATGATGATAACATAGTCCATGCCAAGCGCGTGAAATAGGTCGACACCTACCTTCGCCCAGGGGGACGTCACCAGCTCATGGGGCAGAAGAGTCTCAGGAGGTTGCGCCGGCTGAAACCTTTGGCAGGTTGTACAGTTGATCACCATGTTGGCAATATCGTCACTGATGTCCGGCCAGTATACCGCCTCTCGGGCCCTCCGTCTGCACTTCTCGACCCCCAAGTGACCTTCGTGTAGTTGGTCGAGAACCAGCTGGCGCATACTGTACGGAATCACAATCCGGTCCAGCTTCAGAAGGATCCCATCAATGATGGCTAGGTCGTCTCGTACATTATAGAACTGCGGGCACTGCCCTTTTAGCCATCCTCCCGTCATCAGGCGCATCACTCGCTGTAAAAGGGGGTCGGCCGCTGTCTCTCGGCGTATGCAGACCATACTGGAGTTGTCAGCCGGCAGATTTGCCGCTGTCCAGGCCACCTGTGCCTCGACCTGACATACGAACCCCTCCGCATCTGGCGGCGTGCTCACTGCTCTGGATAGGGCATCTGCCACAATGAGGTCCTTCCCTGGAGTGTAGACCAGTTGGAAGTCGTACCTCCTGAGTTTAAGTAGGATGCGCTGGAGGCGAGGGGTCATCTCGTTCAGGTCCTTGTTTATTATGCTGACCAGGGGGCGGTGGTCAGTTTCGACCGTGAACCGTGGAAGGCCATAGACATAATCGTGGAACTTGTCTAAACCGGTTAGCAAGCCCAGGCATTCTTTTTCGATTTGCGCGTAGCGCTGCTCTGTGGGGGTCATAACCTGCGATGCATAGGCAACCGGGGCCCATGACGACGTGTCATCCCTCTGCAGGAGCACTGCTCCAATGCCGGATTGGCTGGCATCAGTTGAGATTTTGGTGGGACGAGACGTGTCGAAGAACGCCAACACTGGTGCCGTGGTGAGTTTGCGTTTGAGCTCCTCCCATTCCAGCTGGTGTGTGTGTGTTGCCACTGGAACTCTGTAGATTTGTCGCAGAGTCGTTGTGTGGGAGGCAAGGTTGGGAATGAATTTCCCTAGGAAGTTGACCATGCCAAGGAATCGTAGGACAGCCTTCTTGTCGGCCGGCTGCGGCATGGCTGTGATGGCGCTCACCTTGTCTGCATCCGGACGGACCCCTGACCGGGAGATGTGGTCCTCCAGGAACTTCAATTCGGTCTGGCCAAAGGCGCACTTGGCTCGGTTGAGGCGCAGGCCGTTTTCCCGTATGCGGGCAAAGACGCGTTGGAGACTATGTATGTGCTCCTGCGGTGTGGTGGACCAGATGGTGACATCGTCCACATATACGCCTTTGATGCCTTCCATCATCTGCTCCAGGATTCGGTGGAAGACCTTGGATGCCGAGATGATGCCAAATGCCATCCGGTTGTAGCAGAATCTGCCGAAAGGGGTGTTGAAGGTACATAGCTTTCGGCTGGACGGGTCCAGTTGGATTTGCCAAAATCCTTTAGAAGCATCCAGTTTCGTGAATATCTTCGCTTGGGCCATTTCACTGGTGATCTCCTCCCGTTTGGGTATGGGATAATGTTCCCGCATAATATTGTTATTGAGGTCTTTGGGGTCTATACAGATGCGGAGCTCGCCAGAGGGCTTCTTGACACACACCATGGAGCTGACCCATGGCGTGGGCTCCGTGACCCTGGATAGGACCCCTTGGTCCTGGAGATCCTGCAGCTGCAGCTTGAGGCGGTCTTTAAGTGGCGCAGGAACCCTGCGAGGTGCGTGAACGACCGGGATGGCGTCCGGTTTGAGGCGAATTCAGTATGTGTATGGCAGTGTTCCCATGCCTTCGAATGCCTCCTGGTTGTGGGCGAGGAGCGATTGGAGCTGTGCGTTGAACTCAGCATCCGGGAAGTCAGATGTGTCGTCTGGAGAGAGAGACTGAATTTGTTGTACAAGGTGGAGAGCCTTACATGCCTGTGCGCCCAGCAAGGAGTCCTTCGATGAGCCAACTATTTCGAACGAGAGTGTGGCCGTGTGTGTTCTGTGTGTCACCTGGAGCTGGCAGGATCCCATGGCCGGGATAACGTTCCCGTTGTAGTCGACCATCTTGCACCGGGATGGCTGGATTGGTGGTCTGACCTTCATGGCATAGAATGCTGACCATGCTATGAGGTTGGCGGATGCGCCAGTGTCCAGGCGGAAAGTGATCGGCGATCGGTTGACCGTCAGGGTGGCACTCCATTCATCGGCCGGATTGATGGTGTTGACCCGGTTCACATCAATGACCGCAACCCGGAAGGCGTCTTGGTCATCTGTGTCGTCGGTTTGGATGTCCTGATGTGGAGGCTGGATGGTCCGCACGTGTCTGCGAGGTTGTCTGAGATGTGGAAGATCCACAGGTTGAGCCGCTCGACAGTAGGCAGCGTAGTGGCCCATCTTGCCACAGCGTAGGCATTGTCGGGTTTTTACAGGACATTGCCCTTTTAAATGTGCAGCTCCACAGTTGCCGCACGTCATGACGTCATGGCGTTCGTTACGCCACTGTGTATGCGCAGTTCGGTCTTGCATCGGGCGCGCCTGCGCAGTGCGTCCCTCAATGTTGCCGTTGGTTTTGGCGCGCACAAGCGTGGGAGGCCTCAAAAAGCGCGCAAAACGGCCGCCCTCATGCGGGCCGGGAGAAACTCGATTGCCTGGATGCGTTCGGCCTCGTGGGCGGCCTGGCTTGCCGACTCGATCGCTGGGGACCCCCACAGTGCCGATTCGGTCGCCTGAAATTGGGCATAGCGGCTGGTCGCATTTTCATGCAGGACACAGGCTTCCACTGCAGATGCTAAGGTCAGGCCTTTTATTTTTAGAAGGTGCTGGCGTAGGCCACTGGAGGCAACGCCAAAATCGATCTGGTCCCGGATCATGGACTCTGAGGTGGTGCCGTAACCGCAGGACTGCGCGAGTATGTGGAGGTGCGTCAGGAAGGACTGAAAGAGCTCATCCTTGCCTTGTAGGCGCTGCTGGAAGATATACCTCGCAAAGCTTTCATTGACCTCCACGTTGAAGTGTTGGTCGAGCTTGAGGAGGACCGTGTCATATTTAGATTTGTTCTCGTCTTCCGCGAACACCAAGGAGTTGTATACATCGATGGCGTGCTGACCTGCGGTAGTGAGGAGCATGGCAATCTTCCTTTCGTCTGAGGCGCCCTGTTTTTCGTTGGCTCGCATGAACAGTTCGAATCGCTGCTTGAAGAGCTTCCAGTTGGTGCCCAGGTTCCCAGCGACTTGCAACGGCTGCGGTTTGTTGTGGGTGTCCATGGCTCAGGATGGCAGATTTGCCGGTAAGTATCGATCCACTCACTGGTATCATGTGGTGTTGGGTGCTCTGGTACAGATGAACCAACACGGTTGCGATTGGTACAACGCAGTTTTATTCCAACTAGTTATTTACACATCTGTCTTGGTACTCAGCACCTGGTGACTGTGTGAGTGTCTTGCTAATGAGGTCCTGGCCTTGTCCTGTCTCCAGATGGACTGGCCAGCAGGTGTCGTGTTTCTTGTCTTATACTGTGTTTGCCTTGTCTGTGATTGGCTGTCGTGTTTATGTGTCTGTCTATCATGATGTGTGTGTTGTGATGTGTGTTTGAATATCATGACAGTTTAATGACCATCTGTTATCATTGTCTCCTTCTCCCATCATTGGCTGAGTGGGTTGCATGTCTAAGCCATATGGGTTAACTCCGTGATCTATGCCAAGATAGCAAGGGGAACACTTTGGATAGGAAATTTCAGGATTGGTATCCTAACAGCTATCCATCTTTGAGATCTTCCCCAGAATCTATTTCTTTGGACAAATCTTTAGCCACTTAATATCCCTTTCAGTGTTGTCTTACTATATTGTGTAAATCATGTGGCTATTTGTTTCTGCATTAAGTTGTTTTATAAATACAAGCTGTGTGCTGAGATGATCCATAATATTGTTACTCGTCCTCAGTAGTAGAGGATGAAGGGCTTGGAGATCGTGGTGCAGTAAACCCCATGGGTTTTGCAAATACATCCCGCAAATTGCATTTTTAAAAACTGTGGCATCACTGTGCCAGTGGTTTACATGGGAGTTCAGTGGTGCAGAGGGATTACATGGGAGTTCAGTGGTGCAGAGGGATTACATGGGAGTTCAGTGGTGCAGAGGGATTACATGGGAGTTCAGTGGTGCAGGGGGTTTACATGGGAGTTCAGTGGTGCAGGGGGATTGACATAGAATTTACAGTGCAGAAGGAGGCCATTCGGCCCATCGGGTCTGCACCGGTTCTTGGAAAGAGCACCCTACCCAAGGTCAACACCTCCACCCTATCCCCACAACCCAGCAACCCCACCCAACACTAAGGGCAATTTTGGACACTAAGGGCAATTTATCACGGCCAATCCACCTAACCTGCACATCTTTGGACTGTGGGAGGAAACCGGAGCACCCAGAGGAAACCCACGCACACACTGGGAGGATGTGCAGACTCCGCACAGACAGTGACCCAAGCCGGAATTGAACCTGGGACCCTGGAGCTGTGAAGCAATTGTGCTATCCACAAGGCTACCGTGCTGCCTTGATTACATGGGAGTTCAGTGGTGCAGAGGGATTACATGGGAGTTCAGTGGTGCAGAGGGTTTACATGGGAGTTCAGTGGTGCAGGGGGTTTACATGGGAGCTCAGTGGTGCAGAGGGATTACATGGGAGTTCAGTGGTGCAGAGGGATTACATGGGAGTTCAGTGGTGCAGAGGGATTACATGGGAGTTCAGTGGTGCAGGGGGTTTACATGGAAGCTCAGTGGTGCAGAGGGATTACATGGGAGTTCAGTGGTGCAGAGGGATTACATGGGAGTTCAGTGGTGCAGAGGGATTACATGGGAGTTCAGTGGTGCAGAGGGATTACATGGGAGTTCAGTGGTGCAGGGGGTTTACATGGAAGCTCAGTGGTGCAGAGGGATTACATGGGAGTTCAGTGGTGCAGAGGGATTACATGGGAGTTCAGTGGTGCAGAGGGATTACATGGGAGTTCAGTGGTGCAGAGGGATTACATGGGAGTTCAGTGGTGCAGAGGGATTACATGGGAGTTCAGTGATGCAGGGGGATTACATGGGAGTTCAGTGGTGCAGAGGGTTTACATGGGAGTTCAGTGGTGCAGAGGGTTTACATGGGAGTTCAGTGATGCAGGGGGATTACATGGGAGTTCAGTGGTGCAGGGGGTTTACATGGGAGTTCAGTGGTGCAGGGGGTTTACATGGGAGTTCAGTGGTGCAGGGGGTTTACATGGGAGTTCAGTGGAGCAGAGGGATTACATGGGAGTTCAGTGGTGCAGGAGGTTTACATGGGAGTTCAGTGGTGCAGGGGGTTTACATGGGAGTTCAGTGATGCAGAGGGTTTACATGGGAGTTCAGTGATGCAGGGGGTTTACATGGGAGTTCAGTGGTGCAGGGGGTTTACATGGGAGTTCAGTGGTGCAGGGGGTTTACATGGGAGTTCAGTGGTGCAGAGGGATTACATGGGAGTTCAGTGGTGCAGGGGGTTTACATGGGAGTTCAGTGGTGCAGGGGGTTTACATGGGAGTTCAGTGGTGCAGAGGGTTTACATGGGAGTTCAGTGGTGCAGAGGGTTTACATGGGAGTTCAGTGGCTGGATCGCTTATGTCTTGGATGTTTTTTTGAGTTTTGCGACAACCTTTCCAAGTGAGTAGTGCACACTTGAGCTTCATTGATGATGGAATGCCTTCCAGGTATTCCAGGTATAATTGAAAACAGCACCTCAAATGGCAACGCCATAAAGAAAATTAATGGGATACACTGCAAAAAGTATAGAATAAATAATTCCCGATGTATGGGAAATCTATAAGTCCTTACTAAGACCAAGCTTGGAGTTCCGTGTGCATTTCTAGGCTCCATGTTGTAGGAAGGATGAGGGGGTAGTTAAGACGGTACTGCTTAGATTCACTTGGTTAGTGCTTGGAATGTTGAAATACCAATACAATGACCGACTTGAGCAATTGAGATCTTCGGGTGATTTAAAAGAGATGTTTAAAATTGTAAAGGGACAGGACAGATTAAGTGGGAAAAAAACAATACTGCAGATGCTGGAAACCTGAAGTAAAAACAAAGAATGTCAAAATACTCAACGAGTCAAGTAGTACCTATGGAGAGAGAAGCAGTTCGCATTTAGGTCACATGCATTTCGCGGGACTGGAAAATATTACATACAAACAGGTTTTAAACCGGTAAAGGGACAGGGAAGAAACAAAAGTTTGTGATATGGCAGAGGTGATGAAGTAACAAAAGTGATTGCAGTGCAAGATTTAAATGAGGGAAGTATAGAAACAAAGGATTGGTCCAGCAGAATACAGGAGGGTGAAAGAAGCGTGGCAAATCTGACAGGGGAGAAGGTTTTTGGGACCCAGGAATATGCCAGAAGAATGTTAGACCCCCAGAGGTCCAGCCCACCCTGCCAAAATACTTGGTTGTGGAGGCATTTTTTGAGTAAATAAAACAGTAAAAAGCAGACCGGATGCATACAAAATAAAATCGAAATTGTTTGAGATTTTATTCCAAGTGTCAGTGGTTCCTTGTTATTGAATTCAAACAAGTTGCAGAAATGTTACAAATTGCCTTCAACCCCAGACTGGGATTGCCTATCTTCATATTCATCTTCAACCAGCCATTATTTTATATTTCCATTGCCGTAGTGGTGTTTGTGTTACTTAAATATCCTTTGACTTTTGCAGATTTATGGCTTTGCAAAAAGCTACTGGGAGTTGAAAATATCTCGGCCCAAACTGAAGAAGTTAAAGAAACTTCTCATGGAAAACCAATATGAGGGGCCTTCTAGTGCGAAAGAAAGAAATTCAACTTATCCAAAGGTATTTTTCATGTCTGGTTATTACTTATTGGACCCCGATATTAACTGAATAGAATATATTTTAACTCTGGATTTTAAACTATAATTTCTTGTTGATTTTGTGCATCTCTCAAACCAGCGATGCTGAGAGCAACAGCTAACTCAATACAGACCGTGCTTTAATTGTGAGATTCTCCTGTTCTTCTGGTCCAGCTACACCGAGGGTTTCCTCCCACAGTCCAAAGATGTGCAGGTTAGATGGATTGGGCATGCTAAATTGCCCTTAGTGTCCAAAAGGATTAGGAGGGGTTGTTGGGTTCAGGGGATAGGGTTGAAGTGAGGGCTTAAGTGGGTCGGTGCAGACTCGATGGGCCGAATGGCCTCCTTCTGCATTGTATGTTCCATGTTCCCGCTGGCTGGAGGGGTGAACACCACTTGCAATCCGAGAATGCTCATCAAAACTGCTGCCTGCTGGCGGGCCTTCCAATCTTGCACGCATCAGCGTGAAGTTACATTGGTCTAAATCCCAATCAATAATGAGTAGGGTGCACAAGGTGATCTTCAATTCGCAAAAGACTTCAAGGTGAGTGCAACAAAGTCTTTCTACCATTGTGCTTTTCTTGATGCGCTGCATACTGTCAGGAAAACAAAGATAGTTTTATGGGATATATATTTGTATTGATACAAATGACCTGGACCGTCAAAATAGTGTCCGCATCAGCTGCTCGCCGGCCCCGGACCGCCTGCGCACGTAGCCCCCAGTCCCGAATGAGGCCCCCCCCCTGCCCTTTGATCGACCCTCCCCCGACTGTGGCTGCCATGGACTGAGTCCGCAGCCGCTTCGCGAGGTTCCCAAATGGCAGGACCATGTTAGAACCACGCCGTCGGAATTCGGCCGGTCAGGGACGGAAAATCGTGGTACGGGCCTCCGAGGCGGTGGATACGAGTACGCCGATTTTTGGGGGGGCGGAGAATAGGGAAACCGGCGCCGGTCCCGATTTTGTGTGTGAAACGGATTCTCTGCCCTGTCGCCGAACGCGATTTTGGTGTTGGAGGCGGAGAATCCAGCCCATGGTCTTTCGAGTCAGCGTTCCATTCTGGGATCTTCCCGTCCATTTATAATATCAACTGGGATTGTAACAATACCATCTCCATGTTGAGCTGGTCTTCATGGACAGGCATCGTGCTGGGCAGCACTGTTCTGCGGGCACATGCAGCCACTGCAACAAAGGTCTGAAGTTCGACTGGGGGTGGAGTGTACGGTCTGATGAAGACATGGGGGAAAATGTGCAAGGAGGGAGTGCAAGGATGGGGACTCACAATGGCAGGCGGAGAGGAAAAGATGTGCATGAAGAAGATGAACGATGGAAGGCAAAGGGAAGACCAAGGGGAGGAAAGCTGGACACTGCCAAGGCTGCATGAAAAGCTCACAAACAAGGGGGCCAGAGGGATTCCACGTAGTTTACTTGATGGGAATACATGAAGACTCAAGATACGGTGGGTAGAGGTCCAAGTAGGGCATGGGCGCTTCACAGGTGTTTTGGGGGTGGGGGGGCGGAGGGGGGATAGTGGTTGAATTGCCCTCTGGGCTGCTGACATCCTGCATGGTCTGGTGAAAACCAATGTGCTGGATAGAGTGATGTGAGTGTACTGGACAGGTGCTTTGCCGCTGGGACGTTTGAACCCTTCAGCTGGTGATGGTTGGACGCATCAGCTGCCCGCCTATCAGGCGATTTGGAGGGCAACTCGCCTGTGGATAATTGATTAAGTTCCAAGCACACAATGTTGTGCAGTATCCCGCCATTCTGGCCAGTGGGGAAGGTGCCGCCGGAGTCTCAAAATGGGAGAATTGCATCCCTTGAGTACAAACATTTTGCCTGCCAGTCCCTATGCAGCACTGAGGGAGTACTATACTGCCAGAGGTGCTGTCTTTTGCACAAAACATTAAACTGAGGCACTGGCTCTTCCCCTGTGAATTATTCCATGGTCTTATTTAAAAGGTTTGGTGCCCTGGTAGCCTGGCCAATATTCATCCCTCAATCAACTTAACTAAAGCAGATGATCTGGCCATTATCACATTGCTGTTTGAGACCTTGCTGGATGCAAATTAACTGCCACAGTTCCTACATTACAACAACTATTGGACATCTAAAAGATTGAGTTGGTTGGGCTTTGACATCTCCTGAGAGGCATTTTCTAAATGCATTGGCTTTCTTTCAATCCCGTGTGCAAAGCTCCATTATTTGAAGAACTCCAGGAAGACAAAAGATATCTGCAACATGGAAAATAATAATTGCGTTAATAGGTTTTTACAATAAAGTTACTATGAAAGCGGGCCCTTGTGAGAGGAGAATCTTATTGGCGGTGTCAATCTTCATTCCAAACATCTTCCCCCCCCCCCCCCCACCCCCCAAACAATATGCATCGGACGATCACCATTGATTTCCTGGGTGGGCAGGTAATTCTTAAGATTTGTTAATGATACTTGAGGTGGCAACTGAGTGGACAGTGAAAGTAAACTGGGATAATTCTGTCTTTGATTGTTAAGCCACACTCGGTGCCACTTCACAGCATCATTCCAACCACTGAGGTAATTAAAACTACATCCTCCCATCCTGTGGAACCATGCATTGTGATTTGATCATGCCCTCCCCTCAATATTTTGTTTCACCATGATTTAGTACATTTATTATCTGCTACATTTGTCTTTTGATTGGTATTGCTTTTTTTCCTTTTCACTTCAGTATACAAAGGAGGATTTAATGGAAACCATTCAAGCCAGTGAACAGGAAATAATGCAGCAGTTACAGCTGATACATGCATGCAGGATTGAAGGTAAATTGGTGCATAATGCATTTGGGGTGAATTTCCACAAAGGTCTCTGGTTCATCTGACATAACTTCACAACATCAAAAACATCGAAATGCCGTTTTTGCTGTTCTTTTTCCTGCTTTAACACATTTTGTATCAAGATTATGTAGGATGAGTGGAAGAAATATCTAGAAATTCAATCTTTGTATCTCTAACTCACCACTTTAAAGACAGTATACCACACCCCCTTCACAGCTAATGGATTAACAAGGTATATAACTCCGATTTGAATACCAGAAGGTCGCAGATTCCCACAGTCATAGCTTCAATTTATTTCAGTCTAAGAAACATTAAGCAGTGGCTGAGTCGGCTGGACACAGCAAAGGCTGTGGGCCTTGAGTGATGAATATAGAAATTGTTTTTCATATTTTAAATTCTGTTGCTGTAATGTTATTAAAATCCTGGTTTAAAATACATACAAGTAGTGTGTCTTCTAAAGCTGTAATTAAAGAGTCATAAAAGGTGAGGTAATCATTCATTCCAACCATTTACTTGGTTACAGATAAAGGGTGTTTTGATTGCTGGAGATTCCCTAATTTATGAGGGATTTATTTAGTTCTAGCAGAGCAGGGCATGGAACTTAGTGGGATACTGATGATGTAATTAATGGGAGAAGCCAGGTCTGTCTGTAGTTTTGCAGTCTGTTATAGGTTTTTAAGCTGAACAGCAGTTTTGCCAAATGTTGTTAGATTGAGCAGAAGTGTACTGGATTTGCTCTTGAAAGGATCTCTCTCCAAGGGGCTACACAGCTAAGCAAGTAACCTGTTTTGTTAACATTATTTCGAAGTGGCATTTGAACTTTATTGGCTTGCTTAATTGGAATTAGTGGCAGGTGTAGGTCGTACGTTCAAGTTCACTTTATTTAAGAACTGTTTAACTGATAATTGCAAAACTATTTCTTTGGTGTTAGTTCTGAGTTCAAATTAAAGTTTGATTTAGCATAAAATATACCTACTTATCGGTCAGAGTCATTACTCCTGGGGTGAACTATCCTTTCCTCGCAGTTTTGCAAATTGAAAAATTATTTGTGGTTCTTGTCCGGTGTCCTAATGAAAGTTGGGATCTGGTCCGGTATCCTAACACTTGACACCATACTTCTTCTGCTCACCGTCCGTTGATTGCTGCTAGAAAATGCATTGTTTGGATGAAAACCAGAATGTTATTGACTGTTGTCCATATTCTTCAGAGTAGAATAACCAGATCATGTTCGCTAGAAAATGCCCAAATGGGTGAGTGGCTGGAAAGTTGTTCTTTTTATTTATGGATCTGTGCCCAAGTATGAGTTGTTAACTTTTCGATGGGACTGATTGAGGTGACAAAACTGGGAAACAAATAGCTCAATGGAATGCGTCTCGAAGATCAAATTGTGTTGTTAAACTGAGCTTTGTAATCGTGGTTTGAGGTCAGTTGACTCTCCATGTGTATTCAGTGATGATGCCTAAATCCTGCCTAACAGAAGCATTAACCTTAAGTTGTTTGGACACAGTATGTGACATTAATTAATAATTTAACACAGAATAATGTGTGAACAACTCCTGGTTACGTGCTTCTGTCAGTCAAGTAACAATACTGATCATATTGGCAAAGATTGTTATAATGTTCCTGCATACCAAGGACCCAGAAGCTACTTGTTGGCTACAATACGTTGTGTAAGGTGATGACTGATTTCTTCTTTAAATGAATATATTTGATGTGAGATTCTTTGCATAATTTTAAGGGACCGTAATCAGAAAAATTAGGTAAGTTTTATTAACTGCTTGAACTTTGCTCTTTTTGTTTATGACACCTGAGCTATTAGGTTTATGGACAAATGTTCATCACTATTGGAGTAGTTCCAGGGATTGGTGACTTATTTTTTCCTGAAAAGCTGTACGCCTGCTGATGTGCCTCATATCCTCCAAAAGAGGTAGCTTGCACTGACTGGAATGGTGTCTGCTACTGCTAGCAAGCCAAAATATTAACCACAGCGGTTTAATTAAAATAGGGGGGGAGGTCTTGTGGCACAGTGGGTAGCTCCCCTTACCTCTGGACCAGAAGCCTTTGAGTCCACACCAGGACTTGTTGGTCACAGAAGAAGCATTAAATATGGTTGAATGGGCTGATAATCAGCTCGGGAATCCGAGAAAATTAAAACAGCAAGCTGTACATTTTTGCCTTCAGTGAGGAATCATCTGTTTTTACAATACCCCTCCATTTCTTCCATTAACTAGGCTACTGGAGAATTCTGGAATTTGATTATGAAATGAAGCTCCTAAACCATGTGACCCAGTTGGCTGACTCCGAGTCTTGGTCTTTCAGTAAAATTCCTCTAACTATTTGTCTACAAGAACTGGAGCTTCTTGAACCAAGGTGAGTGAGACGGTGCAAATATCCCATTGGTAATGGCTGACACCATCGAGTGGGGGAAGACAAATTTTCCAAAGCTGAGAGGTGAGCTGGCGAGAGTAGCCTGGAAACAACCATTAGAAGGAAAAACTGTTAAATCAGCGGGAGGCATACAAAGGTGAGACATGTCCCTACAAAGAGGAAAGGGTGGTACCACCAAATCTAGAGTCCCCTCTTTACCCAGAAGCATAGAGGCCAAGATAAAGCAGAAAAAGAAAGCTTATGACAGTCACAAAAGACTGAATACTGTGGAAAGCCTGGAGGAGTACAGAAAGTACAGGGGCAATGTAAAAATGGAAGTTAGGAAAGCCAAGAGAGAAAACGAAAAAATATTGTAGCTGAAATTAAAAAAAAAAAAAAAAAATTTTTTTAAAATCCTACCAATAAATTAAGAGCAAGAGAATAAGAATAACTAAGAACGGTAGAGCCTATCAGAAATTTATATGGTAACTGTTGTGTTCTATGGCTCCCCTGATCATGAAGAAGAGTGTATGGTTGTAACAAGTATTTATTCTTAACACATCGGGAGGTAACCAACAAACCCATGTACAGACACTTGTGGGTTGGTGCAGAAAGGTGGGGGCAGGGTTCTCAATGAGTACTTGTCCCGATCTTCACTAAGTAGAGAGCAGATGCAGACATTCTAGTTAAAGAGGAGGAGTGTGAAATATTAGGTACAATAAGCATATTGAGAGAGGAAGTACTGGAGAGGACTGACATCCTTGAAGTTGGATAAATCACCAGGGCCGAATGGATTGTATCCCAGGATGTTAAAGGAAGCCAGGGAGGAAATAGCAGATGCTCTGAGGATCAGTTTCCAATCCTGTTATAACCTGCCTGCTTACCATTGGCTGGGGACTAATGACAATCCCACAATCCTGTGTGAGTATGAGCTTCCCCAATGAGGGGGGCGGAGAAACCATTAGTAAACTCCAAGTATAAATAAAGCTGGCCAGTTTGGAACCAGCAGGAAGGAGTGTGCAGCAAGGGAAGTTGTTGGATACAGGTTGGAAGTTGTTTTCTATTATACCATGCCTCTGTATGGACGTTTGGATGTTTTTGATGCTGCGCTGGAAAGCTGGAACCAGTATGCACAACGGATGCGTTACTATTTCCGGGCAAACCATATCACCGAAAACTAGCGCCAGGTGGTCATATTGCTCACCGCCTGCGGCCCGCATACGCCCTTAGTGTTGGGTGGAGGTGTTGACTTTGGGTAGGGTGCTCTTTCCAAGAGCCGGTGCAGACTCAATGGGCCAAATGGCCTCCTTCTGCACTGTAAATGCAATGATAATCTATGATTAATCTAGGACAAATGTTCGGCACAACATCGTGGGCCGAAGGGCCTGTTCTGTGCTGTATTTTTCTATCTTCTATGTTCTATGCATTTACCTAAACACTTCTCCCTGCTCTAGCCCATATTTCGCTTCCAGCTCCCTCAATCCTGCAAACCAACCCCGAAGAAACAAATCTTTTAGCGTCTTAATCCCCTTCTCGTCCCATTTCCGAAAACTTCCATCCCACCTCCCTGTCTCAAATCTGTGGTTCCCCCGAATCGGCATTTCCCTTGACCCTAAACCCAACCCGAAGCGTTGGCGAAACTGCCTCCAGATTTTCAATGAAGCTGTTATTACCGGACTCTCTGAATATTTCCCCGGAGCTATCGGGAGCGGCGCTGTTGCTAGTGCCTTCAGCCCCGACCCCCTGCACAAACTCTCCTCCATTCTGACCCACTGAGAATCAACCCCTCTGACCCAGCTCCGCACTTTCTCCACATTCGCCGCCCAGTAGTAGTACAACAGGTTCGGGAGACCCAAACCCCCTGCCTGCCTTCTCCTCTGTAGCAGCACCTTTCTCACTCTGGCCACCTTCCCTCCCCATATGGATGAGGTAATCCTTCCCTCAATCTCTCTGAAAAAAGACTTTGGCAGGAAAATCGTTAGGCATTGAAAAATAAACCGGAATCGCGGCAACACATTCATTTTAACAGCCTGTACCCGACCCGCCAGTGACAGAGGAAGGCCATCCCACCTTGCCAGATCGGCTTTCACTCTCCCCACCAAACTAGTGATGTTGTACCTGCGAAGCCTCCCCCACCCCCGGGCAACCTGCACCCCCAGATATCTAAAATGAGTCCCAGCTCTACGGAATGGCAGCCCCCCTACCCCTGCCCCCACCCCCGGCCGAGACACCACAAAGTACTCCCTCTTGTCCAGGTTCAACTTGTACCCCGAGAAAGACCCAAATACCCGCAGTAGCTCCAATATTCCTCCTATCGACGCACTCGGCTCCGACAAATACAGCAGCAAGTCATCGGTGTATAAGGACACCCTATGCTCTATCCCGCCCCCCGCACTATTCCTTTCCATGCTCCCGAACTTCTCAATGCGATGGCCAACGGCTCAATCGCGAGTGCAAACAGCAGGGGGGACATAGGACATCCCTGTCTCGTCCCACGGTGGAGAGAAAAGTATCTCGAACTGATATTATTTGTGCGGACACTCGCCTTCGGTTCCTTATATAATAGCTTTACCCAGTTCACAGATCTTGGTCCAATCAGGTACCCCCATTCTACCCGATCAAACGCCTTCTCGGCGTCCAATGCCACAACTACCTCTGTTTCCTTTCTTTCCGCCGGTGCCATAACAACGTTCAAAACTCTCCTAATGTTCGAAAACAGCTGCCTCCCTTTCACGAACCCCGTTTGATCCTCCCCTATCACCTTCGGAAGGCACTCCTCCAGCCTACCCGCCAGTACCTTCGCCAACACTTTTACGTCCACATTCAGAAGTGATATGGGCCGATACGACCCACACTCCGTCGGATCCTTATCTTTTTTTAGTAACGGGGAAATCGATGCCTGCCCCAAGGTTTGCGGCAACACGCCCTTCCCTATCGCCTCCTCAAACATCCCCACCATCAGGGGTGCCAACCTATCCTTAAATTTTTTATAATATTCCACCGGAAACCCATCCGGCCCTGCCACCTTCCCCGACTGCATCCTCCCAATCGCATCCTTTATCTCCTGCTCCACTATTGCTCCTTTTAATGTAGCCCTGTCCCCCTCCCCTAGCCTCGGGTACTCCAACCCATCTAGAAATTCCTGCATCTCACGGTCTCCCCCAAGTGGCTCTGACTTGTACAACCTCTCATAAAATTCCTCAAAAACCTTATTAATCAGCACGGGGACCACCACCAACTTCCCTGCCCTATCCTTCACCTGAAGAATTTCCCTTGCCGCTGCCTCCCTCCGGAGCTGACCTGCTAACATATCTCCATGTTCATAAACTGCACCCCTTGCTCGTCTCAGTTGCGCACCGCCTTCCTGGTGGACAGTCGGTCGAAGCTCGCCTGTAGTTCGTTCCTATTTTCCAGCTTCGCCGGGTCCCCATCCTCTGCATACCTCCTATCTACCACCAACATCTCATCTATTACCCTCTGCCGCTCCAACCTCTCTTTATCCACCCTGGCCTTAAACGAAATTACCTCACCTCTTACCACCGCCTTTATAGCCTCCCAGACGACTGCCTTCAACACCTCACCCGTACAATTGAAACCTACATATTCCTTAATTACCTTTTCAATTTTCTCACCGAATACCTGGTTCCCCAAAAGCCCCACATCCAGTTTCCACCCGTCTCTGCGCTGCCCCCTTCTCTAGCACCATATCCACCCAATGTGGAGCATGATCTGACACTGCAATTGCAGAGTATTCCAACCCTTGACTCCAGCCAGCAAAGCCTTCCCCACCACAAAAAGGTCGATCCGCGAGTATACCTTATGGACCGCTGAGAAAAACGAATACTCCCGTTCCCTTGGGTGCAGGAACCTCCAAGGGTCCACCCCTCCCATTTCCACCATTAGCCCAGCCAGCGCCTTCGCCCCCCCTGATGGGACCAACGGGTGCGGCCGTGATCTGTCCAACCTTGGCTCCTGCACCAAGTTCCAGTGCCCCCCCACAATCAGCTCATGCGTGTCCAAGTCGGGAATAGCCCCAAACACCTTCCTTGCGAATCCCACATCGTCCCAATTGGGACCGTATACCCTATACACTTAACAGCGCCACTAATCTCCCCTCCAGTGCCCCTGTCACAATCACATATCTGCCCCCCGATCTGTCACCACCTTCTCCATCTGGAAGCGTACCCTTTTGCTGACCAGCACCGCTACCCCTCGAGCCCTTCCATCAAATCCGGAGTGAAACACTTGGCTAGCCCAGCCCTTTTTAAGTCTCACCTGGTCCTTCACCCTCAAGTGAGTCTCCTGCAGCATTGCTACATTGGCTTTCAAACTTTTAAGATGTGCAGGACTCTGACCGGACCTCCTAGCCCTCTCACATTCCACGTGATTATCCTTACTGGGGGTCTCTCACCACCACCACCACCACCCCCCCACCACCACCTTTCTTATTCACCATACCACCGGGCCCTGCCCCATAAGCCTGACCCGCCCCTGTTCATTGTTAACATCGAACCCCTTCCCGCCCCCCCCCCTCCCAAGAACCCCCCCCCCCTACAAAAACATCCCCCAACATCCATCCCTCCACCCCCTCTTGCTCGCCTCGTAGGCCCATTGAAGCCTGCTATCCAGGCTCCAACATCCGCAGTCCTCCTCTCACCTCACCCCCGTTCACTAATTGACTTTAGTTAGCTAGCGCGGGTGGCTCCCCCCCGCCAAGACCTCTCGCCCCCTTCCGCCCAGTCCCAGAGAAAGAAACACCAAAACAAACCCAACAATCCAACCCCTACAATTCACTAACATAACATTTAACCGTCGCAACACAGAACGCCATTAACTTGAACTCTGTAACAATGCAAAGAGAAGTAAATTTCAATACAAATCAGTAAAAAGAAAGTTGTAACATTTGTACATTTTCCAGCCGCTCAAACAGTCCACAGTCTCTCTTCCAGTTCCGCTTTTCACGTCTGTCCCAAGCCTTCTGCCCACACGAACGCCTCAGCTGCCTCCCCGTCTCAAAATAAAAGTCTTTGGCGTTATATGTTACTCTCAACTTCGCCGGGTACACCACACCAAATCGCACCCCCTTCTTGTACAAAGCCGCCTGCACTCGCCCAAACGCCGCTCGTCTTTTTGCCAACTCCACCGTCCAGTCCTGGTAGATCCGAACCGCAGTACCATCCCACAGCACCTCACGCTCCTGCTTTGCCCAGCTTAATACTTTCTCCTTCATGCAAAACTTATGGAAGCAGATAATTACTGCCCTTGGCGGCTCGTTCACTTTGGGCTTCGGCCTTAATGACCAATGAGCTCGGTCTAGCTCGTACAGGGTGGGGCTCTCGCCCTCCCCCATCAGCTCCGCCAACTTCTTAGCGAAGTATTGCGTTGGCCTTGGGCCCTCTGTCCCTTCAGGCAAAGGCAAGCCCACAATTCTCAAATTGTGCCGCCTTGAGCGGTTTTCCAAGTCTTCCAGCTTTGCTCGGAGTCGTCTGTTAACCTCCACCACCCTCCGCAGCTCGTCCCCCATCGAGGTGACCTGGTCGCTGTGTCGTGTCCACCTCCTCCTCCTCCTCCTTCATCTTCTCGCCCTGCTCTCTCACCTCGGCCAATGCCTTTGCCACCTCCACCCTGCCGATTGCCTCCTCCAACAATGACCTCAACACGACCGCCATCTCTTTCCTCAGGACCTCCATGTGCCTCACCCAACGTTTTTCCAGCTCCACCACCATCACCTCGGTCATCTTCTCCACCGTAAGTAGTGCGGCCCCGCCTTGCAGTTCGGCTTCCGCCATCCTGTCAACACTTTTGCTTTTGCTCGTCTTCTCCTTCGGCGGCGAACCCGCGTTTCCTCCTTTCTTCGCTGCTTTTCACATCCTTTAGCGGCTTATTGTTTTTTATCTTCTTTTCTTTTTCCTCTCTCCTTCAGCCTCCTGCCCTTCATCAATCTGACATTCTTTTTTTTTTAAAAAAAAACTTTCACCAAACTTCCTTAAATCTTCTTTCTTTCTCCTCTACATTCACCTGGGAACAGGCTTCAACCTTCTTTCTTCTTCCTAGGTGGGAGCCATCTGACATGGAGCACCCTCCCTACATGGTGCCCTGGCCTCGGGCCTGCCGCCTCGGCCTCCTCGTAGCTCCGCCCCCGCTGCTCTGACCTGCCGGGCCCGGCGCCTCAGCCCCCGCCGCCCGACACCCGCGCGGGGTTCTTCACCGGTTTTTAAACCGGCCCCGCTGGCTGCTTGTGGCGGCCCCAAAGGCCGACGATAGTCGGGGAGTGCGTGAGGACTCGGGGATTTCCCCGAAATCGCCGCGAATCGCGGCTACCGGCGGGAGCTTTGTTATTGCAGCCGCCCTGCTCGCCCACGCCACCGGACGACCTGACTTGGAGATAGCTTTAACATGTTTATTAAACTATTAACAATTCTCCTACTTGGATTCGACGCTACTGTTCATCTTTCTATAGCTACTCAGACTGACAAACCAGTCTGCTACAATCCATGTGGTGGGAGTAATGTTCAATCAACTCTGTGTCTGTACTCACTGAGAGTCTCCACTGGATTGAGACTGAGCATGTGTGATGTGTCCTTTTATATGGGTTGGTGCAATGCCCCCCTGTGGTAGTGTCACCTCTGTGTATCGTGAATGCCCATTGGTCGTCTCCGATCTTACTGACCTATTGGTTGACGGTCTGTGTGTCATGTCTCTGGTGCTCCCTCTAGTGTCGAGCTAGGTGTAGTGTATGTACATTAACCCTTTGTGTACTTAGTGATTTAAAAAAAAATATATATATATATTTATTAAAGTTTTTTAACACAATTTTTCTCCCCACCCCCGTAACAAAAAAAAGAGAAATCGCGCAGAGCAAGATATATACATGGCAAAATGATATATTTACACAGCTTTGTACACTGGCCCTCACCCGTACGTGCCAGTTTCCCCAACCCTTCATGTTATCTCTTGCTCATCCACCCTCCCAGGCAGTCCCCCCTTTTCCCCCCCCCCTCCCAGGATGTCCCCTCCACCCCCTCCTGAAGGTTGCTGCTGCTGCTGACCGACCTTCCTCTAACGCTCCGCGAGATAGTCTAGGAACGGTTGCCACCGCCTGTAGAACCCCTGCGCAGACCCTCTCAAGGCGAACTTAATCCTCTCCAACTTTATGAACCCAGCCATATCATTTATCCAGGCCTCCAGGCTGGGGGGCTTCGCCTCCTTCCACATTAGCAAGATCCTTCGCCGGGCTACTAGGGACGCAAAGGCCAGAATGCCGGCCTCTTTCGCCTCCTGCACTCCCGGCTCGTCCACTACTCCAAATATTGCTAGCCCCCAGCTTGGCTTGACCTGGACTTTCACCACCTGAGATATTGCTCCCGCCACTCCTCTCCAGAACCCCTCCAGTGCCAGGCATGACCAAAACATATGGACATGGTTCGCCGGGATCCCTGAGCACCTTCCACATCTGTCCTCTACCCCAAAGAACCTACTCAACCTCGCCCCCGTCAAGTGCGCTCTGTGGACCACCTTAAGTTGTATCAGGCTGAGCCTGGCACACGAGGAGGAGGAATTAACCCTACCTAGGGCATCAGCACACAGACCTTCCTCGATCTCCTCCCCCAGCTCCTCCCATTTACCCTTCACCTCTTCTACCAGCGATTTCCCCCTCTTCTTTCAACTCCTGGTGTATTTCCGACACCTTGCCCTCCCCGACCCATACACCCGAGATCACCCTATATCGAACTTCTTGTGCCGGTGTACTTACAGTGATGTATATCACCACGGCAATGACTTTAAGTTTAGATTTGTCACATGTACCGAGGTACAGTGAAAAGTATTGTTCTGTGTACAGTGCAAGCAGATTGTTCCGTACATGAAAAACATAGGACATACATAAATACAGAATGCAAATACATAGACATCGGGTGAAGCATATGGAGTACAGTGCTACAACAGTAGAGAAGATGCATAGAGAGCTCAGTCTATAAGAGGGGCAATCAGGAGTCTAGTAACAGCAGGGAAGAAGCTGTTTTTGAACTTGTTGGTGCGTGTTCTCAGACTGATGTATGGAAGAGGGAATAACCTGGGTGGGAGGGGTCATTAATTATGTTGCCCGCTTTCCCAAGACAGTGGGAGGTGTAGACAGAATCACTGGATGGGAGGCAGTTTTGTGTGATGGCTGTGGTCATGATTCTGTAGTTTCTTACGGCCTTGGGCCGAGCAGTTGCCATATCCAGCTGTGATGCAGCCAGATAGGATGCTTTTTAAGGTGCATCTGTAAAAATTGGTGCATCTGCAAAAATTGGTAAGAGTCTATGTGGAAATGCCGAATATCCTTTGTTTCCTGAGCAAGTATAGACGCTGTTGTGCTTTTTGGTCATAGTGCATGGGTGGACCAGCACAGATTGTTGATGATGTGCTCACCTAGGAATTTGAAGCTGTCGACCATCTCCACCTCGGCGCCGTTGATACGGACAAAGTTGATCCTTGAACAAGCCCCACTTATCCAGTGTGCCCAACACTTGCAGCCTACTTCTCCACCTTATCCCCCCCAAGTCACGTCTAATGGCATCATAATTGCCCTTCCCCCAGCTATAACTCTTGCCCTGCGGTGTATACTTATCCCTTTCCATCATTAACGTAAACGTCACCGAATTGTGGTCACTGTCCCCAAAGTGCTCTCCTACCTCCAAATCCAACAACTGGCCTGGTTCATTACCCAAAACCAAATCCAACGTGGCCTCGCCTCTTGTTGGCCTGTCAACATATTGTTTCAGGAAACCCTCCTGCACACACTGTACAAAAAACGACCCATCTATTGTACTCGAACTATATCTTTTCCAGTCAATATTTGGAAAGTTAAAGTCTCCCATAATAACTACCCTGTTACTTTCGCTCATATCCAGAATCATCTTCGCCATCCTTTCCTCTACATCCCTAGAACTATTAGGAGGCCTATAAAAAAACTCCCAACAGGGTGACCTCTCCTTTCCTGTTTCTAACTTCAGCCCATACTACCTCGGAAGAAGAGTCTAGCATCCTCTCCGCCACCGTAATACTGCTCTTGACTAGCAGCGCCACACCTCCCCCTCTTTTGCCTCCTTCTCTGAGCTTACTAAAACACCTAAACCCCAGAACCTGCAACATCCATTCCTGTCCCTGCTCTATCCATGTCTCCGAAATGGCCACAACTTCGAAGTCTCAGGTACCAACCCATGCTGCCAGTTCCCCTACCTTGTTTCGTATACTCCTGGCATTGAAGTAGACACACTTCAAACCACCTACCTGAACACTGGCCCCCTCCTGCGACGTCAAATCTGTGCTCCTGACCTCTATACTCTCATTCTCCCTTACCCTAAAACTACAATCCAGGTTCCCATGCCCCTGCTGCATTAGTTTAAACCCCCCCAAAGAGCAGTAACAAATCTCCCCCCCAGGATATTTGTGCCCCTCAGGTTCAGATGTAGACCATCCTGTCTGTAGAGGTCCCACCTTCCCCAGAAAGAGCCCCAGTTATCCAGAAATCTGAATCCCTCCCGCCTGCACCATCCCTGTAGCCACGTGTTTAAATGCTCTCTCTCCCTATTCCTCATCTCACTATCACGTGGCACGGGCAACAACCCAGAGATAACAACTCTGTTTGTTCTAGTTCTGAGCTTCCATCCTAGCTCCCTGAAAGCCTGCCTGACATCCTTGGCCCCTTTCCTACCTATGTCGTTAGTGCCAATGTGGACCACGACTTGGGGCTGCTCCCCCTCCCCCCTAAGGACCCGAAAACACGATCCGAGACATCACGTACCCTTGCACCTGGGAGGCAACATACCAAACGTGAGTCTCTCACGCTCCCACAAAATCTCCTATCTGTGCCCCTGACTATAGAGTCCCCAATTACTAATGCTCTGCTCCTCTCCCCCCTTCCCTTCTGAGCAACAGGGACAGACTCCGTGCCAGAGGCCCGTACCCCATGGCTTACCCCTGGTAAGTCCCCCCCCCCCCCCCCCGTCCCCCCCACAAGTATCCAAAGCGGTATACTTGTTTCTCAGGGGAACGACCGCAGGGGATCCCTGCACTGACTGCTTTTTCCCAGTCCCTCTTACAGTTACCCACCTATCTCCAATCTTTGGTGTAACTAATTCCCTGAAGCTGCTATCTATGACCCCTTCTGCCTCCCGAATGATCCAAAGTTCTTCCAGCTCCAGCTCCAGTTCCCTAACTCGGTCTTGGAGGAGCTGGAGATGGCCGCACTTCCTGCAGGTAAAATCAGCAGGGACACTAACTGCATCCCTCACCTCAAACATCCTGCAGGAGGAACATTGCACACCCTTCCCTGCCATTCCTCTAACTTTCTACCAAGATCTGGCTAATAACTAAATTAAATTTTTATAAAAAATAATAATAATATAATAAAATATGGTACTTACCTCAGACCAATGGGTTTTATTATTAGGTTAGAGGAGGAGGGCGGGTGGGAGACACTACACGTGTAGTGTCTCGGGTTTCCTCTCCACCAGAATTTATTGGTGAGGGTCTTCCCAGACGTCCGCGGGTCGACTTCCTGTTCCCGCCTAAAAAACTAATTTAAAAAAAAAAAGAAAAATTCTCAGCTCCTGCTGAAATTGACTAACCAGCCAGCTCCACTCCCGCCGAAATCGACTGGCCTGCCCCTGCAAAGACAAGTGCTTTTAAAGGACAGACTTACCTCCCAGCAGCCACTTCCGCAATGCTCCCGCTGAAACTGACTCACCAGCTGTTCTCACGCCGAAATCGACTGGCCTGCCCCTGCAAAGAGAAGTGCTTTTAAAGGTTGACTTACCTCCCAGCAGCCACTTCCGCAATGCTCCCGCTGAAACTGACTCACCAGCTGTTCTCACGCCGAAATCGACTCTGTAGTGAAAGTAGTGGGAAGTCAGAAGATTGGGAAGGCTACAAAAACAAACAGAGGATAGCAAAGAGACAAATAAGGAAAGAGAGGATCAACTATGAAGGTAGGCTAGCCAGTAACATTAGGAATGATAGTAAAAGTTTCTTTAAATGCATTAAAACAAATCGGAGGCAAAAGTAGACATTGGGCCGCTCCAAAATGACGCTGGTAATCTAGTGATGGGAGACAAGGAAATAGCTGAGGAACTAAATAAGCACTTTGCGTCAGTCTTCACAGTAGATGACATGAGTAATATCCCAACAATTCAGGAGAGTCAGGGGGCAGAGTTGAATATGGTAGCCATCACAAAGGAGAAAGTGCTAGAGAAACTAAGAGGTCTAAAAATTGATAAATCTCCGGGCCCAGATGGGCTACATCCTAGAGTTCTAAAGGAGATAGCTGAAGAAATAGTGGAGGCGTTAGTTATGATCTTTCAAAAGTCCCTGGAGTCAGGGAAAGTCCCAGAGGATTGGAAAATCGATGTTGTAACCCCCCTGTTCAAGAAGGGAACAAGGAAAAAGATGGAAAATTATAGGCCAATTAGCCTAACCTCGGTTGTTGGCAAGATTCTCGAATCCATTGTTTAGGATGAGATTTCTAAATTCTTGGAAGTGCAGGGTCGGATTAGGACAAGTCAGCATGGATTTAGTAAGGGGAGGTCGTGCCTGACAAACCTGTTAGAGTTCTTTTGAAGAGATAACAAATAGGTTAGACCAAGGAGAGCCAATGGATGTTATCTATCTTGACTTCCAAAAGGCCTTTGACAAGGTGCCTCACGGGAGACTGGTACTAACATGGATTGACGATTGGCTGTCAGGCAGAAGGCAGAGAGTTGGGATAAAAGGTTCTTTTTCGGAATGGCAACCGGTGACGAGTGGTGTCCCGCAGGGTTCAGTGTTGGGGCCACAGCTGTTCTCTTTATATATTAACGATCTAGATGACGGGACTGGGGGCATTCTGGCTAAATTTGCCGATGATACAAAGATAGGTGGAGGGGCAGGTAGTATGGAGGAGGTGGGGAGGCTGCAGAAAGATTTAGACAGTTTAGTAGAGTGGTCCAAGAAATGGCTGATGAAATTCAACGTGGGCAAGTGCGAGGTCTTGCACTTTGGAAAAAAGAATAGAGGCATGGACTATTTTCTAAACGGTGACAAAATTCATAATGCTGAAGTGCAAAGGGACTTGGGAGTCCTAGTCCAGGATTCTCTAAAGGTAAACTTGCAGATTGAGTCCGTAATTAAGAAAGCAAATGCAATGTTGTCATTTATCTCAAGAGGCTTGGAATGTAAAAGCAGGGATGTACTTCTGAAGCTTTATAAAGCATTAGTTAGGCCCCATTTAGAATACTTAGAGTAATTTTTGGCCCCACACCTCAGGAAGGACATACTGGCACTGGAGCGGGTCCAGCGGAGATTCACATGGATGATCCCAGGAATGGTAGGCCTAACATACGATGAGCGTCTGAGGATCCTGGGATTATATTCATTGGAGTTTAGGAGGTTGAGGGGAGATCTAATATAAACTTACAAGATAATGAATGGTTTAGATAGGGTGGATGGAGGGAAGTTGTTTCCATTAGCAGCGGAGGCTAGGACCCGGGGGCACAGCCTTAGAATAAAAGGGAGTCACTTTAGAACAAAAATGAGGAGAAATTTCTTCAGCCAGAGAGTGGTGGGTCTGTGGAATTCATTGCCACCGAGGGCGGTGGAGGCCGGGACGTTGAGTGTCTTTAAGACAGAAGTTGATAATTCTTGATTTCTCGAGGAATTAAGGGCTATGGAGAGAGAGCGGGTAAATGGAGTTGAAATCAGCCATGATTGAATGGTGGAGTGGACTCGATGGGCCGAATGGCCTTACTTCCGCTCCTATGTCTTATGGTCTTTATAAAATATTTTTGTGCAATACAAACATGTCTATCGTATTGGACTCCGGGGGCTGGATTCTCCTGAAATGAGACTCTGTCCCCACGCCGGCATAAAAACTGGGGTTTTACTCCCTAAATTCCGTGAAAAAAGTTAGACAAATTCACAGCCCTGCAGGGGGCCAGCAGGGACCCGGAGTGGACCTTGCAGCTTTTGCAGCAGATACGGGCCCTCACACGTCCGGGTCCGAGGCCGCGCATGCGCACGACGGCGACCTCCAGCGGCCGGGCCGTGCTCCGTGGTGGATGCGGACCGCGCAGCCACACCGAAGAAAGAGACCTCGGATCGGCCGCGTGCCCAAGCCTCAAACTTATAAGGACCCCTCTGGTGTCCGATCCGCCCGCCTCAGACCAGGGCGGCTGCGGACTGCAGCCCGACCGGCAATAGAACATAGAACATAGAACATAGAAAATACAGCACAGAACAGGCCCTTCGGCCCACGATGTTGTGCCGAACCTTTGTCCTAGATTAATCATAGATCATCATTGAATTTACAGTGCAGAAGGAGGCCATTCAGCCCTTTGAGTCTGCACCGGCTCTTGGAAAGAGCACCATACCCAAACTCAACAACTGCACCCAACACCAAGGGCAATTTGGACATTAAGGGCAATTTATCATTGGCCAATTCACCTAACCCGCACATCTTTGGACTGTGGGAGGAAACCGGAGCACCCGGAGGAAACCCACGCAGACACTGGGAGGACGTGCAGACTCCGCACAGACAATGACCCAATCCGGAATCGAACCTGGGACCATGGAGCTGTGAAGCAATTGCGCTATCCACAATGCTACCGTGCTGCCCTTAAGAACAAATAAATCTACACTATATCATTTTACCGTCATCCATGTACCCATCCAATAGCTGCTTGAAGGTCCCTAATGTTTCCGACTCAACTACTTCCACAGGCAGTGCATTCCATGCCCCCACTACTCTCTGTGTAAAGAACCTACCACTGATATCCCTCCTATATCTTCCACCTTTCACCTTAAATTTATGTCCCCTTGTAATGGTGTGTTCCACCCGGGGAAAAAGTCTCTGACTGTCTACTCTATCTATTCCCCTGATCATCTTATAAACTTCTATCAAGTCGCCCCTCATCCTTCTCCGCTCTAATGAGAAAAGGCCTAGCACCCTCAACCTTTCCTCGTAAGACCTACTCTCCATTCCAGGCAACATCCTGGTAAATCTCCTTTGCACCTTTTCCCAAGCTTCCACATCCTTCCTAAAATGAGGCGACCAGAACTGCACACAGTACTCCAAATGTGGCCTTAACAAGGTTTTGTACAGCTGCATCATCACCTCACGGCTCTTAAATTCAATCCCTCTGTTAATGAACGCGAGCTCACCATAGGCCTTCTTCACAGCTCTATCCACTTGAGTGGCAACTTTCAAAGATGTATGAACATAGACCCCAAGATCTCTCTGCTCCTCCACATTGCCAAGAACTCTACCGTTAACCCTATATTCCGCATTCATATTTGTCCTTCCAAAATGGACAACCTCACACTTTTCAGGGTTAAACTCCATCTGCCACTTCTCAGCCCAGCTCTGCATCCTATCTATGTCTCTTTGCAGCCGACAACAGCCCTCCTTACTATCCACAACTCCACCAATCTTCGTATCGTCTGCAAATTTACTGACCCACCCTTCAACTCCCTCATCCAAGTCATTAATGAAAATCACAAACAGCAGAGGACCCAGAACTGCTCCCTGCGGTACGCCACTGGTAACTGGGATCCAGGCTGAATATTTGCCATCCACCACCACTCTCTGACTTCTATCGCTTAGCCAGTTCGTTATCCAACTGGCCAAATTTCCCACTATCCCATGCCTCCTTACTTTCTGCATAAGCCTACCATGGGGAACTTTATCAAATGCCTTACTAAAATCCATGTACACTACATCCACTGCTTTACCTTCATCCACATGCTTGGTCACCTCCTCAAAGAATTCAATAAGATTTGTAAGGCAAGACCTACCCCTCACAAATCCGTGCTGACTATCCTTAATCAAGCAGTGTCTTTCCAGATGCTCAGAAATCCTATCCTTCAGTACCCTTTCCGTTACTTTGCCTACCACCGAAGTAAGACTAACTGGCCTGTAATTCCCAGGGTTATCCCTAGTTCCTTTTTTGAACAGGGGCTAGGTGGTTAGTTCCATGCCATCGGGAACTAGGCTGATCAGGAGCGGAGGTTTGCTGAGCGGGCCTCTGGCAATGGCCCCCAGTAGCGCGGTGTACTCCATGGTGACACCGATTTCCGTTGCCCGGAGAATCGCCGGACCCGATTACGCCATAAACTGGATTCTCCGCCCCGGCGCCGGCCACGATTACGCGTCGGGCTGTGGAGAATCCAGCCCCATATCTATTCCAATGGTTTTGTTGATATCTAGTAAGTTAATTAAATTGATACATTCTCCCCATGTCTGTGGGTTTCACCCCCACAACCCAAAGATGTGCAGGTTAGGTGGATTGGACACGCTAAATTGCCCCTTAATTATAATATAATAATTGGGTACTCTAAATGTATATTAAAAAACATTTTTTGAATGGTATTTTACAAATTCCATCAGATCATGCGTTATTTTGTTCATGGTAAGGTAAGTCAGGTACACTGTGGCCATGCCAATATAAATGGTCCCTGGGTAGGACATCTGGGAAGGATAAGTTAGCAAAACTAAAAACTGGATAGAAGAGTAAAATTTTAAAAAGAGACTTTTAGTTTGATGAGACATTCGATGAGACATTCACAGAATTAATGTTACATATTTATATATTATCAACTTATGGGCAGCACGGTGGCGCAGTTGTTAGCGCTGCTGCCTCAAGGCGCTGAGGTCCCAGGTTCGATCCTGGGGTGGGGGGGATAATTTTGTCCAGTCCTCATACTATTTGTGTAGTTGAATAATTTTAACATCTTGTTGGAATAAAAATGCTCAACCATGAGCAGCAATTGCTGCAAGTTACTGGGAGATATGGCCGATTTTGCTTGATCCAAGTTATAGACAGAACTCACTGAAACTCTCTTAACTGTTTCAATGGGGACAGTAGCACAGTGTTAGTGTTACAGGATTAGTAATCCAGAGGCCTGGACTCAATCTTCAGGGACAAGAGTTCAAATCCTCCCATGGCAGCTCAAGAGAATTTTCATTCAGTAATTTTGCAATAAAATACAAGTCTCATAAATAAGGATCATCAACATACTAGATTGTCATTTAAAAACTCATCTGGTGCACTCAAGTCCTTGAGGAGAGGAAATAATTCGACCCACAACAAAGTGATTGACGCTGAACTATCTGAAATGGCCTGACAAGCCACTCCGTTGTAGTATCGATGGGCAATAAATGCCCATCACTCCCTTACCAGTGATGTTCACATCACAAGGGATGATTAAAATGTTTATCTGCTTTCTCCTTCCAGAAGCTGGAATTATTTTTCAGCCTGAGGCAGGCCTGTCTGGGATGACTGTTCTCTTGTGAATTTTGTTCACCATCTGAGAGATTGATTGGTTCCTGCGGACCCTCCTTCAGACAGCATGACTGAAATCTACAGGTTTCGGGTGCTACAGGCACAAAGCAATGGCCTAATCATTTGAAACTCACTTCAGTAGCAAAGATTCATTCATTTTATGCATTGTTATTTTTGCCATACACCCTTTATCTTCTACCTGATTAAATGGCTTTTAGTACATCTCTCAACTTCCCTTCGGACCCTCCGATAGAGATCATATTCGAGTAATTTATTTACCTTTAAGTTGAAGGAGCTATTTTACCACCGTTCTTCTGTGAATAATAACCTCCGTTCACAGCACAAAAATAATTTCAGTCCCTTTCTTCCTCAACTTGATTTACACTTATTTATTTTCCAGTTGCTGATGTCAGTTTTATTGCCAATCTGTTTAGTACATTAAACTGTGCACTTGTGCCTTTTCCCTTTAGGGAAATGATTGAACATTGTCTTAATTGTTATGGCAAACAATACACAAATGAAGGTAAGCTAGATACAGGACTCACTTAACACTATTTCGACTATTAAAATTGAACTTTACTGTTGTGTATAAGTTAAGTCAGATCAACCAGAATTTATTATTTTAGCCTTTTCTCTTACATAAGATGAATTAATATCTTTTAAAAATTTCTGTCTGGTAACTTGCCTCTTCTAAATGACATTGACTTAAAAGTCAATGATTCATTGGACAGCTACTTTGGGCCAAGACTGTGTATGCCCAATAGCCTATTAAACCATAGAGGATGTGATGCTTGACTATAACTCTGCAGTGACCCACCAGCCGCATCTGTCAGTTCAAGTTTTGGATGGTCAGTTTCCTGAAACTGCTGATGGAAATGTTTATTAATAATAATAATAATAATAATAATAATAATAATTGCTTATAGTCACAAGTAGGCTTTAATTAAGTTACTGTGAAAAGCCCCTAGTCGCCACATTCCGGCGCCTGTTCAGGGAGACCGGTACGGGAATTGAACCCGCGCTGCTGGCATTGTTCTGTATTACAAGCCAGCTGTTTAGCCCATTGTGCTAAACAGCCCCTTATCGCCACTAAACCTACAGCACAGGAACAGGCCCGTTGGCCCTCCCAGCCTGCGCCGATCCAGATCCTTTATCTAGTTACCTGTTGCCTATTTTCCAAGGATCTACCTCCCTCTGTTCCCCGCCCGTTCATATATCTATCTAGATGCATCTTGAATGATGCTATCGTGCCCACCTCTACCACCTCCGCTGGCAAAGCGTTCCAGGCACCCACAACCCTCTGCGTAAAAAACTTTCCACGCACATCTCCCTTAAACTTTCCCCCTCTCACCTTGAAATCGTGACCCCTTGTAACTGACAAGTTTAGTGCCCTCTGCTGTCCTGGTTGAAATGTGATAACCCAAGAAGACCAAGAATCAAACATAGCACTTCCCTGAATTGTATGCCTCGTTACCAAACCTTTTAATGTCACTGTTGCTGGCATGTTTGGACTGAAATTTATATTTGCGTTCTTTGAGAGTAGGTTCATGGCTCCATCAATACTACTATGCAACAGGGCAACACAGTGGTTAGCACTGCTGCTTCACGGCGACGAGGAGGACCCAGGTTCGATCACGGCCCCGGGTCACTGTCCATGTGGAGTTTGCACATTCTCCCTGTGTCTGCGTGGGTTTCGCCCCCACACCCTAAAGATGTGCAGGTTAGGTGGATTGACCACGCTAAATCGATCCCTTAATTAGAAAAAAAAGAATTGGGTACTTTCAATTTATAAAAAAAAAAATACTACTGCGCAACTGTCCACGCGGAAGTCTTCTCCTGTTTCCTTCTCTGGCTTTCCTCCTTTGGAACAAACTATGTTCAACACCATTCGTAACTGACTATGACAGAATTGTGGAGCGTTAATCTGATGTATTGGCTACGGGATCAGTTATCTCTGTCCATAGCATGTTGCTTTCACTGTTCAGCACATATGTACAGTAAGAAGTCTTCCAACACCAGGTTAAAGTCCAACAGGTTTGTTTCAGATCACAATCTTTCGGAGCGCAGCTCCTTCCTCTGCCTAAGAGGGGTGGAGCATTAAGTGCCCAACCCGCTCATGAAATTTAAGTCCATGTAAATGATGGTTTTGCATGATCCCACCAGTGCGGGCCACAAACTTCGATAATGTCGCCAGCAGAGGACTGTGTGGTGTTGGAATCGGCGCTGGGAACAAAACAAATCGCTATTTTTCCATTGTGCACTATTCTCTGCCCAATCGCAATTCTTACTGCTGGTGGCGGGAAGTGGAGAATTCCGCCCCCTATGGATAGCCAGGATTGTGAGCCTGTCTGTTCTGTATCTGTTTGTGGACTCTTTCGGAATACATGTTCGTAACTTGCCAAAGTGCTGTCCTCTGTTTTCAGCAGGGAAAGTTTTTTATGCGCTGAATGAGGATGAAGTCTGTAAATCCAATGCGTTAATGCTGCTAAGGAATGCTGTAAAATTCAATCTATCCGAGTTTGAGGAGGTGTGGCAGCAGAGTGTACCCGAGGGCATGTCAACAAGGCTGGATCAACTTGAGGTATTATTTCATTGAATAGTTGGCATTCTAGTTCATGCTTTATGTTCTGGCAGTTTATCTTCGTTGCCCTGTACCAATACTGGGCAAGTCAACCTCTTCTCTTATTATCCTTTTTAAGATATTTTTCTCCCTCGGCACTCTACCTCTTAATAGTATTCACCTACACCCTGGTAGGGAATGAGAAAATGATCTACTCCAATGGTAGCGAGTGCGATTCAGTAATTATGCAAGGAGAATCAGGGAGTGAATTCCTCATCTGTGGTTATTCCTTTCTCTGAGGCTGTGGTTATTCCTTTCTCTGAGGCTATGATAAATCCCTGCTCTGTGCTTCCTCCGATCACCAGGCGCTCATCAATATCAGACAGCAGCTAATATTTTAAAACAAAACTCTGCCTTTTCTAAATAGCCTCATGTTGGTCTGTAACTTGTGGATGGGTGGCATGGTGGCACAGTGGTTAGCACTGCTGAATCACAGCTCGAGGGGCCCAGGTTCAATTCCAGCCTACACCCCGGTAAGGAATGAGAAAACAATCTACCCCAATGGTATTGCAAGTACGATTCGGTGATTATGCGAGGAGAATCAGGGGATCCCAGAGGATGAGAGAATAGCCAATGTTGTTCCTTTGTTTAAGAAGGGTAGCAAGGATTATCCAGTTAATTAGAGGCCAGTGAGCCTTGCGTCAGTGGTAGGGAAATTATTGGAGAGGATTCTTCGAGACAGGAATTACTCCCACTTGGAAATAAATGGACGTATTAGCAAAAGGCAACATGGTTTTGTGATTGAGTTATTCGAGGAAGTGATAAAGCTGATTGATGAGGGTAGGGCAGTGGATGTTGTCTGCATGGACTTCAGTAAGGCCTTTGACAAGGTCCCTCATTGCAGACTGATCGCACGGGATCAGAGATGAGCTGGCAAGATGGATACAGAACTGGCTCAGTCATAGACAGAAGGTAGCAGTGGAAGGGTGCGTTTCTGAATGGAGGGCTGTGATTAGTGGCGTACCTCAGGATCTTTATTGTTTGCAATATATATAAATGATTTGGAGGAAAATGTAACTGGTTTGATTAGTAAGTTTGTGGACGACACAAAGGTTGGTGGAATTGCGGAGAGCGACGAGGACCGTCAGGGGATACAGCAGGATTTAGATCAGTTGGAGACTTGGGTGGAGAGATGGCAGATGGAGTTTAATCCGGACAAATGTGAGGAAATGCATTTTGGAAGATCTAATACAGATGGGAAATATACAGTAAATGCAGAACCCTTAAGAGTATTGATGGGCAGAGGGATCTGGGTGTACATGTACACAGGTCACTGAAAATAGCAATGCAGGTGGAGAAGGTAGTCCAGAAGGCATACGGCAAGCTTGTCGGGGTGTTGAGTTTAAAAATTGGCAAGTCATGTTGCAACTTTCTAGAACCTTAGTTCAACCACACTTGGAGTATAGTGTTCAATTCTGGTCGCCACACTACCAGAACGATGTGGAGGCTTTGGAGAGGATGCAGAAGAGATTTACCAGCATGTTGCCTGGTACGGAGGGCATTAGCTATGAGGAGAGGTTGGAGAAACTTGGTTTGTTCTCACTGGAACAATGGAGTTTGAGGGGGAACCTGATAGAAGTTTACAAGATTATGAGGGGCATGGATAGAGGGGATAGTCAGAGGCTTTTTCCTCGGGTGGAAAAGTCAATTACTAGGGGCATAGGTTTAAGATGTCAGGGGCAAGGTTTAAATGAGACTTTATTTTAAACACAGAGGGTGGTGGGAGCTTGGAACTCGCTGCCGGGGGAGGTGGTGGAAGCAGGGACGATGGTGACTTTTAAGGGACTTCTTGACAAATACATGAATAGGATGGGAATAGAGGGATATGGTCCCCAGAAGAGTAGGTGTTTTAGTTCAAACAGGTAGTATGGTCGGCACAGGCTTATAGGGCCAAAGAGCCTGTTCCTGTGCTGTAATTTTCTTTGTTCTAAGGGCTGGTGCAGATTCGATGGGCGAAATGGCCAACTGTGAATCTATGAATCACCCTGAATATTCTGTGTTTCCTCGGCCAGAAGGGAATGGATTTAGTTAACAAAAATCACAATCAAATCCCAGAAAGACAAAAAACATCACCAACGTTTTGGCAACATGTCTGCACCACTCCTCTACCCTATACTTTAACCCTAACCTAAGCTGCTATTATTGTCTTCTGCGGTCTTTTTGATTCCCACCTTCCTCCATAGCTAATACAAGCCACCACAGCACTGCATATGTCTAGTTTCAGTCATCTGTGCCCTGTTCCTCCTCTCAGAAGCCAGCCTTTCTTTGACTGCACCATCCGCTTTTCCATCTTCTTCCTAGACCTATGTTTCTCTGAGTTTCTACACTAATCAAGACACGGCTACAAAGTGTGGTTGGTACAGGGAATATTTCCAGAAATTGATGAGAATTTACTCATCTTTTCTGTCAACGCCAGTTGCATCGGGCCTGGTAATTACATAATTCATCTCTCATCATGCTGTGCGGTACATCAGCCAGTAAATCTTTGGAGTTTGTACTGAACTGCACCACAGTGACTTAAAAACACTAAAGATCCACCCTGAATAAAATTGTGTATTTTTAAAAATTCAAACCGCTGCCTATGGTGATTCTGAAAATAACAGATACTATTATCTCTTGATGTTCCTTGATATTTTGGCATTAACCTTTTAAGTGTCACTTTTGAAAGATATATTGATTCAGTTATAACTTGCCTCGTGCACCACCCCAACCTTCTTTAACCCAGCTCTTCCTTTCCCTCAGCATTTGCAAGCTGTCACCTCATACAGGGCAGGTTTGTTTATGACACATTCATCAGTCAGTGAACTGTTAAATAATCCCTTCTGTGTCCCAAGGCATTTGCTTAAAGAATGGAGCCATGGATATGTGTAGCTTCCAGTCAGAGTAAAAAGGAATTACACAAAGCGAGAATGTGTTTATTGTTTGAACTATTAGCAAGTTATTCACCAGTTTGTCACCCAGATATCTTAGAAATTACCATGGCAACAGCAAAACCTGCATACTGCTTTGCAGTATGTTCTAGATTGAATCCTCTCAATAAAATCTCTTGGTTGGCAATAGCTACATGTACTCCCTAAAGCTAGGAATTTTTCTAATTCATGTATTTGTGACTGGTAAATAGAAAGGATGTGCAGGGGACTTCCGGGTGCGGCGATGACCAGCTGAGTCGCACGTTTCGGCAGCTCCCGGTGAAACGGACTTTTGGGCTCTTGATAGGAGCCCCAACGGCAATTTTGACGGCTAAAAACACTGTGCGGTAAACCAGAAGGGAATCCCCCCTGGATACGGATGGACAAAAAAGGGGGAGAAAGTGGCCAGATTGCAGTGGATCCTTTAGAACAGCGGCAAGGAAGGCAAGCAAAAACCAAGATGGCGTTGGAAGGTGGCAGTTTAACATGGGGCCCTGAACAACAAGAGTTCTTGAAATGCTGTGTGGAAGAGATCAAAAAGGAAATGAAGAAATAGCTGTTGGCCCCGATACTACAGGCGATCGAAGGGCTAAAGGAGGAACAAAAGACCCAGGAGCGGGAGCTTCGGGTCATGAAGGCAAAGGCAGCCGGGAATGAGGACGACATACAGGGCCTGGTGGTTAAGACGGAGACGCAGGGACTTCCGGGTGCGGCGATGACCAGCTGAGTCGCACATTTCGGCAGCTCCCGGTGGAACGGACTTTTGGGCTCTTGATAGGAGCCCCAACGGCAATTTTAACGGCTAAAAACACCGTGCGGTAAACCAGAAGGGTGTTCCCCCTGGACACGGATGGAAAAAGGAGAGGAAAGTGGCCGGATTGCAGCGGATCCTTTGGAACAACGGCAAGGAAGGCAAGCAGAAACCAAGATGGCGTCGGAAGGTGGCAGTTTCATATGGGGCCCTGAACAACAAGAGTTCTTGAAACGCTGCGTGGAGGAGATAAAAAAGGAAATGAAGAAAGAGTTGTTGGCCCCGATATTACAGGCGATTGAAGGGCTGAAAGAGGAACAAAAGACCCAGGAGCAGGAGCTTCGGGTCGTGAAGGCGAAAGCAGCAGAGAATGAGAACGATATACAGGGCCTGGTGGTGAAGTCGGAGATAAGGAGACACACCAGAAACGATCTGTGGAGAGGTTGGAGGCACTGGAAAACAACGCAAGGAGGAACAACTTGAGGATTCTTGGCCTTCCTGAAGGTGTGGAGGGGGCGGACGTCGGGGCATATGTGAGCACGATGCTGCACTCGTTAATGGGAGCGGAGGCCCCGACGGGTCCGTTGGAGGTGGAGGGAGCATACCGAGTTATGGTGCGAGGATCGAGAGCAGGAGAAACTCCCAGAGCCATAGTGGTGAGATTCCTCCGTTTTAAGGATAGAGAAATGGTCCTTAGATGGGCGAAGAAAACTCGGTGTAGTAAATGGGAGAACGCGGTGATCCGCGTTTATCAAGATTGGAGTGCGGAGGTGGCGAGAAGGAGGGCGAGCTTTAATCGGGCCAAAGCGGTACTTCACAAAAAGAAGATAAAATTTGGAATGCTGCAACCGGCAAGACTGTGGGTCACATATCAAGGGAGGCACCACTACTTTGAAACGGCGGATGAAGCGTGGACCTTTATTGTAGAAGAAAAATTGAATGATTGGATTATGAAAATGAACGTTTGGACAAAGTGGTGGGGCGAATGGGGGGGGGCGAAGAGGGGTTTTATGTTTTAATCCTGCGGTATGGTAACTTTTCTTTCTCCCACAGGTGGTGATGGGGGGAGGTGGGGAGGGAGAGGAGATGGGGCGTTGGCCATGGGAGGCGGGGCCGAGGGAGAGGCGCGGGCTTGGTTCCCGCGCTATGATAATTATGGCGGGAATAGAGAAGCAGGAAGGAGGGGGCGTCGCACGGTGCGAGCCGTGATCACGGGGGGAAGCCGAGGTCAGCCAGAGTTTGCTGACTTCTGGGAGCAACATGGGGGGAGTAATTACGCTAGCGGGGGGTCTAGCAGGGGGGGGGGAGGGGGGAATTACTGGGTTGCTGCTGCTGGGGAAAGGGGGGAGTGGGTACGGGAAAGGATGGGCGGGGGGGGCACCGCCTGGGAGAGATACAGCTGCGTGGGAACTGGGTGAGAAGCTGGAAAAAGATGATGGCTAACCGGCAAGGGGGGGGGGGGGGGTGGGAAGCCCCCCAACTCGGCTGATCACGTGGAATGTGAGGGGGCTTAATGGGCCGATAAAGAGGGCACGAGTACTCGCACACCTTAAGAAACTTAAAGCAGATGTGGTTATGCTACAGGAAACTCACCTGAAACTGATAGACCAGGTTAGGTTGCGCAAAGGATGGGTGGGGCAGGTGTTCCATTCGGGGCTGGATGCGAAAAACAGGGGGGTGGCTATATTAGTGGGGAAGCGGGTAATGTTCGAGGCGAAGACTATAGTGGCGGATAACGGGGGCAGATACGTGATGGTGAGTGGCAAATTACAGGGAGAGATGGTGGTTTTGGTAAACGTGTATGCCCCGAACTGGGACGATGCCAACTTTATGAGGCGAATGCTAGGACGCGTCCCAGACCTAGAGACCGGAAAGCTGATAATGGGGGGAGACTTTAACACGGTGTTGGAACCAATGCTGGATAGGTCGAAGTCCAGGACTGGTAGGAGGCCGGCAGCAGCCAAGGTGCTTAAGGATTTTATGGAGCAGATGGGAGGGGAGGACCCGTGGAGATTCAGTAGACCTAGGAGGAAGGAGTTCTCGTTTTTCTCCTATGTCCATAAAGTCTATTCACGCATAGACTTTTTTGTGTTGGGTAGGGCATTGATCCCGAGGGTGAGGGGAACGGAATATACGGCTATAGCCATTTCGGATCATGCCCCACACTGGGTAGACTTGGAGATAGGGGAGGAAACAAGAGGGCGCCCACCCTGGAGAATGGACATGGGACTAATGGCGGATGAGGGGGTGTGCCTAAGGGTGAGGGGATGCATTGAAAAGTACTTGGAACTCAATGACAATGGGGAGGTTCAGGTGGGAGTGGTCTGGGAGGCGTTGAAGGCGGTGGTTAGGGGGGAGCTGATATCAATAAGGACACATAAAGGGAAGCAGGAGAGTAAGGAACGGGAGCGGTTGCTGCAAGAACTTTTGAGGGTGGATAGACAATATGCGGAAGCACCGGAGGAGGGACTGTACAGGGAAAGGCAAAGGCTGCATGTGGAATTTGACTTGCTGACTACAGGCACTGCAGAGGCACAATGGAGGAAGGCGCAGGGTGTACAGTATGAATATGGAGAGAAGGCGAGCAGATTGCTGGCACACCAATTGAGGAAAAGGGGAGCAGCGAGGGAAATAGGGGGGGTGAGGGACGAGGAAGGAGAGACGGAGCGGGGAGCGGAGAGAGTGAACAAAGTGTTCAAGACATTTTATAAAAAATTGTATGAAGCTCAACCCCCGGATGGGAGGGAGAGAATGATGGATTTTTTGGATCGGCTGGAAATTCCCAAGGTGGAAGAGCAGGAAAGGGTGGGACTGGGAGCACAGATCACGGTAGAAGAAGTGGTGAAAGGAATTAGGAACATGCAGACGGGAAAGGCCCCGGGACCGGACGGATTCCCAGTTGAATTTTACAGAAAATATTTGGACTTGCTCGCCCCTCTACTGACTAGGACCTTTAACGAGGCAAAGGAAAGGGGACAACTGCCCCCGACTATGTCAGAAGCAACGATATCGCTTCTCTTAAAGAAGGAAAAGGATCCGCTACAATGCGGGTCCTACAGACCAATTTCCCTCCTCAATGTGGATGCCAAGGTCCTGGCCAAGGTAATGGCAATGAGAATAGAGGAATGTGTCCCGGGGGTGGTTCATGAGGACCAAACTGGGTTTGTGAAGGGGAGACAGCTGAACACGAATATACGGAGGCTGTTAGGGGTAATGATGATGGCCCCACCAGAGGGTGAAACGGAGATAGTAGTGGCGATGGATGCCGAGAAAGCATTTGATAGAGTGGAATGGTATTATCTGTGGGAGGTGTTGAGGAGATTTGGGTTTGGAGAGGGGTATGTTAGATGGGTGCAGCTGTTGTATAGGGCCCCAGTGGCGAGTGTGGCCACGAATGGACGGGGATCGGCATATTTTCGGCTCCATAGAGGGACAAGGCAGGGATGTCCTCTGTCCCCATTACTGTTTGCACTGGCGATTGAGCCCCTGGCGATAGCGCTGAGAGGTTCCAAGAGATGGAGGGGAGTACTTAGGGGAGGAGAAGAACACCGGGTATCTTTATATGCGGACGATTTGCTACTATACGTGGCGGACCCGGCGGAGGGGATGCCAGAAATAATGCGGATACTTGGGGAGTTTGGGGATTTTTCAGGGTATAAATTGAACATGGGGAAGAGTGAGCTGTTTGTGGTGCATCCAGGGGAGCAGAGTAGAGAAATAGAGGACCTACCGTTGAGGAAGGTAACAAGGGACTTCCGTTACCTGGGGATCCAGATAGCTAAGAATTGGGGCACATTGCATAGGTTAAATTTAACGCGGTTGGTGGAACAGATGGAGGAGGATTTCAAGAGATGGGATATGGTATCCCTGTCACTGGCAGGGAGGGTGCAGGCGGTTAAGATGGTGGTCCTCCCGAGATTCCTCTTTGTGTTTCAGTGCCTCCCGGTGGTGATCACGAAGGCTTTTTAAAAAAGGATTGAAAAGAGCATCATGGGTTTTGTGTGGGCCGGGAAGACCCCGAGAGTGAGGAAAGGATTCTTACAGCGTAGCAGGGATAGGGGGGGGGGCTGGCACTACCGAGCCTAAGTGAGTATTATTGGGCCGCTAATATTTCAATGGTGAGTAAGTGGATGGGAGAGGAGGAGGGAGCGGCGTGGAAGAGATTAGAGAGGGCGTCCTGTAGGGGGACTAGCCTACAGGCTATGGTGACAGCCCCATTGCCGTTCTCACCGATGAACTACACCACAAGCCCGGTGGTGGTGGCTACACTGAAGATTTGGGGACAGTGGAGACGGCATAGGGGAAAGACTGGAGCCTTGGGGGGGGTCCCCGATAAGAAACAATCATAGGTTTGCCCCGGGGGGGAATGGATGGGGGATATGGAATGTGGCAAAGAGCAGGAATAACGCAACTGAAAGATCTGTTTGTGGATGGGAAGTTCGCGAGTCTGGGAGCGCTGACCAAGAAATATGGGTTGCCCCAAGGGAATGCATTCAGGTATATGCAACTGAGGGCTTTTGCGAGGCAACAGGTGAGGGAATTCCCGCAGCTCCCGACACAAGAGGTGCAGGACAGAGTGATCTCAAAGACATGGGTGGGGGATGGTAAGGTGTCAGATATATATAGGGAAATGAGGGACGAAGGGGAGACTATGGTGGATGAACTAAAAGGGAAATGGGAAGAAGAGCTGGGGGAGGAGATCGAGGAGGGGCTGTGGGCAGATGCCCTAAGCAGGGTAAACCCGTCGTCCTCGTGTGCCAGGCTAAGCCTGATTCAGTTTAAGGTATTACACAGGGCACATATGACTGGAGCACGGCTCAGTAAATTTTTTGGGGTGGAGGATAGGTGTGCGAGGTGCTCGAGAAGCCCAGCGAATCATACCCATATGTTTTGGTCATGCCCGGCACTACAGGGGTTTTGGATGGGGGTGACAAAGGTGCTTTCAAAAGTAGTAGGAGTCCGGGTCGAACCAAGCTGGGGGTTGGCTATATTTGGGGTTGCACAAGAGCTGGGAGTGCAGGAGGCGAGAGAGGCCGATGTTTTGGCCTTTGCGTCCCTAGTAGCCCGGCGCAGGATATTGCTAATGTGGAAAGAGGCCTAGCCCCCGGGGGTGGAGACCTGGACAAATGACATGTCGGGGTTTATAAAGCTAGAGCGGATTAAGTTCGTCCTAAGGGGGTCGGCTCAAGGGTTCACCAGGCGGTGGCAACCGTTCGTCGAATACCTCGCAGAAAGATAGACGGAATGGGAAAAAGAAGGCAGCAGCAGCAGCCCAGGATCGGGGGGGGGAGGCGGGGGGGGGGGGGGGGGGGAACCAGAAGGACTCTCAGGGTTGTTAATATATACTGTATAGTATGTATAGGTCATTGCTACAGATAATTATATATTGGACTGTTAAATTATATTTTTTGAGAGTGTTACTTGTGACAAGGCAGTTGCCAATTAGGGCTAGTTTTCATTTTTGTTATTTATTATTTATTCATTTTTTGTTTATAAAATAGGTCATTGTTATTTGTGTTGTTATAATATTGTGTAAAGGATGCACAATGTACTGTGTTGGTTGACCAAAAATTTTCAATAAAATATTTAATTTAAAAAAAAAGAAAGGATGTGCAGATAAATGCAGGGGTTATGTGGATAGGGTGGGAGATGAGGTAGAGTGCTCTTTCAGAGGATCAGTGCAGACTCAATGGGCGAAATGGCCTCCTGCATTGTAGATTCTATGGACAGCAGGCCATGCATTATATTGAGACTTGAAGCTCTGCTTATTTCACAACAGCGTATAAAAAGTTCAATGCACAGCAAAATGTTGGCAAAAGTCAGGAGCTTGGGCACTCATGAAACAACTTGTGAGCCAAAAAAAAAAGAACAAACTAATAAAAGCAGAGGTTTGTTTTTTTTAACCCCTTTTTCATGTTCGTTTTCTCCCCCTCCTCTTCTACTGAAGTCATTAACTCCATTCTGAAATGCAGTGCTGTGGGACAATAAACTCTGTAGAAATTCACTTATCATTCTTCATATCCTAGACGTGAACATTAGGATATTCAAGCTGGGGTCGTATTGCAATTGAGGTCATCCACTTCCAGAAAGGTAGTGATCAGGAGTGGGAACCTTGGCGTATTTCATCCCACTTCTATGACCCAGTGTGGATTTTCAGTCTAAATCTGGTTTCATTCCAAACTGGAAGCCCAAGCTGAAGTTATAAGTGTCCTGTCACTGCACGTTTACCATTCGTTGGATAATGAAACTTGATCTTTTAATTTCCTTTTTTTTTTTTTTGTTTTAAGATGTTTTTCTATATTTTTCTACTATACAGGGTGTAGCTCTCGTGGATAGAAATTCAAGACCACAAGTGATATTTCAACTAAATGTCGAGGATTTGTCCGAGAGCACACAGGAACGTTTCAACAGCCTCTTTCACATCAGAGCGAAGTGGACTGAGGAAGATATTGCTCCATATATCCGGTGGGTCCTTTTAGTTTGTGTTGTCTGTTGCTGTTTGCTGTGATTTCCTCAATTCTGCATATTCAAAACATAAAATGAGGTTAAAGTACTTCCGACTCAATAAACCTTATTGTCACAATCGCTGCAACAGATATGATGAATGGTGACTTCCATGAG
Organism: Scyliorhinus torazame; assembly: GCF_047496885.1. Classification (NCBI taxonomy): domain Eukaryota; kingdom Metazoa; phylum Chordata; class Chondrichthyes; order Carcharhiniformes; family Scyliorhinidae; genus Scyliorhinus; species Scyliorhinus torazame. The sequence goes on from NC_092717.1 coordinate 70,392,701, forward strand.
CCAGTACATACAGGAATTTCGGATTTCTTCTCTTCCTGTAATTGGAATCGATCCACATCTTTCCTCATTTTCACTGCTTGTTTCTGGGGTTGCAGGTATTTCCTTGGAAATCTCAGCCTGCCAATTTCAAGTCACTTTTGCAATCTGGCTCTTGAAAGTGTTTTAAAATGAAAAAAGTGAATAAAATCCTTTGCTTCAACCGTCTGATGTTGGGTGCAATGGAACAGGAACTTGGCCCATCTGTTGTTTGTTTCCCAACACTTCCGTCCAAGACTGCCTTCTCATTTTATCTCTCCATCCCAGCAGTGACTTCAGACTCTCTCACCCTGCTCGCTAGGATTTCAGACCAGGAGCAGCACCAATCCTACCTGCACGTGAGGTGCCAACCTGGTAAAGCATGCGTGCCAAACTGTGAAATTGGTTCCTCCTGACAGCTAAACAATTCCAAAACCAGCGGATCAGGTCAAAGCTCCGCAGTCCTGCTACAGCCAGCCATAAATGGTGATGAACAATTAAATTGATTCAGTCTGCAGGATATCAAGAAACTGCTGACTACACTAGCTGCAGCAAAGGATATGGATCCTAATAACATCCTGCCATGGTGCTGAAGACTTGTGCTCCAGAATGAGTTGTACCTCTATAATAATAATAATCTTTACTGTCACAAGTAGGCTTACATTAACACTGCAATGAAGTTACTGTGAAACATGCAGTACAACACTGACATGTAACTGACAAAGTGGAAAATTGCCCAGCTGTGTATTGTTCTGGAAAAGCAGCACAAATCCAATCTGGTAATTATGGCTCCTTTAGCCTGCACTCAATAATCAGCAAAGGTATTGTCGACAGTGCTGCCAAGTGAGACTTACTCATCAATAACCTACTGACCAATGCTCAGTTTTAGTTCTTCCAGGACCACTAGGCTCCAGACCTCATTACAAACTTGGCCTCGGCACGGACAAAATAGCTGAATTCCAGCAGTGATGTCAGATTGACATCAAAGCTGCATTTGACTTAATATGGCACCAAGGAGTCCAAGAAAAATTTAAGTCATGGGATAGGGGAAAATCTTTCTCATACCTGGAGTCATTCCGAGCACAAAGGAAGACTATTATGGACTTCCGGGTGCGGCGATGACCAGCTGAGTCGCACGTTTCGGCAGCTCCCTGTGAAACGGACTTTTGGGCTCTTGATAGGAGCCCCAACGGCAATTTTGACGGCTAAAAACACTGTGCGGTAAACCAGAAGGGAATCCCCCCTGGATACGAATGGAAAAAGGAGGAGAGAGTGGCCAGATTGCAGTGGATCCTTTAGAACAGCGGCAAGGAAGGCAAGCAAAAACCAAGATGGCGTCGGAAGGTGGCAGTTTAACATGGGGCCCTGAACAACAAGAGTTCTTGAAATGCTGTGTGGAAGAGATCAAAAAGGAAATGAAGAAAGAGCTGTTGGCCCCGATACTACAGGCGATCGAAGGGCTAAAGGAGGAACAAAAGACCCAGGAGCGGGAGCTTCGGGTCGTGAAGGCAAAGGCAGCCGAGAATGAGGACGATATACAGGGCCTGGTGGTGAAGACGGAGACGCAGGAGGCACATCAGAAACGATGTGTGGAAAGGTTGGAGGCACTGGAAAACAACGCAAGGAGGAACAACCTGAGGATTCTTGGTCTTCCTGAAGGTGTGGAGGGAGCGGACGTCGGGGCATATGTGAGCACGATGCTGCACTCATTAATGGGAGCGGAGGCCCCGGCGGGTCCGTTGGAGGTGGAGGGAGCATACCGAGTGATGGCGCGAGGACCGAGAGCAGGAGAAATTCCCAGAGCCATAGTGGTGAGATTCCTCCGTTTTAAGGATAGAGAAATGGTCCTTAGATGGGCGAAGAAAACTCGGAGCAGTAAATGGGAGAACGCGGTGATCCGCGTTTATCAAGACTGGAGTGCGGAGGTGGCGAGAAGGAGGGCAAGCTTTAATCGGGCCAAGGCGGTGCTTCATAAAAAGAAGATAAAATTTGGAATGCTGCAACCGGCAAGACTGTGGGTCACATATCGAGGGAGGCACCACTACTTTGAGACGGCGGATGAAGCGTGGACTTTTATTGTGGAAGAAAAACTGGAATGAGCGGGTTATTAAAAAGAACGTTCGAACAAAGTGGTGGGGCGAATGTGGGGGGCAAAGAGGGGTTTTATGTACTAATCCTGCGATGTGGTAACTTTTCTCTCCCACAGGTGGTGATGGGGGGAGGTGGAGGAGATGGGGCGTTGGCCATTGGGGGCGGGGCCAAGGGAGAAGCGCGGGCTTGGTTCCCGCGCTATGATAATCATGGCGGGAATAGAGAAGCAGGAAGGAGGGGGCGTCGCACGGTGCGAGCCGAGGTCACGGGGGGGAAGCCGAGGTCAGCCAGAGTTTGCTGACTTCTGGGAGCAACATGGGGGGAGTAATTACGCTAGCGGGGGATCTAGCGGGGGGGGTGGGAGGGGGGAATTACTGGGTTGCTGCTGCTGGGGAGAGGGGGGGAGCCGGTATGGGAGAGGATGGGCGGGGGGGGCACCGCCTGGGGGAGATACAGCTGCGTGGGAACCGGGTGAGGAGCTGGAAAAAGGTGATGGCTAATCGACAAGGGGGGGGGGTAGGAAGCCCCCCAACTCGGCTGATCACGTGGAACGTGAGAGGGCTGAACGGGCCGATAAAGAGGGCACGGGTACCCGCACACCTTAAGAAACTTAAAGCAGATGTGGTTATGTTACAGGAAACTCACCTGAAACTGATAGACCAGGTTAGGCTACGCAAAGGATGGGTGGGGCAGGTGTTCCATTCGGGGCTAGATGCGAAAAACATGGGGGTGGCTATATTAGTGGGGAAGCGGGTAATGTTCGAGGCAAAGACTATAGTGGCGGATAACGGGGGCAGATACGTGATGGTGAGTGGCAAACTACAGGGGGAGACGGTGGTTTTGGTAAACGTATATGCCCCGAACTGGGATGATGCCAATTTTATGAGGCGGATGCTAGGACGCATTCCGGACCTAGAGATGGGAAAGTTGATAATGGGGGGAGATTTTAATACGGTGTTGGAACCAGGGCTGGATAGGTCGAAGTCCAGGACTGGAAGGAGGCCGGCAGCAGCCAAGGTACTTAAAGATTTTATGGAGCAGATGGGAGGTGTAGACCCGTGGAGATTTAGCAGACCTAGGAGTAAGGAGTTCTCGTTTTTCTCCTATGTCCATAAAGTCTACTCGCGAATAGACTTTTTTGTGCTGGGTAGGGCATTGATCCCGAAGCTGAGGGGAACGGAGTATACGGCTATAGCCATTTCGGATCACGCTCCACTCTGGGTGGACTTGGAGATAGGGGAGGAAACAGGAGGGCGCCCACCCTGGAGAATGGACATGGGACTAATGGCAGATGAGGGTGTGTGTCTAAGGGTGAGGGGGTGCATTGAAAAGTACTTGGAACTCAATGATAATGGGGAGGTCCAGGTGGGAGTGGTCTGGGAGGCGTTGAAGGCGGTGGTTAGAGGGGAGCTGATATCAATAAGGGCACATAAAGGGAAGCAGGAGAGTAAGGAACGGGAGCGGTTGCTGCAAGAACTTTTGAGGGTGGACAGACAATATGCGGAAGTACCGGAGGAGGGACTGTACAGGGAAAGGCAAAGGCTACATGTAGAATTTGACTTGCTGACTACAGGCACTGCAGAGGCACAATGGAGGAAGGCACAGGGTGTACAGTACGAATATGGGGAGAAGGCGAGCAGGTTGCTGGCACACCAATTGAGGAAAAGGGGAGCAGCGAGGGAAATAGGGGGAGTGAGGGATGAGGAAGGAGAGATGGAGCGGGGAGCGGAGAGAGTGAATGGAGTGTTCAAGACATTTTATAAAAAATTATATGAAGCTCAACCCCCGGATGGGAGGGAGAGAATGATGGGCTTCTTGGATCGGCTGGAATTTCCCAAGGTGGAAGAGCAGGAAAGGGTGGGACTGGGAGCACAGATCGAGGTAGAAGAAGTGGTGAAAGGAATTAAGAGCATGCAGGCGGGAGAGGCCCCGGGACCGGATGGATTCCCAGTCGAATTCTATAGAAAATATGTGGACTTGCTCGCCCCGGTACTGACGAGGACCTTTAATGAGGCAAAGGAAAGGGGACAACTGCCCCCGACTATGTCTGAAGCAACGATATCGCTTCTCTTAAAGAAGGAAAAGGACCCGCTACAATGCGGGTCCTCTAGACCTATTTCCCTCCTAAATGTAGATGCCAAGGTCCTGGCCAAGGTAATGGCAATGAGAATAGAGGAATGTGTCCCGGGGGTGGTCCACGAGGACCAAACTGGGTTTGTGAAGGGGAGACAGCTGAACACGAATATACGGAGGTTGTTAGGGGTAATGATGATGGCCCCACCAGAGGGAGAAACGGAGATAGTAGTGGCGATGGATGCCGAGAAAGCATTTGATAGAGTGGAGTGGGATTATTTGTGGGAGGTGTTGAGGAGATTTGGTTTTGGAGAGGGGTATGTTAGATTGGTGCAGCTGTTGTATAGGGCCCCAGTGGCGAGCGTGGTCACGAATGGACGGGGATCTGCATATTTTCGGCTCCATAGAGGGACAAGGCAGGGATGCCCTCTGTCCCCATTATTGTTTGCACTGGCGATTGAGCCCCTGGCGATAGCGTTGAGGGGTTCCAAGAAGTGGAGGGGAGTACTTAGGGGAGGAGAAGAACACCGGGTATCTTTGTATGCGGACGATTTGCTACTATACGTGGCGGACCCGGCGGAGGGGATGCCAGAAATAATGCGGATACTTGGGGAGTTTGGGGATTTTTCAGGGTATAAATTGAACATGGGGAAAAGTGAGTTGTTTGTGGTGCATTCAGGGGAGCAGAGTAGAGAAATAGAGGACCTACCGTTGAGGAAGGTAACAAGGGACTTTCGTTACCTGGGGATCCAGATAGCTAAGAATTGGGGCACATTGCATAGGTTAAATTTAACGCGGTTGGTGGAACAGATGGAGGAGGGTTTCAAGAGATGGGATATGGCATCCCTGTCAATGGCAGGGAGGGTGCAGGCGGTTAAGATGGTGGTCCTCCCGAGATTCCTCTTTGTGTTTCAGTGCCTCCCGGTGGTGATCACGAAGGCTTTTTTTAAAAGGATTTAAAAGAGCATCATGGGTTTTGTGTGGGCCGGGAAGACCCCGAGAGTGAGGAAGGGATTCTTACAGCGTAGCAGGGGTAGGGGGGGGCTGGCACTACCGAGCCTAAGTGAGTATTATTGGGCCGCTAATATTTCAATGGTGAGTAAGTGGGTGGGAGAGGAGGAGGGAGCGGCGTGGAAGAGATTAGAGAGGGCGTCCTGTAGGGGGACTAGCCTACAGGCTATGGTGACAGCCCCATTGCCGTTCTCACCGAGGAACTGCACCACAAGCCCGGTGGTGGTGGCTACACTGAAGATTTGGGGACAGTGGAGACGGCATAGGGGAAAGACTGGAGCCTTGGGGGGGTCCCCGATAAGAAACAACCATAGGTTTGCCCCGGGGGGAATGGATGGGGGATATGGAATGTGGCAAAGAGCAGGAATAACGCAACTGAAAGATCTGTTTGTGGATGGGAAGTTCGCGAGTCTGGGAGCGCTGACCGAGAAATATGGGTTGCCCCAAGGGAATGCATTCAGGTATATGCAACTGAGGGCTTTTGCGAGGCAACAGGTGAGGGAATTCCCGCAGCTCCCGACACAAGAGGTGCAGGACAGAGTGATCTCAAAGACATGGGTGGGGGATGGTAAGGTGTCAGATATATATAGGTAAATGAGGGACGAAGGGGAGACTATGGTAGATGAACTAAAAGGGAAATGGGAAGAAGAGCTGGGGGAGGAGATCGAGGAGGGGCTGTGGGCAGATGCTCTAAGCAGGGTAAACTCATCGTCCTCGTGTGCCAGGCTAAGCCTGATTCAGTTTAAGGTATTACACAGGGCACATATGACTGGAGCACGGCTCAGTAAATTTTTGGGGGTGGAGGATAGGTGTGCGAGGTGCTTGAGAAGCCCAGCGAATCATACCCATATGTTTTGGTCATGCCCGGCACTACAGGGATTTGGATGGGGGTGACAAAGGTGCTTTCAAAAGTAGTAGGAGTCCGGGTCGAACCAAGCTGGGGGTTGGCTATATTTGGGGTTGCACAAGAGCCGGGAGTGCAGGAGGCGAGAGAGGCCGATGTTTTGGCTTTTGCGTCCCTAATAGCCCGGCACAGGATATTGCTAATGTGGAAAGAAGCCAAGCCCCCTGGGGTGGAGACCTGGATAAATGACATGGCGGGGTTTATAAAGCTAGAGCGGATTAAGTTCGTCCTAAGGGGGTCGGCTCAAGGGTTCACCAGGCGGTGGCAACCGTTCGTCGAATACCTCGCAGAAAGATAGACGGAATGGGAAAAAGAAGGCAGCAGCCCAGGATCGGTGGGGGGGGGGGGGGGGGGGGGAGGAGGAACCAGAAGGACTCTCAGGGTTGTTAATATATACTGTATAGTATGTATAGGTCGTTGCTACAGATAATTATATATTGGACTGTTAAATTATATTTTTTGAGAGTGTTACTTGTGACAAGGCAGTTGCCAATTAGGGCTAGTTTTCATTTTTGTTATTTATTATTTATTCATTTTTTGTTTATAAAATAGGTCATTGTTATTTGTGTTGTTATAATATTGTGTAAAGGATGCACAATGTACTGTGTTGGTTGACCAAAAATTTTCAATAAAATATTTAATAAAAAAAAAAAGGAAGACTATTATGTTTGGAGGTCATTCATCTCAACCCCAAGCCATTGCTGCAAGAGTTCCTCAGGGTTGTATTCTGGACCCAACCATTTTTCATCAAAGACCTTCCCTCCAACATAAGGTCAGAAATGGGGCTGCTCATTGTGCAATCATCAATGCTCAACATCATTTCATTTGCACAGATAATGAAGCTGTCTATGCCCATCTGACCATAAGAATTAGCAGGAGTAGGCACCTTGAACCTGCTCTGCCATTCAATGAAATCATGGCTGATCTGAATGTGGCCTTAACTTCATTTTCCTGCATCAAGACCTGGACAACATTCAGGTTTTGAGTTGGTATGTGGAAAGCAAATTTTGTGCCACACAAGTGCCAGGTCATTATTGCCAGGAAATGACAAGCGAGAGTCTATTCATCTCCCCATGACATTCAATGAAATATTAAAAATATGTTTTAGTGAAGCATTTATATAAACAACAAACACACAAATAAGAGCAAGAGCAAACTTGTACAACATAATAAATAACCAACACCCACACCCCCTCTGCCCTTCCCCTCCTGCCTTCCCCATTTTAAACCTCTCATTCCCGCCACTCTCCGCCCCCTCTGCTGTCACCTCAATCCTCCTTAAAGAAGTCGATGAACGGCTTCCACACCTGGGTGAATTCAACAACCGACCCTCTCAAGACAAACTTAATCTTTTCCAACCTCAGGAATTCCTGCAGGTCCCTCCACCCAAGCAAAATCCGTCTCCGGGCTATCAGGGAGGCAAAGGCCAAGACACCGGCCTCTCTTGCCCCCGGACTCTCGGGTCTTCCAACACCCCAAATTTTGCTACCTCGGGACCACCACCTTTACCCCCAGCACCTCGGAAATTACATCCACAAATCCCTTCCAAAACCCCTTCAGTTTCGAACATGCCCAGAACATGTGGACATGGTTCGCAGGCCTCCCCACGCACCGTCCACACCTATCCACTACTCCCTCAAAGAGCCTACTCATCTTAGCCACCGTTGTATGCGCCTGTGAACTACTTTTAACGGAATAAGACAGGCCTGTACACGACGAGGAAGGTGTACTGAAGTGATGGGAATTGAACCAACTTGAGATTTGAATGGGCGTTGAGCACAAACAACACTAGAAAGCAAACTCTGCATACAAAGAACAATGCAGCACAGGAACAGGCCCTTCGGCCCTCCAAGCCTATGCCAATCACATATCCTATCTAGACCAACCCCCTGTAGCCTTCTATACCCCGTCTGTTCATGTGCCTATCCAGATAAGACTTTAAAGTCGCTAACGTATCTACGTCAACCACCTCACTTGGCAGTGCATTCCAGGCCACCACCACCCTCTGTGTAAAAAATCTTCCCCTGCACATCTCCACTGAACCTTTTCCCCCCCCCCCCCCTCACCTTGAACCTTTGCCCCATAGTAATTGTCATTTCCGCCCTGGGAAATGCCTCCAACTGTTCACCATATCTATACTCCTAATAATTTTACAAACTTCTATCAGATCACCCCTCAGCCTCGGTCTCTCTTGGGAGAACAATCCCAGTTCATTCAATCTCTCCTCATAGCTAATACCCTCCATATCAGGCAACATCCTGGTACACCTTTTCTCCAAAACCTCCACGTCCTTCTGGTAGTGCAGTGACCAGAATTGGACAAAGAATTCCAGATGTGGCCTAACCAACGTTCTATATAAGTGTAACATAACTTTTGAGCTTTTATACTCGATACCCCGTCGTATGAAGGCAAGCATGCCATATGCTTTCTTTACCACCATTTCCACCTGCATGGCCAGATCTCTCCGTGTCTCTATGCTCCTGATGGTTCTCCATTTATTTTGCAGCTCCCACCTGAATTGGACCTACCAAAATGCATCACCTCGCATTTGTCCAGGTTAAATTCCATCTGCCATTTCTCTGCCCAATTTTGCAGCCTATCTATATCCTATTGTATTCTCTGACAATCAACATCCCTAACCGCAACTCCTGAATCTTGGTATCATCCGCAAACTTGCTATCAGACCCGCTACGTTTTCAACACTTCTTAAATACCCCTTCTTAAATAATTGGCTATCCGCCAATCATCTAGGACCTCCCCTGTAGCCAGCAAGGACACAAAGATTTCTGTCAAGAGGCCCAGCGATTTCATCTCTTGCCTCCCTCAGTGATCTGGGATAGATGCCATATGGCCCTGGGGATTTGTCTGCCTTAATGTTTTTTAACACACCTAACACTTCCTCCTTCGTAATAATAACCTATTCTAAAGTGTTTATACATCCCTCTGAGACACCACCAATCAACATGTTCCTCTCTTTTGTGAATACCGTGTAAAATACTCATTAAGGACCTCACCTACTTTCTCTAGTTCTATGCATAATTTCCCTCCTTTGTCCTTGAGTGGGCCAACTCTTTCTCTAGCTACCCTCTTGTTCCTAATATACGTATAAAATGCCTGGGGATTCTCCTTAATCCTGTCTGCCAAGGACATTTTGTGTCCCCTTTTTGCCCTCCTAAGTCCCTGCTTGTGCTCTTTTCTACTTTCTTTGTATTCCTCAAGTGCTTTATCTGTTTTGAGTTGCCTGCACCTCACATTTGCATCTTTTTTCTTTTTGGCAATATTCTCAATTTCCCTGGTCATCCAAGGTTCCCGAATCTTGCCTATCCTGTCCTTCCTTTTTACCGGCACATCACCTGTCCCTTAAAAGACTCCCACATGCCAACTGTGGATTTACCCTCTGACAGCCTCTCTCAAACACCAGCCTCCAAATCCTGCCTAATCTGGTTGTAGTTAGCCTTCCCCCAATTAAGCACCTTAACCCTCGGACAACACCCGTCCTTTTCCATGAGTATCCGAAAGCTTACAGAATTATGGTCACTGTTCGCCACATGTTCTCCCACTACAACGTTGATGACCTGGCCGGGCTCGTTCCCTAGTACTAGGTCCAATATAGTCCCCTCTGTCGTTGGACTATCCACATATTGTTCCAAAAAATCTTCTTGGACACACTTAACAAATTCCTCACCATCCAGACCCCTAGCCCCAAGGGATTTCCAGTCAACATGAGGAAAATTGAAGTCTCCCACTACAACAACCCTATTATTTCTACATCTATCTGGAATCTGCTTACATATCTGTTCCTCAACTTCCCGTGGGCTGTTGTGAGGCCTGTGGTACACCCCCATCATAGTGACTGTCCCTTCCTGTTTCTGAGCTCTACCCACAGTACCTCGTTACTTGATACATGAAGCTTGAGGGGAAATTGAGTAGGCCTAAGCAAGTGAGCAGCAATCCATGAGATCTGAGAACGTTCTTGTTGCTGATGGTTTTGTTCTTGTTACAAATACAATGGATACTGCCCTCCTCAGCCAAGAGTTCAAAGCATTTCACTGAAATGTTACTTTTAGAATAAAGTAGTAATTCTAGGTGGAATTGAACTTCTGTTTTGTATGTTCAAGCACTTGTTTTCCTCCGGGGAGTAGTGGGGGAGTGTTGGAAGGATTAGCGGACTGATTATCAACCTGTTGAACCACGGTTTGTTGCTTCTCCCACAGCCAACAGACTCTGGAGTGGGACTCGAACACGGAGCTTCTGTTTCAGAGGCAGGGGTGCAACCCACTGCGCCACAAGACCTCCTAGAATTGAACACTTTAGCTGCAGAAAGGGGCACCTTTTTCTTGATAAGTTCATACACACTGACAAAACAAATTAATTGAATACAAGCCATTGCTGAACTTTATCAACAACTTGCATTTGTGTATTGTCTCTAACATCGAAGAACAACCTCGGTGCTTCAGTGAGGAGAAAAGAATGAATAGCAAGTCTTTGTGGGAGATTTGAGGTGACTGAAGGCTTGGTCTGAGAGATGTTAAAGACAGAGATTTCAATGGGAAAATTGGAAGAAGGATCAGGGTGATTGGAGAAAACTCTGCCAACAGACGTCAGTAAGGACCAAGGTGCTCCAACAGGAGGAATCTTCCACAAGGCAACCAAGATTAGATGCAGAGAAAACTAGGATTAAAAAATAAGAAAGGGAGAGTATGTGAGGCTGAGGGAGCTTGCAGAATCATGGTGAAATGAGGCCAGTAAGGAATGTAAAAAATGTTTGGATGAGGAGAATATTAATTGACATTGTGGTTTTGATCTCTGGTTTATTTTTAAATGTTTGTTAGTGCTTTCCCATATTTCACATCCTGTCAGCTATTTCACGAAACCGTTAGATATGCATCAGTATTCACCAAAGAGAAGGAATTGGTAGATGTTGAGTCTGGAGAAGGGGGTGTAGATAGCCTGGGTCACATTGTGATCCAAAAAGACGAGGTGTTGGGTGTCTTAAAAAATATTAAGGTAGATAAGTCCCCAGGGCCTGATGGGATCTACCCCAGAATACTGAAGGAGGCTGGAGAGGAAATTGCTGAGGCCTTGACAGAAATCTTTGGATCCTCGCTGTCTTCAGGGGATGTCCCGGAGGACTGGAGAATAGCCAATGTTGTTCCTCTGTTTAAGAAGGGTAGCAAGGATAATCCCGGAAACTACAGGCCGGTGAGCCTTACTTCAGTGGTAGGGAAATTACTGGAGAGAATTCTTCGAGACAGGATCTACTCCCATTTGGAAGCAAATGGACGTATCAGTGAGAGGCAGCACGGTTTTGTGAAGGGGAGGTCGTGTCTCACTAACTTGATAGAGTTTTTCGAGGAGGTCACTAAGATGATTGATGCAGGTAGGGCAGTAGATGTTGTCTATATGGACTTCAGTAAGGCCTTTGACAAGGTCCCTCATGGTAGACTAGTACAAAAGGTGAAGTCACACGGGATCAGGGGTGAACTGGCAAGGTGGATACAGAACTGGCTAGGCCATAGAAGGCAGAGGGTAGCAATGGAGGGATGCTTTTCTAATTGGAGGGCTGTGACCAGTGGTGTTCCACAGGGATCAGTGCTGGGACCTTTGCTCTTTGTAGTATATATAAATGATTTGGAGGAAAATGTAACTGGTCTGATTAGTAAGTTTGCAGACGACACAAAGGTTGGTGGAATTGCGGATAGCGATGAGGACTGTCTGAGGATACAGCAGGATTTAGATTGTCTGGCGACTTGGGCGGAGAGATGGCAGATGGAGTTTAATCCGGACAAATGTGAGGTAATGCATTTTGGAAGGGCTAATGCAGGTAGGGAATATACAGTGAATGGTAGAACCCTCAAGAGTATTGAAAGTCAAAGAGATCTAGGAGTACAGGTCCACAGGTCATTGAAAGGGGCAACACAGGTGGAGAAGGTAGTCAAGAAGGCATACGGCATGCTTGCCTTCATTGGCCGGGGCATTGAGTATAAGAATTGGCAAGTCATGTTGCAGCTGTATAGAACCTTAGTTAGGCCACACTTGGAGTATAGTGTTCAATTCTGCTCGCCACACTACCAGAAGGATGTGGAGGCTTTAGAGAGGGTGCAGAAGAGATTTACCAGAATGTTGCCTGGTATGGAGGGCATAAGCTATGAGGAGCGATTGAATAAACTCGGTTTGTTCTCACTGGAACGAAGGAGGTTGAGGGGCGACCTGATAGAGGTATACAAAATTATGAGGGGCATAGACAGAGTGGATAGTCAGAGGCTTTTCCCCAGGGTAGAGGGGTCAATTACTAGGGGGCATAGGTTTAAGGTGAGAGGGGCAAGGTTTAGAGTAGATGTACGAGGCATGTTTTTTACGCAGAGGGTAGTGAGTGCCTGGAACTCACTACCGGAGGAGGTAGTGGAAGCAGGGACGATAGGGACATTCAAGGGGCATCTTGACAAATATATGAATAGGATGGGAATAGAAGGATACGGACCCAGGAAGTGTAGAAGATTGTAGTTTAGTCGGGCAGTATGGTCGGCACGGGCTTGGAGGGCCCGTGATTTCTTTGTTCTTTGTTCTTATGCCACTATGACTCTTGCTCTGTTTTCCTATGTTGCGCAACTTCATGCGATGCAATCCTTTAAAAGCTTCCAAAGAGGTTTTTACAGTGCCTGGTGATCAATGCCAGAAGAATGGACAGCACTGCCGGCTGTCTTACGCTCAGTTTTTTTTTCTCAAATCCTATGTGGAAGTGTGATGACTGCTTTTAGCCAGAAAATCGTTTTTGTTGAGCTGGATATTTAGGATGGAAGCATTTCAACAGGCTGCAGTGCACAGGCTTGGAGAGCCCAAATCAACCTCTCCTCCCACTACTGATCACTATTCTACAACTTCTGGAAGGTTACGATTTGGAGGTGAGGTCAACGTGGTAGTGTCTATCTGTCCGGCAGCAGTGGGTAGTCAATTTATGGTCAAGTAAATGTAAATACAGCAGCATACAGAGGGTGCCATGAGAACGTGTGCATGTGCTCCCTGCTGTGTCAGCCTCCTGGCAGGTGAGAGGCGGCCTGACAGTGGATAACATCATTGTCATGTGAATTGTGCCTGAAGGCAGGCCCTTGGCTGATTATCTGCTGATGCTTCATCTGAGTCATTTTCTTAGCACTTTTGCCAATACTGGTTTGCAAGTATCTTCCCCTCTAGTGGCAGAATGAGGAGGCTGGCTCCAAGTCTATCTCAGTTAGAGCAGGCAGTGTACCTGGCTAGTGGCATTCTTCTGTACTGTAGGCTATTCAGATAGCCAACTGAGCTAATCAGCCCCCAATAGAGTGGGAGGTTGGAGCATTGTTAATGTTCAGACTGTGGAGGAGCTCTCCAGCAGCAAATTGCAAAGCTGTTGGCTGTACCTATTGCAATCTTGCCATCGAAGAGAGAAATCATGGAGATAGATGTTTCTGTCGACCATATGTGATAGAACCATGCATCCGCTCCACAGGCACTAATGGTGGCTACAGTTCTCTCTGCCGCTCTGGTCCTCAGCAGCGCTTCCACTGGCCTCACAGTAGGCGGCTGCCAGCCTCTGGACTGTGATTTCCCACTCCCACCTCAAAAATAATTGGATGGTAAAGATGGAGGCAGCTTTTTAATTGGTTGCCTTGTGGAAGATTCCTCCTGTTGGAGCACCTTGGTCCTTACTGACGTCTGCAACTATTTCAAGAGCAAAAAATCCCACCCAACCGATGACCCGTCAGAACTGGATAAAGTTAAGAGTGAAAGTATGTGGTAATGGAACAAATAAAGAAAGAAAAGTGGGTCTAGAGGAGGAAACAATGATAATACAGCCACAGTTTCGGGTAAGGCTGGGGGACCCGGTTGAAGAAAAAGGCAGACATGTCAGAAATGCTGTTTCCAAAGGCGGCAACACCTTTGTTGCATCTTAATTATTGGAGAGAGGTCATTTAAGTTCTGAAAACCAGTTCTAGCTTACCCTCTTTGACTTGCAAAATTCCAAGCGGTCTTTTTACACTGATTAACAAATCACTATAGATATAACTCCTAAGTCTGCTTGGACAGACTGAAATCTTCTTTTTGCGAAAGCGTCCTGGAGGGAAGCTATCACTTAATGACTGCAATAGTTAACTATTTCCTATGCTACGTTTCTGTATACTTTCAATCATTTTATTTTTATTTTTTTACACAGTAAATATATGGAACGCGCTACCTGGGGAGGTGGTGGGAGCAGGTACGATAGCGGCATTTAAGGGACATCTAGACAAATATATGAATAGGGTGGGAATGGAAGGATATGGACTCCGTAAGTGCAGATGGTTTTAGTTTAGCAGGTACCATGGTCGGCACAGGCTTGGAGGGCCAAAGGGCCTGTCCCTGTGCTGTATTGTTCTTTGTTCTTTATCAGTAGCAGCTTTGGAAGGATGTTGATATTTGATGTGGGCACCAGTTCAGCATGAAATGTAACAAATTAAGCGTGAATGATCCTCTTTGTTTCAGTTTGGTAAGAAGGTAATAAAAGATGCATGGATCGCCGATCATTATACACTAGTCAAATATAAAAAATATAACTGGTCCATTATGTCAAAATTTGGTTATGTCTGAAACTAAGTCGTTCTCGGGCTCATGACCCAATCCTGAACTCTGATGGGTTGATTTAACAATGAGAACCACTGGCTACTGCTGCACAGAAGTCCCACTAATGCTCCATCACTGAAACGCACTGTTGAGAAAAGATCCAAATTGCAAATTCCACAGAGCACAGAAAACCCGGGGAACACTTAGCAATTTCTCTCCGATGGTAGATTTGTAACTATTCCTTGTTCAGAGTATAAATGTTGAGCTGAATTTCTCACATAATTTACCTTCCTACATTTTTATTATTTGTTGCCCCCCCCCACCCCCTTGGAAGGATTACTAGAGTTCTTATGATTTTGATATTGAAATTCCTGTTCATGTGATTTGACATAACTGGACTTGTATTTCAAACAGCTCACAAACTCTATGATTCATCTCTCATTTGAACAGGGGTTTATGTGGAGAGAAGCAGACTATCGGAACTCTACTGACAAAATATGCTCGTTCATCTATGCAGAATGGTGTGAAAGTGTTCAACTCTAGGAGGCCAGTCTCATGATGAATTTGAATACTTGAAATTCATCAGAAGAACGTTTGTCGGCACAGAAGTTCAATAGAAATGTTTGTGTTCCTCTCGGTCCATCCCCTAGTTTTGTAAACTTCAAGATGATCTCACAAAAGTTTGTTTCAGAATGCAGATATGTTTTCAGTTTGTTTATAAAAATGAAACTATATTTTCTGGGGAATATCAGTTGAACCTGAAGTTTCACCACTGATAATTCTGCCACGGTGGAAGCTGATACTTTGAACTTGTTCTCGAATGTTGCACTACATCTGTTCCCTTTGCAAAGCTACTTTCATTTTAAAGATTCAATGCATTGTGTAGTTGTATTATTTGTGATGAAAATCTCAGTCTTTGTGGTCGTGCACAATTATGTCTTTTTACTCTATGTATATTTCACATCGGCTATTAAGTGAGTACTATCTTTGACACTGGCTGACTACAAGTTCCAACTGATTGCATTGCAATGAATGGCAATTGAGAATGTGCCACGGTAATTACACCTGGCCTTGTGCTTATGTAATAAAGGTAACTTGGGTAAGAGCTGTGAGTAGTGTGGTTCTTCTGTCCTCTTTTTGCAGGTGCTCTTATATCGAGGAGGCACAGTCTGGCTTTTAGCCAAAGGCCAAATCTTTGCTTTTGTGTTGGGGCATGGAATATTTTTGAAGTTTTGGAGCTTGTCAGCATCAACAAAGCCAGCCTATGGATAATGCACAGTGTCGCCCTAATATGGCAGATGATAAATAATGGAAATATTTCCTGGAGTTCCACCTGCGGTTATATTGCATGTAGTGAGAAGCTGAAGCAGTGGTAATGGATTACACAAATTGTCCAGTTGAACAGCTCTGACTGAACTCACCAACAACCCTCGATGCAAGACTGCCCCAGTTGTGTGGTTTATCATTGCAAGGAAATGATAGTGTTGGATTAAAAAAAGCCATCCTATCTCTTGATTCGCCATTGATAGGAAGCTTAATTGGATCAACCATATCAACTCTAGCTGCAAGAACAGAACAAAGGCCGAGTGAACTGCAATGAAGGTGTCACCAATGTCCTTCCCTAGAAAGCTCAGTGTCAACACTCCGGAAACTAACAGCATATGAGATAGGCACCACTGCCATTGAAATCAATATTCACCCATAGAATCATAGAATTTACAGTGCAGAAGGAGGCCATTCGGCCCATCGAGTCTGCACCGGCTCTTGGAAAGAGCACCCTACCCAAGGTCAACACCGCCACCCTATCCCCATAACCCAGTAACCCCATAACCCAGTAACCCCACCCAACACTAAGGGCAATTTTGGACACTAAGGGCAATTTATCATGGCCAATCCACCTAACCTGCACATCTTTGGACTGTGGGAGGAAACCGGAGCACCCGGAGGAAACCC
Source organism: Scyliorhinus torazame (assembly GCF_047496885.1). Lineage (NCBI taxonomy): Eukaryota > Metazoa > Chordata > Chondrichthyes > Carcharhiniformes > Scyliorhinidae > Scyliorhinus > Scyliorhinus torazame. The sequence continues at coordinate 70,409,322 of NC_092717.1, forward strand.
ACGCACACACGGGGAGGATGTGCAGACTCCGCACAGACAGTGACCCAAGCTGGAATCGAACCTGGGACCCTGGAGCTGTGAAGCAATTGTGCTATCCACAAGGCTACCGTGCTGCCCCGTGCTGCTAACCACTAGCATGGTTATATCAGTTTGTACAATCTAGCACAGACTATTCCTTTACCACTGGAGACTGTCCCCATGCCGGCATGAAAACAGTGGCCTTTTACGCCAGGGAAACTGGCGCAAAATGGCCACCAATACCCCGTTTTGCTGGGGGCTAGCAGGGAGGCAGCATAGAGCACACGGCTCTAGCTGCTGATATGGCCTGTAGAAATAGTTCTCCCCCCCCCCCCCTCTTTGGCCGGCCCACGCGCCCCGCACCGCCCACCACAGTGCCCCCAGTCCCGAATATGACCACCCCTGCCCGTGGATCGGCCCTCCCCCGACTGGCGGCGCTGGACTGAGTCTGCAGCTGCCACGCTAAGTTCCCGACGGGTGAGACCACATGTGACCCACGCCGTCGGGAACCCGGCCGGTACGATGTATGGAGGCCGTGAATTTGGCGTGCAGCGTACCTTTGCCGTCATCGGGGATTCTCCGCCCTGTCACTGAACACAATTTTGGCGCGGGGATCGGAGAATCCAGTCCCTTATCTAACACCACTGTGGGAGGATCTTCACAACAGGAACAGAAAGCCTACTATCGTGTCAAACCAACAAGGTGCATGTAATTATTGGGCGTGCAATTATTTTTGACAAGTTGCTCGGCCAATTACATGGTTAATTTAAACTAAAGATCTTTCTATTCAGTTTAACATTATGCTGCTTCATTCCTTATCTCAGAAGATCACTCCTAGGGCATCAATATGAAATCTTTCTATCTCCTACACTAGCCGTTCTGCATCCTTAGAGAGTTTTCCAAATTAAAGAGTTTTCTCGCACAGAACCCAGTTTAGGAGGATTTGTTTTTTCGAGAAACTGTTAGTTTCCTTAAGGTCGAAGACCGAGGACACCTACGGCGCTGAGGTCCCGGGTTCGAATCCCAGCCCTGGGTCACTGTCCGTGTGGAGTTTGCACATTCTCCCCATGTCTGCATGGGTTTCACCTGGACGACCCAAAGATGTGCTGGTTAGATGGATAGGCCATGCTAAATTGCCCCTTAATTGGAAAAAAAGTAACTTAATTTATTTTTTAAAAAAGAACGAGGAGACCTGAATTCCATCCGTTTGGATTTTAAGCCCCGGGATGAAAGATGAATGCAGAAATCACTGTGACCTCCCCATTTCTTCAAGTGATCTAGGTGGCACGGTGGTTAGCACTGTTGCTTCACCGCCAGGATCCTAGGTTCGATTGACGGCTTGGGTCACACTGTGTGCGGAGTCTGCACGTTCTCCCTGTGTCTGCGCGGGTTTCCTCCGGGTGCTGTTAGGTAATTTGGACGTTCTGAATTCTCCATCAGTGTACCCAAGCAGGTGCCAGAGTGTGGCGACTAGGGGCTTTTCACAGTAACTTCATTGCAGAGTTAATGTAAGCCTATTTGTGACAATAATGAAGATTATTCTTGGTCTTTCCCTTCTTCCTTCCTCAGGGTGGGGGGAGGGGCGCAGGACGCAGACACTGCCCGGCAGCTCGTTACGCCCAGGAGGCTGCGCGACGGCACCGCCGGGGACAGCGGGCACGCGATGCGTTGGTGGCCGCACGGTTCATGCACTATGGGGGTGGGATTCGCTGAACACTGCCACTTGCACCGTCACTCCTGCACACGGGCATCACACAGCACCCACCACCTCCCCCCCCCCCCCCCCGCACCCCCGCACCGCGTTCACGGCAACAATTCCACATCACATTACCACTGCGGCATTACGGGATTGCACAACATTGATGATTGGGTAAGCGGGAGTGAACAGTGCCATGTTGAATGATGACAGCCCGCTCTGCAATGAGCTGTGTGCTCAGATTCGCCAGCCGAGGTCTGACTTATGGCTATAGCTGACCAATGTACTCCGGTGGTCACAGCCTTCGTGACGGATATTTCACGACATGCCCGTGGTATGGCTGGCGTCGGTGTACCGAGGACAACGGTGTCCGATTATGGGGGGGCGGGGAGGGGGGGAAAGGGTCACCACATCCGGAACAGACCTTGAATGGCTCGTATACCACAACGCCAATCGGGCACCCTCCCGAGCCCCCTAGCACCGGACATAGCACACAGTCTTACAAGTCAAAATTAACAGTGCGTTTATTCATGTGGTGAACATAGGTGCCCTACCCCCTACAACTAAACTGTGCCCTGCACTCGTGACAACTTCTTACGTGCCTAACGACTTTGCGTACGGGCCCTACCACTACGTCTAGGTGTGTTCCCAGATGGCACAGCAGGAGTGGAGGTGGACTGCTGAGAATCACGCCCTTCGACATGGCTCCCCTTCGGTACGTGTTTCCTGGGGCGGCCCAGCTTTGATGGGCCAGGCTGCTCTGCGTGCATGCTGGATGGCGTGGTGCCACCCTGACCTGCCCGCTCCCCACCAGATGCGCCAAGGACGGAACAGGGGGAGGCCGAGTGTACCGGGACGTCCCTTGGTGGAGCTACCGGGACGGGCCCCAGAACCTCCTCCTCCCTCGGGGAGCCCGGTGGCCCCCGGGCCTCACTGTGGGACGGAGATGCGCTCAGAGGCATGCCCCGTCACACCCCCGACACCTGGCGCTGCCAGTCCTGGAGGCCTGCAGCGGTATCGACCACGGTCCGAATGTTTGCCGAGACGGAGCCCAGGGAGTGCCACATTCCTGCCAAGGTCTGTGCGATCTCAACCTGTGAGTGCGCGACGCCATCCATCACGTGCGCCAGGCGGTCTATGCTCTCTGTGACTGACATAGAACATAGAACAATACAGCGCAGTACAGGCCCTTCGGCCCACGATGTTGCACCGAAACAAAAGTCATCTAACCTACACTATACCATTATCATCCATATGTTTATCCAATAAACTTTTAAATGCCCTCAATGTTGGCGAGTTCACTACTGTAGCAGGTAGGGCATTCCACGGCCTCACTACTCTTTGCGTAAAGAACCTACCTCTGACCTCTGTCCTATATCTATTACCCCTCAGTTTAAAGCTGTGTCCCCTCGTGCCAGCCATTTCCATCCACGGGAGAAGGCTCTCACTGTCCACCCTATCCAACCCCCTGATCATTTTGTATGCCTCTATTAAGTCTCCTCTTAACCTTCTTCTCTCCAACGAAAACAACCTCAAGTCCATCAGCCTTTCCTCATAAGATTTTCCCTCCATACCAGGCAACATCCTGGTAAATCTCCTCTGCACCAGCTCCAAAGCCTCCACGTCCTTCCTATAATGCGGTGACCAGAACTGTACGCAATACTCCAAATGCGGCCGTACCAGAGTTCTGTACAGCTGCAACATGACCTCCCGACTCAATCCCTCTACCAATAAAGGCCAACACTCCATAGGCCTTCTTCACAACCCCATCAACCTGGGTGGCAACTTTCAGGGATCTATGTACATGGACACCTAGATCCCTCTGCTCATCCACACTTTCAAGAACTTTACCATTAGCCAAATATTCCACATTCCTGTTATTCCTTCCAAAGTGAATCACCTCACACTTCTCTACATTAAACTCCATTTGCCACCTCTCAGCCCAGCTCTGCAGCTTATCTATATCCCTCTGTAACCTGCTACATCCTTCCACACTATCGACAACACCACCGACTTTAGTATCGTCTGCAAATTTACCCACCCACCCTTCTGCGCCTTCCATTGAGGTCATTGATAAAAATGACAAACAGCAACGGCCCCAGAACAGATCCTTGTGGTACTCCACTTGTGACTGAACTCCATTCTGAACATTTCCCATCAACCACCACCCTCTGTCTTCTTTCAGCTAGCCAATTTCTGATCCACATCTCTAAATCACCCTCAATCCCCAGCCTCCGTATTTTCTGCAATAGCCTACCGTGGGGAACCTTATCAAACGCTTTGCTGAAATCCATATACACCACATCAACTGCTCTACCCTTGTCTACCTGTTCAGTCACCTTTTCAAAGAACTCAATAAGGTTTGTGAGGCATGACCTACCCTTCACAAAGCCATGCTGACTATCCCTGATCATATTATTCCTATCTAGATGATTATGAATCTTGTCTCTTATAATCCCCTCCAAGACTTTACCCACTACAGACGTGAGGCTCACCGGTCTATAGTTGCCGGGGTTGTCTCTGCTCCCCTTTTTGAACAAAGGGACCACATTTGCTATCCTCCAGTCCTCTGGCACTATTCCTGTAGCCATTGATGACATAAAAATCAAAGCCAATGGTCCAGCAATCTCTTCCCTGGCCTCCCAGAGAATCCTAGGATAAATCCCATCAGGTCCCGGGGACTTATCTATTTTCAGCCTGTCCAGAATTGCCAACACCTCTTCCCTACGTACCTCAATGCCATCTAATCTATTTACCTGGAGCTCAGCATTCTCCTCCACAACATTATCTTTTTCCTGAGTGAATACTGACGAAAAATATTCATTTAGTATCTCGCCTATCTCTTCAGACTCTACACACAATTTCCCATCCCTGTCCTTGACTGGTCCTACTCTTTCCCTAGTCATTCGCTTATTCCTGACATACCTATAGAAAGCTTTTGGGTTTTCCTTGATCCTTCCTGCCAAATACTTCTCATGTCCCCTCCTTGCTCGTCTTAGCTCTCTCTTTAGATCCTTCCTCGCTACCTTGTAACTATCCATCGCCCCAACTGAAACTTCACACCTCATCTTCACATAGGCCTCCTTCTTCCTCTTAACAAGAGATTCCACTTCTTTGGTAAACCACGGTTCCCTCGCTCGACGCCTTCCTCTCTGCCTGACCGGTACATACTTATCAAGAACACGCAGTAGCTGATCCTTGAACAAGCTCCACTTATCCAGTGTGCCCAACACTTGCAGCCTACTTCTCCACCTTATTCCCCCCCAAGTCACGTCTAATGGCATCATAATTTCCCTTCCCCCAGCTATAACTCTTGCCCTGCGGTGTATACTTATCCCTTTCTATCCTTAACGTAAACGTCACCGAATTGTGGTCACTGTCCCCAAAGTGCTCACCTACCTCCAAATCCAACACCTGGCCTGGTTCATTACCCAAAACCAAATCCAATGTGGCCTCGCCTCTTGTTGGCCTGTCAACAAACTGTGTCAGGAAACCCTCCTGCACACACTGTACAAAAAACGACCCATCTAATGTACTCGAACTATATCTTTTCCAGTCAATATTTGGAAAGTTAAAGTCTCCCATAATAACTACCCTGTTACTTTCGCTCTTATCCAGGATCATCCTCGCCATCCTTTCCTCTACATCCCTAGAACTATTTGGAGGCCTATAGAAGACTCCCAACAGTGTGACCTCTCCTTTCATGTTTCTAACCTCAGCCCATACTACCTCGGAAGAGGAGTCCCCATCTAGCATCCTCTCCGCCACCGTAATACTGCTCTTGACTAGCAGCGCTACACCTCCCCCTCTTTTGCCTCCTTCTCTGAGCTTACTAAAACACCTAAACCCCGGAACCTGCAACATCCATTCCTGTCCCTGCTCTATCCATGTCTCCGAAATGGCCACAACATCGAAGTCCCAGGTACCAACCCATGCTGCCAGTTCCCCTACCTTGTTTCGTATACTCCTGGCATTGAAGTAGACACACTTCAAACCACCTACCTGAACACTGGCCCCCTCCTGCGACGTCAAATCTGAGCTCCTGACCTCTATACTCTCATTCTCCCTTACCCTAAAACTACAATCCAGGTTCCCATGCCCCTGCTGCATTAGTTTAAACCCCCCCAAAGAGCACTAACAAATCTCCCCCCCAGGATATTTGTGCCCCTCAGGTTCAGATGTAGACCATCCTGTTTGTAGAGGTCCCACCTTCCCCAGAAAGAGCCCCAGTTATCCAGAAATCTGAATCCCTCCCGCCTGCACCATCCCTGTAGCCTCGTGTTTAATTGCTCTCTCTCCCTATTCCTCATCTCACTATCACGTGGCACGGGCAACAACCCAGAGATAACAACTCTGTTTGTTCTAGTTCTGAGCTTCCATCCTAGCTCCCTGAAAGCCTGCCTGACATCCTTATCCCCTTTCCTACCTATGTCGTTAGTGCCAATGTGGACCACGACTTGGGGCTGCTCCCCCTCCCCCTTAAGGACCCGGAAAACACGATCCGAGACATCACGTACCCTTGCACCTGGGAGGCAACATACCAAACGTGAGTCTCTCACGCTCCCACAAAATCTCCTATCTGTGCCCCTGACTATCGAGTCCCCAATTACTAATGCTCTGCTCCTCTCCCCCCTTCCCTTCTGAGCAACAGGGACAGACTCCGTGCCAGAGGCCCGTACCCCATGGCTTACCCCTGGTAAGTCGTCCCCCCACAAGTATCCAAAGCGGTATACTTGTTTCTCAGGGGAACGACCGCAGGGGATCCCTGCACTGACTGCTTTTTCCCAGTCCCTCTTACAGTTACCCATCTATCTCCAATCTTTGGTGTAACTAATTCCCTGAAGCTGCTATCTATGACCCCCTCTGCCTCCCGAATGATCCGAAGTTCTTCCAACTCCAGCTCCAGTTCCCTAACTCGGTCTTGGAGGAGCTGGAGATGGCAGCACTTCCTGCAGGTAAAATCAGCAGGGACATTAACGGCATCCCTCACCTCAAACATCCTGCAGGAGGAACATTGCACTCCCTTCCCTGCCATTCCTCTAACTTTCTACCAAGATCTGGCTAACAACTAAATTAAATTTTTTATAAAAAAAAATAAAAAAATTATTAATAACAATAATAAAATATGGTACTTACCGCACACCAATGGGTTTTATTATTATCAGGTTAGAGGAGGAGGGCGGGTGGGAGACACTACACGTGTAGTGTCTCGGGTTTCCTCTCCACCAGAATTTATTGGTGGGGGTCTTCCCAGAAGTCCTCGGGTCGACTTCCTGTTCCCACCTTAAACACTAAAATTTAAAAAAAAACAATTTAAAGGAGAGACTTACCTCCCAGAAATCACTTCCGCACTGCCCCCGCTGAAATGGACTAGCCTGCTCCGCTCCTGCTGAAATCGACTGGGCCTGCAAGGTAAGTAAGTTGTTAATCAGTACTTACCTCACCCAGGCAGCGACCTTTTAAACGGTCCCCTCTGCCTCGCAGCTCCCGCGCTTTTTCAAATTCCCGCGCTGTTTCTAAGGTCCCGGCTCTCTCTCACTCCCGAACTAAACAGCTGACCTGCAAGGTAAGTAAGTTGTTAATCAGTCCTGGTGGATGAGGTGACTGCTGGGACTGAGCCATCGCTTGCTGGGACCGGGCCATGGCATGGTGAGACTCAGCCAGGGCCCGGAGAGCGGCGGCAATGTCCTGTTGGCTCTGGCACATGGCTACCTGTGAGAGGGCAGCCCTCTCCTGGGCCATGGATGACGCGTGCACATGAAGCCCAATGCCTTGCAGAACCTGACCCATGGCCAAAACCCCTTCACCCATTGCCTCCACCGCGGACACCACCCGTGCGGTGTCGGCCTGGGTGGCTGCGATGAGCGGCACCACTCCCTGCTCCTGGACGCGGATAGACTCCTCCAGCTGCGTGTGCAGGTCCTGGAAGATGGCCCTCATCCCGTTACTCAGTCCCTGGGTGTCCATACGCATCGGTTGTCCGGGTGGGTCAATTACATCCAGGAACCCGGGAACCGTCTGGGTGGCAGCTGGTTGCTGGGCCTGGGCTGCGCTCCGACCGTCCAGCCCCTCGGCTGCTCCAAACTCCACCTGCTGTACCGGCTCGGCTGTGTGGTGCGCACCAGACTGTGACCCAGGAGCCTCATCACTTATCTGCCCAACCGAGGTTAGTGTCTCTGCGATGGTGAACGGTGTGGGAGACAGCAGTGCCGCAAGCTCGAGGTCATCATCTGTCAAGAAGTCTGGTGTGGACTGGTCCCCCTCATGGCCCGGCGCAAGCTCCATGCGGGCCATGTCGTCTTGACCGCCAGTTCGATCCAGCGGGTGGCCGTGATGTGGGCTTCGGCATGACTGCCCACCCTGTGCCCCTGACTAATGTCTGTCCCGGAGGTCTCAGCGTCCCGGTCCTGTGTCCCAGACTGTGAGGTCTGCCCTCCTGTGCGAACAACTGCCAACCTCTGGCGTGCGTCCCTGGGTGCAGTTGCGGTGGGCGGCGTTGCGCTGCTTCCTGGGCGAGACGTCACTGAAGGTTTGGCGGATGGCCCTGGGGAACATAAAAGATTTGGGGTTCGTTAGACACGGTGGCCCGGGTGTATGGTGGTGGTGGGTGCACAGTGTGAGGGGGGATGGGATCTGGGGTGCAGTGGCCAGAGTGTGAGGGGGGATGGGATCTGGGGTGCAGTGGCCAGAGTGTGAGGGGGGGGTGGGATCTGGGGTGCAGTGGCCAGAGTGTGAGGGGGGATGGGATCTGGGGTGCAGTGGCCAGAGTGTGAGGGGGGATGGGATCTGGGGTGCAGTGGCCAGAGTGTGAGGGGGGATGGGATCTGGGGTGCAGTGGCCAGAGTGTGAGGGGGGCAATGACGGGTTGGGGGTGGAGAGGACATGCAGGGTTCTCTCACTTGCTTCTGTGCCTCCGACCTGGCATGGCGCGACCTCCCGGGTGGCGGATCCCCCAGCGAGGTCCAGGGCCCTCTGCTCGTGAACAGTTAGGGGGTGCAGGACCGGAGAACCCCCTCCGGTTCTCATGCGCTCCCGCTGGTTATGCGCTGTCTTGTCCTGGGGAGGGGGGGGGGGGTCGGATAAAGCATCATCATTAGGCGGGTATCATCAGAGCATGCAGATATTGACAACATTGTTGCTGGTTCAGGAGACAGCACGCCATGGGTTTGCTCCAGGGGGGTCCCGGGGCTCATGTGGGTCGAGTAGATAGTTGGGCACCGTGACCCCCCCCCAAACCCCCTGACGCCCCAAACATCGCGACTGATGCCCCAGTCCCCCCTAACACTCCCAACACCTCCCACCCAACCCCCCGTGACCCCCCAAACCCCCTGACCCCCCAACATCACCCCTGATGCCACAGTCCCCCCCAACACCCCCCCCAACCCCCCATGACCCCCCCAAACCCCCTGACCCCCCCCAACATCACCCCTGGTGCCCCAGACCCCCCAACACTCCTAACGCTCCCCCCAACCCCCCGTGACCCCCCCAAACCACCTGACCCCCCCCAACATCGCCCCTGATGCCCCAGTCCCCCCCAACGCCCCCCCAAACCCCTGTGACCCCCCAAACCCCCTGAACCCCCAACATCGCCCCTGATGCCACAGTCCCCCCAACACTCCCAACGCCCCCCCCAACACCCCCATGACCCCCCCAAACCCCCTGACCCCCCCAACATCGCCCCTGATGCCCCAGACCCCCAACACTCCTAACGCCCCCCCAACCCCCCGTGACCCCCCCAAACCCCCTGACCCCCCCCAACATCACCCCTGATGCCCCAGTCCCCCCCAACACCCCCTCAACCCCTTGTGACCCCCCAAACCCCCTGACCCCCACAACATCGCCCCTGATGCCCCAGTCCCCCCCATCGCCCCCCCCAACCCCCTGTGACCCCCCCAAACCCCCTGACACCCCCAACATCGCCCCTGATGCCCCAGTCCCCCCCAACACTCCCAACGACTCCCCCAAACCCCTGTGACCCCCCCAAACCCCCTGACCCCCCCAACATCGCCCCTGATGCCCCAGTCCCCCCCAACACTCCAAATGCCCCCCCCAACCCCACTTCCCCCCCGTGCCGGGGAGGGGGGGAGGGGGGAGCCTGGGGGCACGCTCATGGCACTTACCCTGGCAGCCCGGGTGAGGTCGTGCAGCTTCTTGCGGCACTGCTCCCCCGTCCGGGGGGTCTGCCCCACAGCACTGACTGCAGTGCCCACCTCCCGCCAGCCGCGCCTCACCGCGCTGGATGGCTGGCGATGCCCACGTCTTTGGCCGAGGGTGCCCCTTCTCCGCTCCACCTCATCCACCAGGGTGTCCAGGTCCGTATCCCGGAACCTCGGTGCGGCTCTTCGGGGCTCAGCCATCTCCTCAGTTCTCCTCCGGGTCCTCTGTGCGCGGTTCGCGCAATTTATGACGCAGTAGTGCGTCATTCGGGCGTCGCACGGTGACGACGCAGCCTTTGCGGAACGCCCCCCCGAGGTTCTCGCGGCCCCGATCCTAGCCCTTTATCGGGCCCTGAATCGGTCGGGATCGGGGTCGTTCCGCGCCGTCGTGAATCTCGACGGCGTTCACGACGGCGCGGCCACTTCGGCGTGGGAGTGGAGAATCGCGCCCACTGTTCCTGGGTACCTTGCACAATTGGTTTGTGTTCACCTGTGAGATTTTATGGTGCAGGCAGGTTATTTGAATGTAGAGGAAGAGTCACAGCAGAACTTGTTGGCGGTCATTGGATAGAGAGCAGGAGTGGGAATCCCTGCAATTCCCTCTCCTCTCTGAACTAAAAATACTGAAGCCTAGTGTAGTGCCATGAGAACTGCCCTAGCTGAGATCAGCTAACTAGGCACAGCCCAGGAATGGTACCAGGGAAGCACCTGCTCAACTATTCACTGCCGAATGCTTTCCAACTCTGTTTTTCCACAAAAAAACAAATGTATCACCAGTTTAGGAAGGATCAAAGCTTTTGTTTAATAGATTACATTTTATCATTTTAAAAATAAATTTGGAGTACCCAATTCTATTTTTCCAATTAAGGGGCAATTTAGTGTGACCAATTCTTCTGCCCTGCACATCTTTTTCGGTTGTGGGGGTGAGACCCATGCAGACACGGGAAGAATGTGGAAACTCCACACGGACAATGTCCCGGGGCCGAGAACGAACGTGGGTCCTCAGCGCCATGAGGTAGCAATGCTAACCACTGCGTCACCGTGCCTCCCAAGGTTCCATTTTATCAGTCATATATTCTAGTTATTACATAACAAACTTAAGCCCTAGTATTATTGATAGCAATTTCTCAGGCTGGAGGTTAATCTTTTTGTATCTCCCCTGCTTTCTATAATTTGTAAATTGTTTTCCATACATAGACAGAAACACAGCTTATGGATGCCAGACATCTTCCCTAAAAAAAAAAGCTGACTAACTGCAAGCAGAATGCAGATGGCCAAAAATAGAACGGTAACTTTTAGATTGGTGAAGCATCAAATAACTGATATGATTTCCTTTCCCTCTGACTGAATCAGAAACTGTTTGACCTCCAACTAAAATAAGGCATATTTCCTGCAGAATGAAATAGGATGTAAACTGTTTCTTCATATTACTGCTGTCATTTACCAAACCTAAACCTGTGATTTATATGAAACTTCGTGTATCATGTGCTTGACTGCAGCATTAGTTATAAAGAGACACTGAACCCTGAGTAATTTAATGATGCCTGATATGCACTCTTGCCTTTTGATAGATTAGTTGAATTGCATTAATATTTGTAATGGTATTTTCTTCTTATTAATGATCAGTCATTAAACTTAATTGGTTTTCCCCAATGTTGTTTTGGTCAAAATTTATGTGATATCAGAAATATAAAAGTAATGCTCCCACTATCAATAAAAACAGTATTTGGAAAGAAAAGCACTAAATTCAGGACAGTTAAAGAGAAAACAAGGGTCTATACAAACAGAGACGCGTTAGGACAGAAAGGGAAGCGTGAGGGCTTGGACAAATTGAAAGAAGGACAAGGGTCTATATGGGCAGATGGAAAATTAGGGATCAATACCAACAGACAGAGAAGCACGAGATAAAAGTCAAAATAAAAAGCTAATTTTTCCCATAGAAGCTAGTCGTATTAATATTCTAATGGCTTGTGCAGAACATTCAACAGTACTATGAACATACTTAAAGTCTTGACGGTCGGGTTTTGAATATCACCAGACTCAGGCAGCAGGTGATTGATCATTCATGCCACCCATCCAAAGTCCTTTGCAAAAGGCCGCAGCCATTTTAATGGTTGTGCTCCACTTACCTCTGATTGGCAAGTTAGGATTCTGATGGCTCCTTCATGTAACTGAGCTAGCTGTTATCACTTGATGGAGGAGACTGGATCACAAATAGAGACAGCAAAGAGCACATTATAGTGACCATTTCAAAAGCAACCTGCAGTGGTTCCTGAAGCGCCATGGATGTGGTTCCTCTTGCGTCTTTTCCCAATGGATGGAGTTGGTGTGGTACATTGAATCATAGAATAAAATCTGAGAATCCCTACAGTGCAGAAGGAGGCCATTAGGCCCATCGTGTCTGCACCGGCCCTTAGAAAGAGCACCCTACTAAGCCCACGCCCCTACCCTATTCCCTTAACCTTTAAGGAACAATTTTAGCAAGGCCAATAAACCATTTTTATAAATATAGAGTACCCAATTCATTTTTTACAATTAAGGGGCAATTTTACCGTGTTCAATCCACCTACTGTTGTGTTCTGTAATTTGGAATAACACAAGCTGCCACTTGATGCAGTTTTGAGTAAAAGATGCTCCAGACTTTGAAGTGAGTTCAATGTGTTTTATTGAACTATTAGCACAGTTCTCAATGAGTTCAACTCTCATCTAAATGTAGTAACTCAGTCTAACTGAACCAGCCTTGCTCGAAGCCACGTGCTGGGGTGTGTTGCTGAGGATACACCCTGTCGGACTTCCGGTGACGGCGGGCGGGAGGCAGCCGCACATTGGAAGGCTCCCGTTCGGGAACGGCATTTTTGGGGAGTAACGCCCGGTCTTAGGGCCAGCGACGGCAGTAAAAGTCGGGAGACAGCGCAAGGAGAAGAAGGATGTCGAAAAACACCAAAGAAACGGCCGGGAAAAAAGCGGCTGAAAGTCCGTTGGAGAGTGGAAAGATCACTGCGGGGTCAACAAAGAAAATGGAGGCAGGGGAGGCTGCAGTGCTTACGGCTGAAGAAATAACTAAGGTGATGGCTGCGGAATTCAAAAGCAGTTGGCGCAGATTGAGAAAGGCATGGAGACGGTGAGGAAGGAGATGAGGGAGGTTTTGAATGTGCTGGTGGAGGAGGCGGTTTCCCCGGTGAAGACGACGTTGGCGAGCACAGTGGCGGAGGTGCGAGAGCAAGGGGAGGCGCTAAGGAAGTGGAGGAGACGGTATTGCAGCACGGTGATCAACTTGCCTCGATGGGGAAGGAGATGCGGAAGTTGATGGACATTAACAAGGATCTGCGAGGAAAAATGGAAGATCTGGAAAACAGATCCAGGCGACAGAATTTGAGGGTCGTGGGGCTGCCCGAAGGAGTTGAAGGACCGAAGCCGACTAAGTATTTTGCCGCAATGCTGGTAAAACTATTGGGGGCGGGGGAGGACCCCTCCTGATATGAACTGGATCGGGCTCATCGGTCATGGAAGCCTGTACCAAAGGCGAGTGAGCCGCCAAGGGCAGTGACTCTGTGCTTCCGTAGGTACAGTGTGAAGGAGAAGGTCCTGAGCTGGGCCAAGCAGAAGCGGGTGGTTGCAGTGGGCTGGAGCTGGTATACGTGTATACCAGGACTTTACGGTGGAGCTGGCGAGGAGGCGGGCTGCCTTCAACCGGGTGAAGAGGGCACTGTACATTGGTAAGGTGCAGTGCGGCATTGTATATCCAGCGAAGCTGAGGGTGACTTATAAGCTCAGGGACTTTTATTGTGGAACGGCGGAAGCAGCGGAGGAGTTTGCGAAGGCGGGGGGAGGGGCTGCGGCCATCGGAGCCTGGCAGAACAGGGTCCGAGTGGTCTAGCTGGGGTGGAAAGTTGGGGGGAGGGAACCGAGGTTGGGGGAGTGAACCGAGGTTGGGAGGCGGAGTTTTACAAGAGGCAGTGGATGGGAGGAGCTGGAGACTTGGGGGGGGGGGGGGGGGGGGTACAACTTTGGGGTATCATGTATGGTACTCTCTTAGAGGCTGGATGGCGTTGGTTGGGGGGGTGGGTGGGGGGGTGAGGAGCTGTGTAGATTAAGGGTGACTACGGGTAATCCCTGATTCCTTTTTGTCATTTGTTTATGTAAACATGCGGATTGAGGTTTGTGGGTTGGTAGGATGGGATCGTTGTTATTATGGGGATTGACATATCTTGTTGATTATTGTTTATTGTTGATGGGTGTAAATGTGGGAGAAAATGTGAAAAAGGAGAATTTTGAAAAACATTTTTTTTTAAAGAGAATACACCCTGTCTCACGCTGGAGATGTTGGTCTGTGGAAAGAGGTGGGGTGTGAGTGGCTCATCCCTTTTATAGTGAGGTACCACCCCTGAGTGTCCTGACTGCTCATTGGCTGTGTCCTATTCTAGGTGTTCATTAGCTGCATGTTTGCATATCATGACACCTACCTTGCACATCTTTGGGTTGTGGGGGCGAAACCCACGCAAACACGGGGAGAATATGCAAACTCCACACGCCACTCGAACGTGGGACCTCGGCGCCGTGAGACTGCAGTGCTTCCACTGCGCCACCAAGCAAGGCCAATAAACCTAACCTGCACTTTGGACTATGGGAGGAAACGTGAGCACCCGGAGGAAACCCACACAGACATGGGGAGAAAATGCAAACTCCACACAGTCACCCGAGGCCAGAACTGAACCTGGGCCCTGGAGCTATGAGGCAGCGGTGCTAACCACTGTGTCACCGTGCCACCCCACATGAAAATTGCACTGGGAACCTATATAGGTTATATGATCCCAGTTTGCATGTCTTAATGAAGTACCCTCCTGTTTCAGTTGGATGGGCTGGAAATCCATTTCCAGAACCAGTTGCAAATAGTGGCAGCTGGATTGGAAGTTTAGCAGAAAGCTCCAGCATTGTTTTGTCACCAAATCTCTGCTTGTGACCTCTGATTTTACTCTCATGCAACACAGTAGCAGAGTGGTTCTGTTACTGGACTACTAATGCAAAAACCTAGGCACTGCAATTGACAAAGGCACACCTAACATAGATACGTAGAATATAGGAGCAGGAGGAGGCCTTTTGGCCCTTCGAGCCTGCTCTGCCATTCATCACGATCATGGCTGATCATCCAACTCAATAGCCCAGTGTTCTTCAAACTTTTTTTCCGGGGACCCATTCTTACCAACCGGCCGACCTTCGCGACCCACACCGGCCGACTTGCGCTACCCACCATTTTCTCTTACCTTGTTTTAAATAACTGGAGCTCCTCACAGATCGCATGGTTCGGTTGGAGCAGCAATTGGATGCACTTAGGAGCATGCAGGTGGCGGAAAGCGTCATAGATCGCAGTTATGTAAATGTGGTCAAACCCAAGGTGCAGGCAGAGAAATGGGTGACCACCAGAAAGGGCAGGCAGTCAGTGAAGGAATCCCCTGTGGTTGTCCCCCTCTCGAACAGGTATACCCCTTTGGATACTGTCGGGGGGGATAGCCTATCAGGGGAAAACAGCAGCAGCCAGAGCAGTGGCACCACGGCTGGCTCTGATGTTCAGAAGGGAGGGTCAAAGCGCAGAAGAGCAATAGTAATAGGGGACTCTATAGTCAGGGGCACAGATAGGCGCTTCTGTGGACGTGAAAGAGACTCCAGGATGGTATGTTGCCTCCCTGGTGCCAGGGTCCAGGATGTCTCCGAACGGGTAGAGGGCATCCTGAAGGGGGAGGGCAAACAGGCAGAGGTCGTTGTACATATTGATACTAACGACATAGGCAGGAAGGGGCATGAGGTCCTGCAGCAGGAGTTCAGGGAGCTAGGCAGAAAGTTAAAAGACAGGACCTCTAGGGTTGTAATCTCGGGATTACTCCCTGTGCCACGTGCCAGTGAGGCTAGAAATAGGAAGATAGAGCAGCTAAACACGTGGCTAAACAGCTGGTGTAGGAGGGAGGGTTTCCGTTATCTGGACTACTGGGAGCTCTTCCGGGGCAGGTGTGACCTATATAAGGACGGGTTGCATCAAAACCGGAGAGGCATAAATATCCTGGCCGCGAGGTTTGCTAGTGTCACACGGGAGGGTTTAAACTAGTATGGCAGAGGGGTGGGCACGGGCGCAATAGGTCAGAAGGTGAGAGCATTGAGGGAGAACTAGGGAATAGGGACAGTGGGGCTCTGAGGCAGAGCAGACAGGGAGAAGTTGCTGAACACAGCGGGTCTGGTGGCCTGAAGTGCATATGTTTTAATGCAAGAAGTATTACGGGTAAGGCAGATGAACTTAGAGCTTGGATTAGTACTTGGAACTATGATGTTGTTGCCATTACAGAGACCTGGTTGAGGGAAGGGCAGGATTGGCAGCTAAACGTTCCAGGATTTAGATGTTTCAGGCGGGATAGAGGGGGATGTAAAAGGGGAGGCGGAGTTGCGCTACTGGTTCGGGAGAATATCACAGCTGTACTGCGGGAGGACACCTCAGAGGGCAGTGAGGCTATATGGGTGGAGATCAGGAATAAGAAGGGTGCAGTCACAATGTTGGGGGTTTACTACAGGCCTCCCAACAGCCAGCGGGAGATAGAGGAGCAGATAGGTAGACAGATTTTGGAAAAGGGTAAAAACAACAGGGTTGTGGTGATGGGAGACTTCAACTTCCCCAATATTGACTGGGACTCACTTAGTGCCAGGGGCTTAGACGGGGCGGAGTATGTAAGGAGCATCCAGGAGGGCTTCTTAAAACAATATGTAGACAGTCCAACTAGGGAAGGGGCGGTACTGGACCTGGTATTGGGGAATGAGCCCGGCCAGGTGGTAGATGTTTCAGTAGGGGAGCATTTCGGTAACAGTGACCACAATTCAGTAAGTTTCAAAGTACTGGTGGACAAGGATAAGAGTGGTCCTTGGATGAATGTGCTAAATTGGGGGAAGGCTAATTATAACAATATTAGGCGGGAACTGAAGAACATAGATTGGGGGCGGATGTTTGAGGGCAAATCAACATCTGACATGTGGGAGGCTTTCAAGTGTCAGTTGAAAGGAATTCAGGACCGGCATGTTCCTGTGAGGAAGAAGGATAAATACGGCAATTTTCAGGAACCTTGGATAACGGGAGATATTGTAGGCCTCGTCAAAAAGAAAAAGGAGGCATTTGTCAGGGCTAAAAGGCTGGGAACAGACGAAGCCTGCGTGGAATATATGGAAAGTAGGAAGGAACTTAAGCAAGGAGTCAGGAGGGCTAGAAGGGGTCACGAAAAGTCATTGGCAAATAGGGTTAAGGAAGATGAGGTGTTGGGTGTCTTAAAAAATATTAAGGTAGATAAGTCCCCAGGGCCTGATGGGATCTACCCCAGAATACTGAAGGAGGCTGGAGAGGAAATTGCTGAGGCCTTGACAGAAATCTTTGGATCCTCACTGTCTTCAGGGGATGTCCCGGAGGACTGGAGAATAGCCAATGTTGTTCCTCTGTTTAAGAAGGGTAGCAAGGATAATCCAGGAAACTACAGGCCGGTGAGCCTTACTTCAGTGGTAGGGAAATTACTGGAGAGAATTCTTCGAGACAGGATCTACTCCCATTTGGAAGCAAATGGACGTATTAGTGAGAGGCAGCATGGTTTTGTGAAGGGGAGGTCGTGTCTCACTAACTTGATAGAGTTTTTCGAGGAGGTCACTACGATGATTGATGCAGATTGGGCAGTGGATGTTGTCTATATGGACTTCAGTAAGGCCTTTGACAAGGTCCCTCATGGTAGACTAGTACAAAAGGTGAAGTCACACGGGATCAGGGGTGAGCTGGCAAGGTGGATACAGAACTGGCTAGGTCATAGAAGGCAGAGAGTAGCAATGGAAGGATGCTTTTCTAATTGGAGGGCTGTGACCAGTGGTGTTCCACAGGGATCAGTGCTGGGACCTTTGCTCTTTGTAGTATATATAAATGATTTGGAGGAAAATGTAACTGGTCTGATTAGTAAGTTTGCAGACGACACAAAGGTTGGTGGAATTGCGGATAGCGATGAGGACTGTCTGAGGATACAGCAGGATTTAGATTGTTTGGAGACTTGGGCGGAGAGATGGCAGATGGAGTTTAATCTGGACAAATGTGAGGTAATGCATTTTGGAAGGTCTAATGCAGGTAGGGAATATACAGTGAATGGTAGAACCCTCAAGAGTATTGAAAGTCAAAGAGATCTAGGAGTACAGGTCCACAGGTCATTGAAAGGGGCAACACAGGTAGAGAAGGTAGTCAAGAAGGCATACGGCATGCTTGCCTTCATTGGCCGGGGCATTGAGTATAAGAATTGGCAAGTCATGTTGCAGCTGTATGGAACCTTAGTTAGGCCACACTTGGAGTATAGTGTTCAATTCTGGTCGCCACACTACCAGAAGGATGTGGAGGCTTTAGAGAGGGTGCAGAAGAGATTTACCAGAATGTTGCCTGGTATGGAGGGCATTAGCTACGAGGAGCGGTTGAATAAACTCCGTTTGTTCTCACTGGAACGAAGGAGGTTGAGGGGAGACCTGATAAAGGTCTACAAAATTATGAGGGGCATAGACAGAGTGGATAGTCAGAGGCTTTTCCCCAGGGTAGAGGGGTCAATTACTAGGGGGCATAGGTTTAAGGTGAGAGGGGCAAGGTTTAGAGTAGATGTACGAGGCAAGTTTTTTACGCAGAGGGTAGTGGGTGCCTGGAACTCGCTACCGGAGGAGGTGGTGGAAGCAGGGACGATAGTGACATTTAAGGGGCATCTTGACAAATACATGAATAGGATGGGAATAGAGGGATACGGACCCAGGAAGTGTAGAAGATTGTAGTTTAGTCGGGCAGCATGGTCGGCACGGGCTTGGAGGGCCGAAGGGCCTGTTCCCGGGCTGTACATTTCTTTGTTCTTTGTTCTTGTTCTTTGTTTTTCGTGAGTGTGCTCTAATTGGTGATTGGCTGCGGTGTTGTGTGTGTTGATTGGTCTTGCTGTGTGTCCATCAGTGTGTGTTGCTGCACCATGATATACTGGTGTATATCCCGTCGCCTGAAAGACACACTTTGTGCGACGTAAACGGACTCCAGCCTCCGAAAAGCATCTAAGGACAGCCTCAAGATTTTCCAAATGTTCCTACTCCGACGTCCCTGTGATCAAAACGTCATCTAAGTAGACGGCGGCACGCGGTAAACCTCTCAAAATGCCCTCCATAACACGTTGAGAAATAGCGCAGGCAGAGGATACTCCAAAGGGCAAACATGTATATTCATACAGGCCCCAGTGTGCATTAATCGTTACATATGGTCGGGAGGCAGGGTCCAGCTCCAAATGTAGGTAGGCATGACTCATATCTAATTTTGTGAATGAGAGTCCGCCTGCAAGCTTTGCGTAGAGATCCTCTATGCGAGGCATTGGATATCGGTCGGGTCGGGAAGCCGTATTCACTGTAAGTTTATAGTTGCTGCACAAGCGAACTGTGGCATCTGGCTTCATTACAGGTACAATTGGTGCTGCCCAGTCAGCGAAACGGACGGGCCTGATAATACCCAAAGTCTCCAAACGAGTGAGCTCCCCTTCTACCTTCCCGAACAAGGCGTAAGGCATGGGCGCGCCCAGAAATAGCGCGGCGTGGCTCCTGGTTCGACTTGGATACGGGCTACCACCCCTTTAATTTTCCCCAAACCGGGCTGGAATACATCTGCGTATCGTCCTAGCACCTCAGTCAACCCTCCAGAAACTGTTTGGAGGATGTGCTGCCACTGTAACCGCAAATGGCGCAACCAGTCCCAACCCAACAGGCTGGGCCCATGGCCGCGCACCACGATAAGTGGGAAACGCCCCTTCTGCCGTCCATAAACAACAGGGGTCATCGTAGTTCCTGCAATGTCCAATGGTTCCCCCATGTAGGTGGCCAACCTGGCCTGTGTGTCGGTTAATGTAAGGGTCTGTATACCCTGCTTCATGCGGTCGAATGTCCTCTGGGCGATCACGGAGACCGCTGCGCCAGTGTCCAACTCCATCTCAAGCGGGTGGCCATTGACCCGTACTGTCACCTTAATGGGGGCCACACGGGGAGCTGCCACACAATGCAGCTGCAGGCAGTCGTCCTCCATCTCCACATCCTCAGGCGTAGTCGGCGCAGATTCATCCTCATGGAAGGTACGGCCCCTGGGCTGGTCCCAGTTACGGCTCCTGGGCTGGACCCAGTTTCGGTCGGAACAACGGCGCCTCTGGCGCCCCCAGGACCATCGTCCGCAACGGGGACGGCCCCTACAAGTCTGACACAGACATGGCTCCTCATCCATTGGTTCTGGAGAAGGCGCCCTTCGGGGAGGAATGTCCGACGGCCACTGGCGTCGATCCAGACGTCGACTCACCCAAGGTACCGCAGGAGTGCGGGGGGACGTTTTCGGACGGAAGGGGTTGCGCCCCAAGGCATGCACTTCCATTCCCTGTATCTCCTACACTCCTCATTCTGCGCTCTCTCGGGACAATACAATTTGAATGGCCTGTTGAAAAGTCAATGTTGGCTCAGCTGACAACTTTCTCTGGGTGGCCGCTTTATTAATACCGCAAACCAAACGGTCGCGTAACATTTCTGACGAGGTCTCACAATAGTCACAGTGCTCCGCAATCCTGCATAGCCTGGATAGAAAGTCGGCAAGGGATTCTCCTGGGGTCCTCTCAGCAGTATTAAACTGGTACCGTTGGACTATCGTGGACGGGGTTGGGTTAAAAAGTCCCCAGTCAATGGTAAACAGGCAGGTTATAACACTACCTAATCCCCGTATCCCAGTAACCCCACTGTTATAACCTGCCTGCTTCCCATTGGCTGGAGACTAATGACAATCCCACAATCCTGTGGGAGTATGAGCTTCGCCAATGAGGGGGGGCGGAGAAATCATTAGTAGACTCCCTGTATAAATAAAGCTGGCCAGTTTGGAACCAGCCAGGAAGGAGTGAGCAGCAGGCGAAGTTGCTGCTGCTGTTGTATATATATGTTATTGTAAATAACTGTTATTTTTTTGTATCCTTAAAACTCGTCCTGGATTCATTGTGGCCCTCACAAAACTGGCGACGAGGGTTAAAGTGAATAGCTGTCTACACTGCTGAAGCCACCTCCCTGGATTTTTGTTGGATACAGGGTGGAAGTTGTTTTCTATTACACCATGCCTCTGTACAGACATTTGGATGTTTTTGATGCTGCGCTGGAAAGCTGGAACCAGTACGCACAACAGATGCGTTACTACTTCCGGGCAAACAACATCACCGAAAACGAGCGCCAGGTGGTCATATTGCTCACCGCCTGCGGCCCGCATACGTTTGGGGTGATTAGGAGCCTTACGTACCCAGCTGCGCCGGACACCAAAACGTTTGATGAACTTGTGAACTTAGTGGGGCAACATTTTAACCCAACCCCGCCCACGATAGTCCAACGTTACTGGTTTAATACCGCTGAGAGGACCCCAGGAGAATTCCTTGCCAACTTTCTATCCAGGCTACGCAGGATTGCGGAGTACTGTGACTATTGTGAGACCTTGTCAGAAATGTTACGCGACCGTTTGGTTTGCGGTATTAACAATGTGGCCACCCAGAGAAAGTTGTTAGCTGAGCCAACATTGACTTTTCAACAGGCCATTCAAATAGTATTGTCCCGAGAGAGCACAGAACGAGGAGTGCAGGAGCTACAGGGAATGGAGGTGTGTGCCTGGGGCGCAACCCCTTCCGTCCGAAAATGTCCCCCCGCACTCCTGCGGTACCTTGGGTGAGGCGCCGTCCGGATTGATGCCAGTGAAGGGAGCCTTCTCCAGAACCTATGGATGAGGAACCATGTCCGTGTCAGACTTGTAGGCGTTGACCCCGTGGCGGACGCTGGTCCTGGGGGTGCCAGAGGCGCCATCGTTCCGTCCGAAACTGGGACCAGCCCATGTACCTTCCATGTGGATGAACCTGCGGTGACTACTCCTGAGGATGTGGAGATGGAGGACGACTGCCTGCAGCTGCATTGTGTGGCAGCTCCCCGTGTGGCCCCCATTAAGGTGACAGTACGGGTCAATGGTCACCCACTTGAGATGGAGTTGGACACTGGCGCAGCGGTCTCCGTGATCGCCCAGAGGACATTCAACTGCATCAAGCAGGGTATACAGACCCTTACATTAACCGACACACAGGCCAGGTTGGCCACCTACACGGGGGAACCATTGGACATTGAGGAACTACAATGACCCCTGTTGTTTATGGCCGCCAGGAGATGCGTTTCCCACTTATCGTGGTGCGCGGCCATGGGCCCAGCCTGTTGGGTCGGGACTGGTTGCGCCATTTGCGGTTGCAGTGGCAGCACATCCTCCAAACAATTTCTGGAGGGTTGACTGAGGTGCTAGGATGATACGCAGATGTATTCCAGCCCGGTTTGGGGAAAATAAAAGGGGCGGAAGCCCATATCCAAGTCGAACCAGGAGCCACGCCGCGCTATTTCCGGGCGCGCCCGGTGCCTTACACCTTGCTCGAGAAGGTAGAAGGGGAGCTCACTCGTTTGGAGATTTTGGGTATTATCAGGCCCGTCCATTTCGCTGACTGGGCAGCACCAATTGTACCTGCAATGAAGCCAGATGCCACAGTTCGCTTGTGCGGCAACTATAAACTTCCAGTGAATACAGCTTCCCGACTCGACCGATATCCAATGCCTCGCATAGAGGATCTTTACTCTCGTTCACAAAATTAGATATGAGTCACGCCTACCTACAGTTGGAGCTGGACCCTGCCTCCCGACCATATGTAACGATTAATTCACACCGGGGCCTGTATGAATATACACGTTTGCCGTTTGGAGTATCCTCTGCCTGCGCTATTTTTTAACGCGTTATGGAGGGCACTCTGAGAGGTTTACCGCGTTCCGCTGACTACTTAGATGACGTTTTGATCACAGGGACGTCGGAGCAGGAACATTTGGAAAATTATGAGGCTGTCCTTAGACGCTTTTCGGAGGCTGGAGTCCGTTTACGTCGCACAAAGTGTGTCTTTCAGGCGAAGGAAGTAGTCTACCTGGGTTATCGGGTGGACCGCAAAGGTTTGCACCCTGTCGCAGAGAAGGTGCGTGCAATTCAACAGGCCCCCGCCCCGACTGACACTTCGCATCTTCGTTCTTTTCTCGGCCTCGTAAACTATTACGGACAGTTCCTCCCCAATCTGGCAACTATGCTGGCCCCGTTGCACCTTCTGCGAAAGAAAATTCACACCTGGGTTTGGGGTCAACCGCAAGAAACCGCTTTCCAGCGGGTAAAACAACAAATGTCATCGTCTGGGTTACTAACCCACTATGATCCTGGAAAGCCTTTGCTCGTCACATGTGAAGCAGCCCCGTATGATATTGGGGCCGTCGTGTCCCACAAGATGGAGAACGGGGCCGAGCGGACGATAGCTTTCGCCTCCCGCACTTTCACTGCAGCGGGAAAAAAGTACGCGCAGATCGAGAAGGAGGGCCTGGCAGTGGTCTTTGCGGTTTCCACCAGTACGTGTATGGCCGCCACTTCACTCTCGTGACTGATCATAAGCCTCTGCTGGGACTTTTCAGAGAGGATAAGCCAATACCGCCCATTGCGTCCGCACGGATCCAGCACTGGGCTTTGTTGCTCGCTGCATACGAGTATTCCCTGGAGCACAAACAAGGAACGCAGATAGCGAATGCCGACGCACTGAGCCAATTGCCTTTATCGACCGGCCCCATGTCGACCCCCACGACCGGTGAGGTGGTTGCAACCCTAAATTGTATGGACACCTTGCCTGTCACGGCATCACAGGTCTGTGAGTGGACCCAGACGGAGCCAGTCCTGTCAAAGGTTCTGCACATCGTCCTGTATGGTGGGCAGCATAGACAGCTCCCAGGCGAGTTGCGGGCATTTTCCTACAGCTGTCAGAATTCAGCGTGGAAGACGGCATCCTCTTGTGGGGGACGCGTCTGATTGTCCCGGAAATAGGACAGGAGCTGATACTAAGAGACTTGCACAACAGGCATCCAGGTGTGACCAAAATGAAAATGTTGATCCGGAGTTATATCTGGTGGCCAGGCCTCGACACCGACATTGAGAAGGTGGCCCAAAACAGCTCCATTTGCCAGGAGCATCAGAAGCTTCCGCTGGCCGCGCCCCTATATCACTGGGAATGGCCAGGGTGGCCTTTGGCGCACTTGCATGCGGATTTCGCCGGCCCTTTTCAAGGATCCATGTTCCTTCTATTAATCGACGCCCAGTCTACATGGCTAGAAGTGCATAAGATGCAGGGGACAACGTCCTGCGCAACAATTGAAAAGATGCGTTTGTCTTTCAGTACGCATGACCTCGCCGAGGTGCTGGTCATGGATAATGGCACTCCATTCACCAGTGAGGAGTTTGTGAGGTTCATGAAGATGAACGGCAGACGCCATATCCACACTGCCCCTTACCACCCGGCTTCAAATGGGATGGCGGAGCGCGTAGTGCAGACATTCAAATGAGGCCTAAAGAAGCAGTCTTCCGGGTGAATGGACACGAGACTGGCTCGCTTTTTGTTTTCGTATAGGACCACCCCCCATGAGGTGACTGGGGTAGCTCCCGCAGAACTCCTAATGGGCCGGAGACATCGCACCCACCTTAGCATGGTTTTCCTGGACATTCGCGCAAAAGTACGCTGCACACAAGAACGGCAGGGACATGGTTTTTCTTGGCATCGGCCGATTTGGCAGTTTGCGCCCGGTGACCCAGTGTTCGTTCGGAATTTTGCTGGTGGTGCCTAGTGGGTCCCTGGCGTAATCTTTCGCCAAACTGGCCCTATCTCTTACCAGGTGCAAGCCCAGGGTCGTCTCCAGCGCAAACATGTAGACCACGTTCGGTCCAGAAGACTATCCCTTCCAAAGATTCCCCGCCCCCGGAGCTCATTTCTACAGCCACAGAGACCAGAGACAATTGAAAGTAGTCCTCACAATCTTCCTCTGGTGCCTCACTCAAAGCCTGCGCAGGTCGTTACAGAACCTGGAGTGGAGATGGAGACGCCGAGATGACGGAGGCAGTAGATTCTGACTCCGAGATGGAGACACAGGATGCATCAGCGGGGGAATCCTCGGGCCCACGGGCCGTGGTTGTACAACCGTTACGCCGTTCATCACAGAAGCGCCGGTCTCTGTCTCGTTACACGCCGCCCGATCCAGCGAGTCCGACGCCCTCCTTCGCCAGGGTCTTCGGTGGATTCCTTGGACTTTGGGGGGGAGGGATGTTATACCATTATGAGGGATGCTTACCATTGGCTGGGGACTAATGACAATCCCACAATCCTGTGGGAGTATAAGCTTCCCCAATGAGGGGGGCGGAGAAATCATTAGCAGACTCCCTGTATAAATAAAGCTGGCCAGTTTGGAACCAGCCAGGAAGGAGTGTTGCGAAGTTGCTGCTGCTGTTGTATATATATGTTATTGTAAATAAATGTTATTTCTTTGTATCCTTAAAACTCGTGCTGGATTCTTCGTGGCCCTCACAAAACCCACCTAATCTTTGGGGCTTTAAGGGATGATTTTACCATGCCAATCCACCTAACCTGCACATTTTTGGACTGTGGGAGGAAACCCACGCAGCCAGGGAGAAAGTGCAACCTCCACCCAAGGCCAGAATCGAACCCAGGTCCATGGCGCTATGAGGCAGCAGTGCTAACTACAGTGCCACCGTACTGGTATGATTTCAACCAGAGAAGAGATTTTACCGGATACCCATAGACTTTACGTTTGATGAGGGTTGTTTGATGGGGCACTCAAACCTCACCTCCAGAATTCAGTTGCTGTCCATGTTTGGACCTAAGGAATGATGGAGTTTGGAGTAGGGTGGTCCTGGCCCACCCAACGTTAAGCACTGGTGAGTAGGTTATTATTGAGGAAATACTACTGATAGCACTGCTGATAACTCCTTCTATCACTTTTGTTCTGGACAGGGCGAGAGAACCACTGAAATCCCTGTTCCCTTCCCTATTGTCTGTAATCAGTAACTTTTGACAGCAAGATGTGTCTGTTTTTTAACCTAAGAGTACGTGGACAATTTGAATAACCAAAAGCAAGCTTTCTGTGGGCTTAAATAAAGTGCATTAATAAAGTTTATTTATGCACTTACCCTCAAATCTAATGCCAAAGCACTCACTCACCCAGTCTCATAAACCACTCAAGGAAGGATACAGTTGTAAAGAATAGTGCATCTTTCCAGGTTACAAGCAATAATTCACGAGATTGGCTTCTTCTGGAAAACACCCATTGCCGTCCTTATGAAGAAGACGTCTTCATTCCTGAAGGGTAGTTCAGTGAGATCAAGACCTGGAGTCATGTGCCAAAATGTTTTTCAAAATCCCCTCGAAGAGATTAACTTTCTGCAGGTCATGAAGTTAGTTGCTTGTAGTCTTGGGACCAGAAGGTCAGCATGTTGTATTGGTGGACCTGAAAAGGAACAGGCTTGGAGACCTTACAGTCTCTGGTTCTTAAGGCATATATGCTAATGTCCTTTCTACTGTTGCTGTCTTTGTGCAGACGACACTTTAAGGTTAAAGAGGAGACAAATATGGTCCCTTTACCAGAGCACCAGGAGCCCGGGTTCGATTCCCGGCTTGGGTCACTCTCTGTGTGGAGTCTGTACGTTCTCCCCGTGTCTGCGTGGGTTTCCTCCGGGTGCTCCGGTTTCCTCCCACAAGTACCGAATGACGTGCAGATTAGGTAATTTGGACATTCTGAATTCTTCCTCAGTGTACCCGAACAGGTGCCGGAAGGTGGTGATTTTCACAGTAACTTCATTGCAGTGTTAATGTAAGCCCACTTGTGACAATAATAAATATTATGATTATTCTCAGTTTCCTTTTTCAAATACGGCGGTTGTTAAAGGTGGATTAGCCACAACCTAGTTTATTTTAAGACATTCATCCTGAGGGTGATTAATACCGTCTTTCTTTCAGAGAAACATATTCAATTCAGGAATGTATTTTTCTTTTGGGTGGTCTCAGGATATGGCACTTAGTCTGAATTGTATCCCTTTGAATTGTATGCCACAGTGTGGCAGCTTTTGAATTAATAGATCAGTTAAGATGGCTTTCAGTGGCCATCTTTTGCAGCACATATTGTCCCTTTTAAAAGAAAAGTCAGTTCTAAAATATTTCATACTTCATATTTTAAAAGTTATGAATATGGCATGCCTTTACTGGCCATGATGCTTTGCTGATGTTTGAATGTAGGTGTATTGGCAGTAATTAACTCGGTTGGATTGTTCTGTTATTAATGGGCATGGCATACATGGGCAATGTCAGTTAGATGCCAGTGTTGTAGCTGTTCAGGAATAGCTTGACTCGAGGGACAGTTAAATCTGGGGCACCAATCTTCATCACTGCAACCAAAAGATCCAGGTTCACAGCTTTTGCTCTGCCCAGTTCACTCAATTATCAATGTAGAGTGGATCACATTGGCTGAAACCTGGCATCTGGGATGGCGGACGTCAGGAAGAAACACGGAGAATCATCCACTTGACACTTTTGGTTGAAGATGCTTTGCAAATGCTTTAATCTTGCCTTTTGCACTCGCTGGCCGGGCCCTGTCATTTGGGGAATGAGGATGTTTAATGTTCCTCCTCTATAGTAGTGTAATTATCCATCATCATCAATGAGACGGGATTGCAGAGCATTTTTCATTCGTTAAAATTGCTTAACTGGGCCATTTAGCTCTGTCTAAGCATGCAGCCTCTGTTTCTCATCATGTATGTATTCCTGTGTGGCAGCTTCAGAAGGCTCGCGCCTCATTTTTAGATCAGCTTGGTGCTGCACCTGGCATGCTCACTGAACCAGGGTTAGGTATCTGGCAAGATGGTCATGGAGGAGAGGGAGATATGCCAGGCCATGAAGTTATAGATTATGGTGGAATACAATTCTGCTGTTGTCATTGTTCAATTCCCAGCTGTTCGTGAGAAGGATTTGGCTGAGTTGACTCGACACAATGTACCTTTGCCGTATCTGAATTTAATGCCATGGTCGCAGCAAAGTGGTCTTTCTGAGTTTGTTGTTCTTAGTAATAGTTTGATACAACTAAGTGGCTTGCTGGGCTTCTTCTGAGGACAGCTAAGAGCCAACCACATTGGTGTGTCTTATATATGGGCTCGACTGGGCCTGGACGGCAGGTTCCTTCCCAAAACAGTATTACTAAATCAATTAATTTTTTCATGGAATTCACTTTTAACAAAACCGGTTCTTTATTCCAAATCCGGATAAATTTGTTGAAGCAGAACTAAAATGTATTTTTCAAAGTGATATGTCTTTTCAAAGATTAATTGAGAATTTAATAATCAGATTTCAAGGACGTCAAAATCCTGGCTGGAGGAAAGTTCCGGAAGTCCGGTGCAGGATTTAATGTACACTGTGGAACAATTCCTCCCTCTGCTGGAGGGTATTGAGTGCTGTCTGTGATAATGCAATTTAACAGAGTAATTAAAAAAAAAATGCTGAGTTGTACTTAGTAATGACCACCAATTGGCATTATTGGTTGGCCAATTGGAGTATGACCTCCCTCAATGATAGCTCTTGTATATAGTTATTGCAAATAAATACTGATGTAGTGACGGTACCCCTGCCTCCTGTGGATTATTACAGTGGCGACGAGGTAAACAAAGAACCTTGCGGAGACCAGCTGCCGCACTCGGAGGGTAAGCCTTGCTATTTCAAAAATGCAGTTTTTTGGGAAGTTAGATGCATTCGACCCGACTATTGAGGACTGGTCCCAGTATGTGGAGAGAATGTGTTACTTCTTCCAGGCCAATGAGATAATACAGGACAAAAGGAAATGGGTTATCCTGCTGTCGGCGTGCGGACCCTCAGCCTTCGCCATTATACGTAGTCTAACTTATCCCGATACGCCGGACACGATACCTTTCCAAGAATTAACAAAATTGGTGGAAGAGCACTATGACCCAAAACCACCCCTCATTTTGAGTAGTTACAGATTCTACACAACGAAGCGGGAAGACAGAGAGTCAATCACAAATTTCTTGACCCACCTGAGAAGGCTGGCGGAGAAATGTGAGTTCGGCCCAACGCTAAATGAAATGCTTCGGGACCGGTTAGTGCGTGGCATAAACGATCTCACAATGCAGAAGCGCCTGTTGGCGGAAACGCAGCTAGACTGCAGGCGGGCATTACAGCTCGCACTGTCCCTAGAAAAGGCAGCAAGTGGGGCACAGGAAATACAGGGCACGCCAATGGAGGTAGATACCTGTGAGAGGGACTACCACAACGGGTCCAACTACCAGATAGCCGCCCTCAGGAAAAGCCTGAGGAATAGAGGGCCAAAGGAAAACTCCAGAACTGCCCCCAAGTCTGCTAGGATAACTGGAGACAGAGGGAATTACCGGCTGAGGCCCCCCCAACAGAGAAGGACCGTTTCTGGCACCAGACAGAGTGGGGTAACAGCGACAGAAACCCTAGAAGGAAGTGGCAAAAGAGGACTAGCAGGTGGGGATGCAGGGAAGTACACAACCTAGACGCCCCATCCTCCTCCGAAGGGGAACAGTTATATAATATTACGACGAAGAAAGCAGAACCTATTAAGATTACCCCACAGGTGAACGGTCGACCGACATTAATGGAAATAGACACGGGTGCGGCCGTATCAGTAATGGGTGTGGCAGCATTTTAAAAAATCAAAGATGGACTCCAGCACTAACCCTAACAAAAACATCGACGAAACTTAAAATCTACACGGGGGAACAATTGCTCAGATTACCGTTGATGATAGTAGAGGGCTCCGGACTGAACTTAATAGGACGGAACTGGCTGAAAGACCTAAAAGTAGATTGGATGAACATTTTCCAGAGTGGAAGCGGGCAGTTGAGTGGAGTACTCCAAAAATACCCGGAGGTCTTCCAAGAAGGTTTGGGGGAAATTATAGGCGCCAAAGCAACTTTGCACCTGGACCCAGAAGCCCTTCCTAAACTTTTTAAGGCCAGGCCGGTACCTTTTGCATTAAGGAAGAAAGTAGATGTCGAAATAGAAAGGTGACGGTGCAACGGCATTATCAGGCCAGTACAGTTCTCAGAATGGGCAGCGCCAGTGGTACCAATTTTGAAGCCAGACGGCTTGATACGTCTCTGTGGAGATTTCAAACAGACGGTAAACAAACACGCACTGCTGAACAAATACCCGATCCCGAAAATAGATGACCTATATGCCAAATTGGCAGGTGGGCTTTTGTTCACGAAACTGGACATGAGCCACGCCTACCTGCAGTTAAAACTGGACAAGGACTCCCAGAAGTTCGCTACGATCAACACCCTGAAGGGACTTATTCGTTATACTTGGCTACCCTTCGGAGTGTCATCAGCCTGCGCTATATTCCAGCGTACGATGGAAAATATTCTGCAGGGACTACCGCAGGTGGCGATTTATTTGGACGTGTCTTAATCACGGGTAGGACAAACAGGGAACAATTAAGGAACCTGGAGGAAGTGCTCAGGCGTTTTGCAAAGGCAGGCGTACGGCTAAAAAGAGAAAAATGTGTTTTTCTGGCCCCACAAGTGACGTACCTGGGATATAAAGTAGATGAGTCGGGCTTACACCCATTGAAAGACAGAGTAAGGGCAATAAAAGAAGACCCAGCTCCCACCACGGTCCAGGAGCTACGATCATTTCTAGGGTTGGTAACCTATTATGGCAAATTTATTGAAAATAGGACGTCCATCCTAGAACCCCTCCACCAGCTACTACAAAAGGGACAAGAATGGAAATGGTCCGCCCGCCAAAACCGAGCATTTAGGGACATTATGGAACAGCTGTCATCCGAAAATGTCCTAGAGCATTATGTAATCCAAGGAAGGAGTTGGTGGTCACGTGTGACACATCACCTTACGGGGTAGGAGCCGTCTTAGCCCATAGAGGAAGGAATGGGGAAGAACGGCCAATAGCCTATGCTTCGAGGACCTTGGCGATGGCTGAGAGAAAGTACGCCCAAATCGAGAAGGAAGGACTAGCGGTGATATTTGCAGTAAAAAAAATTTCACCAGTATCTGTACGGGCGGAAATTCACCATAGTGACGAACCATAAGCCGTTATTAGGGTTATTAAAAGAAGACAAGTCAATACCCCCGATTGCATCAGCTAGAATCCAACGCTGGGCGTTGCTACTGGCGGCGTATAGATACGTTCTGGAGCACAGACCGGGAACGCGAGTAGCAAATGCAGATGCTCTGAGCAGACTTCCCCTCCCAGACACCCCGCTGCTAATACCGAAAGTAGAGGAGACAGTAATGACTCTAAATTTTTTGGACACCATACCAGTGGACGCACAACATATTCGGTTGTGAATGCAAAAAGACCCAGTTTTAGCCAAGATGAAGCATTTACTGCTAACAGGGGAACTGGAGAGACCAGTGGAGCCCCAGATGCACCCATACTGGAGCAGAAGGGACCAAATAACCGTAGAAGACGGTATCCTATTATGGGGAGCCCGGGTAATAGTCCCAGCTCAGGGCCATCGGGCAATCTTAACCGAGTTACATCACGGACACCCAGGGGTGTCTAAAATGAAGATGCTAGCTCGAAGCTACGTTTGGTGGCCAGGATTGGACACAGACATAGCAGCCTTGGTACGTTGGTGCCAGGAATGCCAACAGGGGCAAAGAGTGCCAACAGCTGCGCCATTGCACCCGTGGGAATGGCCAGGCAGACCGTGGACCCGCCTGCATGGGCTCAATGTTTTTGGTGATAGTGGACGCCCACTCCAAATGGTTGGACGTCCACCGGGTAAATGCGGCAAGCACAGCATCAACAATTGAAAAGCTCAGGGCCTTGTTTGCAACACATGGACTTCCGGAGGTATTGGTGTCGGACAACGGAACGGCATTCACAAGTGGGGAATTTGGAAAATTCCTAAAGGGAAACGGAGTCCGCCACATCAAAACGGGCTCTTACCATCCAGCGTCCAATGGCCTGGCAGAGAGAGCGGTCCAGACACTAAAAGCGGGACTTAAGAAGCAGCCGGCAGCGTCAATGGACACAAAAGCTCTCCCGCTGGCTATTTAATTACAGGACCACCCACATTCCACAACGGGCATACCGCCAGCTGAACTCTTAATGGGAAGGCGGCTGCGAACGAGGCTGAGTCTCCTTTTCCCAAATTTAACGGGGAAAGTGGAGAAACAACAGGAGGTCCAACGCAGGGCGCATGATAATAATCGGCAGCAGAGACATTTCCAGGTGGGGGCACCGGTTTGGGTCAAGAATTATGGGAATAGACCAACGTGGGTCAAAGGCACGGTAGAGTCCCAAACAGGGCCCATATCCTATGAAGTTTCGATAGGAGGTAAGGTGCTGAAGAAACACCTAGACCAAATAAGGGCAGCGGAACCAAAGCTGGAGGCAGGCGAAGCAGGACCGCCTCAAGCTGGGATAGTCCAGACGGAAAAAATACCCACACCCCAGCCCCGAGCAATTTCTCCAGACCCCATCATCCAGTCGTCAGAGTCGGAGATGGACACGTTCGATGAGGCCGCCGCGACACCTCTCCCCGAGGAGGAGGAAGAACAACTTCCAAGGAGGTCGTCAAGGAAAACACGGGCACCTATAAGGTACACCCCACCCACGTCGGAGAACGACCCGGCGGACGGCACAGAGGTGACAGACCCGGACATGAGGAGCAGGAAGAAGCTCAGAGGAATGCCAGCTGGCAGGAATTCCTCGGACCTTGGGGGAGGGAGGGGTGTAATGACCTCCAATTGGCATTATTGGTTGGCCAATTGGAGTATGAGCTCCCTCAATGATAGCTCATTGAGGGGGCCCATATAAGCACCTGTGTAGGCTTTGTGAGGCAGTCTTAAGTTGACTGGAATGCTAGCAGCACTGTTTGGAGCGGTTCGTGTATATAGTTATTGCAAATACATACTGATGTAGTGACGGTACCACTGCCTCCTGTGGATTATTGCATCCTTCAAGCACTGTAATCCGACTAGTGCTGTTAGATTGGTATTGTGACCGTATCAGGTAATGACAAAACACAAGGCTGCCTTGACAGCTTAGTTCAATTATGGTTATGTACACTGGCCTGTGCACTACTGAGTGGTGCAGACCAATCAGATTGCAGGTCTGTGGTATTAGTGTCTTTCTGCTAGGGTAAAGTTACAACAATTGGTCTCATCACCATTGAGTTTGAGAAATGCTGCCAAAATTCTCTGGAATTTCCTGACCCTCTCAGCCTTTTAAGTTCCTTGTCCTTTTTCAAAATCTTCCTTAAAATTCACATCTTGAATGAAACTTTTACGCATTCCTCCAAAAAACTATTTTCTTTAAATCAAATTCCATTTTCCATGACTGTGAGGAACTACACAAATATAACTTGTTAAAGGGGAAGGTGGGTGACAACATACTGGTATTGTCACTGGGTTAGCATTCAAATGACCCAGGCTGATGATGAAATTTGAATTCAATACAAATCTGGAATGAAATGTCTAATGATGGCCATGAAACCATTGTCGATTGTTGTAAAAATGCACCTGGTTCATTAATGCCCTTTAGGAAAGGAAGTCCTTACCTGGTCTGGCCTACATGTGATTCTAGAGCCACAGCATTGTGGTTGACTCTTAAAAACCTCTGAAACGGCCGAGCAAGCCACTCATAGAATCATAGAATTTACAGTGTAGAAGGAGGCTATTCGGCCCATCGAGTCTGCACCGGCCCTTGGAAAGAGCACCCTACTTAAACCCACACCTCCACCTTATCCCCGTAACCCAGTGACCCCACCTCTGTTGTATTAAACTGCTACAATGTCCTAAAAGGAATGAAATCGAATGGA
Source organism: Scyliorhinus torazame (assembly GCF_047496885.1). Classification (NCBI taxonomy): domain Eukaryota; kingdom Metazoa; phylum Chordata; class Chondrichthyes; order Carcharhiniformes; family Scyliorhinidae; genus Scyliorhinus; species Scyliorhinus torazame. The sequence continues at coordinate 70,442,979 of NC_092717.1, forward strand.
TCTCAGCATTGGAAATGACAATGGCAAACTCAGCCCTGTGGACCTTCCAAATTCCTTCATACTAACCTCTGGGGAGAGCTGTCTCATAGACTGGTCAAGAACAACCTGACATAGTCATCCTCATGGAAAAATACCATCACAGAGGTGGCACGGTACAATGATATACAGTTGGGAAGGAGTCATCTTGAGAATCCTCAACATTGACTCCGGTCCGCACGAAGTCTCATGGCATCAGATCAAACATGCACAAGTGAACCTCCTGCTGATTACCAAGTAGTAACCCCCTACAGGTGGTACATAGGAACATAAGAATTAGGAGCAGAGTTAGACAATTCAGCCCTTCGAGCCTGCTCCGCCATTTAATCAGATCATGGCTGATCTCTTCCTGGTCTCAAATCAACCTCCCTACCTGTGCCCCTTATTCCATTTTTAAAATCAGAAATATATCCATCTGCTTGAAACCATTTAGTCACTCAGATTTCACCGCACTATGGGGCAGTGAGTTCCACAAATTCAACACCCTCTGCACGAAGTAGTTCCTCCTCATCTCAGTCCAAATCTACTGCCTCTCAACCTATATCCATGACCTCTCATTCTAGATTGCCCCACAAGGGGGAACATTTGGTCTACGTTTATTTATCAAATCCCTTTTAGTATTTTATATACCTCGATCAGATTCCCCTCTCATCCTTCTAAGCTCCAACAAGTATACGCCCAAACTGTTTAATTTCTCCTCATATGTCAATCCTTTCATCCCCGGAATCAATCTGGTGAACCTCCTCTGAACTGCCTCCAATGCCGCCACATCCTTCCTCAAATATACAGTCCAAAACTGGACACAAAACTCCAGATGTGATGCATCGGTACTCCTCGATGTTGAACACAACTTGAGGGTCTCAGGGCATAGAATGTACTCTGGGTGGGGGACGTAATTGTCCATCACCAAAAATGACTTGGTAGCACCACTACAGACTGAGTTGGCTGAGTCCTAAAGGAAATATCTGTTGGAATGGGTCTGAAATAAGTGGTGAAGGAATAACAAAAGGCCTCAGCCTCACTGCTCTCCCGTCACCTCGTTAAGAACTGACAGTGACTGTGAGTGGCTGCCATATCAAGTAGAACCCCTCAACCAAACGCTGACGGTGACTTTCTCCAGGTACAAGAATTCCATTATGTCACCCAACCATACTGTGACACTGGGTGGAATAGTAGAGCTCCACCCCAGCTGAACCCGCCTCCGGGCAATCAATCAGGCGAAGCCAAGGATGTCTGCCTTCGCCCCCGTTTGCAGTGCCCCGTGAGTCTGATACCCTGAAAATGGCCACCAAATGTCAAGGCTCCAGATCAATTTTCAGAATCGCTGGCATGGTACTAAAGAAGGAGACCCAAAAACCCACCAGCTTGGGACAAGACCAGACATTCTTCCCTTTGCTTCCCTTCCCTTCTTGATTGCCTGGAGGTGGGTTCAGCTGGGGTGGAGGTCTACTACTCCGCCCAGTGTCTCAGTATGGTTGGGTGACATAATGGAATTCTTGTACCTGGAGAAAGTCAACTACTGTGTGTAGTTGGCCACCCCCCAGTGCACAGCTCGCACCTGTCCTCTACCCCCAGAAAGAAGCCGCTCATCTTAGCCTTGGTCAGGTGAGCCTTATACATTATCTTCAGCTGGATCAGGCCAAGTTGCGCACATGAAAACGTAGAGTTCTACAAAAGCCTCACTCCACACTTCATCATCCACTATAGGTCCCAACTACCAGAACCGATTCCTTCAACAGGACCCACCCATAGATGCCAGAAGTGCTACCCTCCTCCGACCTCACTAGAGAAAGGACCCTCTCCACCAGAGACGGGAGCAGTCTCGGAGGGAGGAGCTTCGGAGCAGTAAGTATATCAATTAACTTACCTCGAGGATTCGTGGCTTAGTCTCCAGGGAGCAGCCTAGGAGGGCAGAGCAAGTGGAAAAGCTCCTTGGTAGGGTAATTTACAGGCACCCGAGCAATACTTCCAAAGTGGGTCATAGTATAAACCAAGAAATAATGATGGCTTGTGAGAAGGGTAATTATGGGTAATTCTAACATGCATATTGACTGGATTAATCAAATTGGCAAGGGCAGTCTCAAGGGAGATTTCATAGAATGTATGAGGGATTGCTTCTTAGAGCAGTATGTTATGGAGCCAACCAGGGAGCAGGCCATTTTGGATTTAGTATTATGTAATGAAGAAGGGCTGATAAATAGTCTTGTATTTAAGGATCCTCTTGGAAAGAGTGACCACAGCATGTTACAATTTCAAATTCAGATTGAGCGAGAGTAGACAGAGTGCCATACTAGAGTATTAGTGTTGAGCAGAGGTCATTATAAAGGCCTGAGGAAAGTGCTGGCGCAAGTAGACTGAGCACAAATAATTGAGGATAGATCAGTTGAGGAACAATGGCAGATGTTCAGGGAGATATGGATTTGGAAGGTCCTGCCCAAGGAGCCTTGATGAGTTGCTTCAGTGTATCTTGTGGATGGTACACATTGCTGCTACTATGCATCGGTGGTGGAGGGAGTGAATGTTTGTGGAAGGAGTGCAAATCAAGTGGTGTAGCCATCTGGGACGGCCATTTCCCGATTACAAAATGGACACTTTGCAAAGATTGCAGGGAAAATGGACAATACTGAGAAAACAAGCAGGTTCACAGTTTGTCTGCATATTGGAGCCGCAGCTCCCAGACAAGACCAAAACTGTAGGCCCATTAGCATACTAATGGCTCATCTCCGGGAACAAAAGAGTAACATTTGAGTAACCAATACTAAGGCAGATACCCTGGCGCCAGAGGAGACCGAAACAAAGCAGGCCAACGGCCACCTAGGACATGCCCAGCCATCAGGGCACCCAACCCTTTATTGGACGTGATCAATATGAATGATCAAGAAACGGCCCAATTGATTGGGGCCAAGTTCAAGGCCCGCCCAAAAGAGCGAAGCCCCTTTGGATATAAGAAGGAGCCCCAAGAGAGAATCGTTCTCCTGGACCTGGCTCTCACCAAGGAGAGACCTGTTCACCAGCTGCACCAGAAGCAAGTAATCCAAGGTCAACGCTCGCTACCAGACAGACGACCTTAGCTGTTCCCCTTTACCAGTTCGACCCCAGCAGCCTCAGAACCGAACAACGGCCATTGTTCCTCTAACTGAGTGGGCGCCCAAAGCTAAGTATAGGCTTTAGCAGTAGTGTTAGTTTAGTCTGTAGAGTTTTGTGCATGAGTATATTTAACTGTGTGTGTAAATAAATAAGCATTAACTTTGAACTAACTAACTGGTGTATTGAGTCTTTGATCAGTATTCGGGTTTGAACCTTGTGGTGGTATCGAAACATACCTGATGACTCTAGAGCAAACGTAATTAGAATTAAGGAAGGCGACCATATTGACCGCCATATTCAGAGCCAACCAAAGAGAGCAACATTTACTGGCGACCTGTGATGGGACCCGACCTAGAAGTGGCCTAGTCACTCCGAGAGAACCCAAATTTGAATTGGAATCCAATTGGAAACAGAAAAACTACAAGTGTAAGAACGATACTGATCAAACCTCCAAGATTCGGAAGTGTGTTAATGCATGCATACTACCAGGGAAATAAGGTAAACCTGAGAGATTTTGTTGCGTAAAACTGTCGGGAGTTTTGTAGGCCGGAAAATACCGTAAGCCGCAACCGTGTTTACATCACTACTTTATCACCCCCTGTTCCAAATTCAGTAGAGAACCCAGAGATAGAGAGAAAATGGCAACGAAGGCAATGGAATGCCTTATAAACCCCCAAGAATTCGAGATCGCAGCGACCAGTAGAGTAGGACAGTGTCCTGCATGGGAAGAAGAGACCAGAAAATATCTCAAAGGGAAAGGGTGGCCCCTTTGGAGTGAATTCTGCGCCAATGATGAAACAGGTCCCGGGAGTATAGGGCATACTTGGTGGGAGAACCTGTCAGAGATTCATAAGAAGAGCTTAGGGAAAGCTCACAAGCCGATGGCAATCATGTCCTGCTTGGCACAATTGCGAGGCACAGAGGAGGTCGTTAGGATGCTCCGTAGAGAGATTGAGGAGAGAGACAGAAATAGTGAGGGAGATGTGAGCGAATTTGAGAAGGAGAGTAAGGAGTTAAGAGAACAGTTACTAGCAAGGGACAGAGAGGTGGATGATGCCAAGGGGGCACACCAGTCTTGTCTCGCCCATTTGAGTAGTTTTCAGACCCAGTACGATAAGGCCTACCAGAACACGTAACGCGCGGTCTTGGTAAGACAAGAAACCGAGCAACAGGTAGAGCAATTGCAGAAACAGTGCAATTATTTAAAAGCAGCCCTACGAGCCCTCCATACTTCCACAAAGGCAGAGCTCCGTAGATCATGCAAAGTGCCGGAAGCAAATTGCAGAATTGCAATCTCTGCTTTCTGTCCAGAATGGATTTCAAAGTACGTTTGGACCCCAGTTAGACCAGGAAAACGGCCCCGATTGGCAGGAGTTAAATGAAACTGCCCACCGATACGTACATGGGACATGTATGCAAGGAACACCCCAGAAAGGGAAAGCACCCCAACCCCCAACTGATCAGGCAGAATACCCCCCATGAACTCTGTAACCACACAGCGCAGGGCCGCAGCAGAAGGAGACCCAGATTTCCTGTATATGAGCCCGTTAACCGTGACCCAATTAAGGGACGCGTGTGATAGAATTATACCGTTCCTACCCACATCGGACCCCCACTAGTTCTTTGCTAGAGTAAAACAGCAGGCGACCATGTACGGCCTGGATGAAAAGGAACAAGTGAAGCTCACAGTTTTAAGCCTCGACCCTTCAGTCGTGGCAGCCATTCCCGACTCACAGAATGTAGGTGGAGGCACTCTCCAAGAAATGCACACAGCGAGCTTGGATGCGATCGGCTGTAACAGAGGAACATAGAACATAGAACATAGAACAATACAGCGCAGTACAGGCCCTTCGGCCCACGATGTTGCACCGAAACAAAAGCCATCCAACCTACACTATGCCATTATCATCCATATGTTTATCCAATAAACTTTTAAATGCCCTCAATGTTGGCGAGTTCACCACTGTAGCAGGTAGGGCATTCCACGGCCTCACTACTCTTTGCGTAAAGAACCTACCTCTGACCTCTGTCCTATATCTATTACCCCTCAGTTTAAGGCTATGTCCCCTCGTGCCAGCCATATCCATCCGCGGGAGAAGGCTCTCACTGTCCACCCTATCCAACCCCCTGATCATTTTGTATGCCTCTATTAAGTCTCCTCTTAACCTTCTTCTCTCCAACGAAAACAACCTCAAGTCCATCAGCCTTTCCTCATAAGATTTTCCCTCCATACCAGGCAACATCCTGGTAAATCTCCTCTGCACCCGCTCCAACGCCTCCACGTCCTTCCTATAATGCGGTGACCAGAACTGTACGCAATACTCCAAATGCGGCCGTACCAGAGTTCTGTACAGCTGCAACATGACCTCCCGACTCAGGAACTCAATCCCTAAACCAATAAAGGCCAACACTCCATAGGCCTTCTTCACAACCCTATCAACCTGGGTGGCAACTTTCAGGGATCTATGTACATGGACACCTAGATCCCTCTGCTCATCCACACTTTCAAGACTTTACCATTAGCCAAATATTCCGCATTCCTGTTATTCCTTCCAAAGTGAATCACCTCACACTTCTCTACATTAAACTCCATTTGCCACCTCTCGGCCCAGCTCTGCAGCTTATCTATATCCCTCTGTAATCTGCTACATCCTTCCACACTATCGACAACACCACCGACTTTAGTATCGTCTGCAAATTTACTCACCCACCCTTCTGCGCCTTCCTCTAGGTCATTGATAAAAATGACAAACAGCAACGGCCCCAGAACAGATCCTTGTGGTACTCCACTTGTGACTGTACTCCATTCTGAACATTTCCCATCAACCACCACCCTCTGTCTTCTTTCAGCTAGCCAATTTCTGATCCACATCTCTAAATCACCCTCAATCCCCAGCCTCCGTATTTTTTGCAATAGCCTACCGTGGGGAACCTTATCAAACGCTTTGCTGAAATCCATATACACCACATCAACTGCTCTACCCTCGTCTACCTGTTCAGTCACCTTCTCAAAGAACTCAATAAGGTTTGTGAGGCATGACCTACCCTTCACAAAGCCATGCTGACTATCCCTGATCATATTATTCCTATCTAGATGATTATAAATCTTGTCTCTTATAATCCCCTCCAAGACTTTACCCACTACAGACGTGAGGCTCACCGGCCTATAGTTGCCGGGGTTGTCTCTGCTCCCCTTTTTGAACAAAGGGACCACATTTGCTGTCCTCCAGTCCTCTGGCACTATTCCTGTAGCCAATGATGACATAAAAATCATCAGGAGACCCCGTAGAAGGCCTAAACAAGTATAGGCAAAAGAAAACAGAGCACTCCACAGCATTTGCTGGACGCTTGTGGATACATTTCACAGCAGTATTTGGAGAGTTGCCCGTGCCCATTTGTCCGCAGATAATATGGCCAAATGGACTTGAATCCTAGTCTCTCATGCGACAGAGGCAGGACAGAGAGCTTGCACAAATTACGACCCCTCAGACGAGGCCCACAACAAGAAATGGGTATTGAAAAGATTGTCCCGTTCTTGGGAACAATCCGTCCAAGGCAAAACCACATTTGCAAAACCAGAGGAAGAGCAGGAAGACATGAATCCAGTTAGGACACACCAGAACCCCGCATTGGTAAATGAGGGCAGGAACAGCCCACCGCAGCCTAAATCCCAGGAATGTTACAACTGTGGACAATTAGGACACTATGCCCGAGAGTGCAACGCGCCCCAAAAGCAGCAGAGAAACCAACAGACAGGCACCCTAAATAAGAATAGGGCAAAGCCAATCCGTAGCGTTAGCGCCCGTTCAGAGAACGCAGACATGAACGGCACCGACTGACGGTGCTCGGGCTCCCCAACTTGGGCCTGCGACACCCTTTGGGACAAGACCGGTAGTAGCAGGCAAAGTCCGGGGACACCCCGTAGAATTTCTTTGGGACACAGGAGGGTCCCGCACCACGCTCAACTCCTCCACGATGTTTCAGCGAGACATGTGGCCCACAACAGACACCATCACACTCAGCAGTTTTACATGTCATTTACAACAAGGACACGTCACAGCCGCTGTAGCGATACAAGTAGGGAACATTACGACTAAACAACCCATAGTTTTGGTCGATCTACCCCAGACAGCTGAACACATCTTAGGAATCGATTTTATGAGCTCCCACAACCTCTCATTTGAACCGGTAAATAAATGTGTATGGAGAATGGCAAAGGCAGCACGAGCCCCCGCCACGCTCACAGTTGGAGGGTATGCAAACAGAATCAGCGCAATAGGAGACTTCTGGTTCGGCCCTCGAGCCATTAGTCAGGACAAACAGGTTAGGGAAGTCCTGCAGCAATACAAAGCAGCATTTGCACAGCACAAGCACGACTGTGGCAAGATAGCTGACTTAGCGAACATTACAGGTCCCGATCCCAGACCCCAAAAGCAGTACGGTTTTCCCAAAGAAGCAGAGGGAGAGATCTCCAAAGTAATAGACAGTCTGCTTGATGAAGGCGTTCTCCGATCATTAGTCTCCACAAACAACGCACCAATTTGGCCCGTCAAGAAACCCGATGGATCATGGCGACTGACCATTGATTACCGGGAACTGAACAAAGTAACCCCAGTAGCAGCCCCCACTGTAGCCACGAGTCCTGAGACCATGCTCAAACAGGGACTCCAGTCAAAAGAAAATTTGGTTTTGGACATTAGCAACAGCTTTTGGTCCATTCCATTGGATAAAGCGTGCCGATATAAATTCACATTTACATTCCAGGGACAACAATATACGTGGACGTGCCTTCCACAAGGCTTCCACAATTCCCCATCCATTTTCCACCGACAGCTGGCAAATGGATTAGCAAAATTATTTTAGGTAAAAATTGTGATTCATAGGATAGGGCAGTGTAGAGCCCGTGAAGTGCTTATGGGTGCCCCGCTTGGTCAGAGAACGAAGACGACGCGGTAATGTGATCGTTCACGCTTCGCGTTGAAGATCACAAGGAAGGTGTGTAGCCACCTGGGATGGCCACTTCCCGATTACAAAATGGACACTTTGCAAAGATTGCAGGGAAAATGGACAATACTGAGAAAACAAGCAGGTTCAGAGCTTGTCTGTATATTGGAGCCGCAGCTCCCAGACAAGACCAAAACTGTAGGCCCATTAGCATACTAATGGCCCATCTCCGGGAACAAAAGAGTAACATTTGAGTAACCGATACTAAGGCAGAAACCCCGGTGCCAGAGGAGACCGAAACAAAGCAGGCCAACGGCCACCTAGGACACGCCCAGCCATCAGGGCACCCACCCCTTTATTGGACGTGATCAATATGAATGATCAAGAAACGGCCCAATTGATTGGGGCCAAGTTCAAGGCCCGCCCAAAAGAGCGAAGCCCCTTTGGGTATAAGAAGGAGCCCCAAGAGAGAATCGTTCTCTTGGACCCGGCTCTCACCGAGGAGAGACCTGTCCACCAGCTGCACCAGAAGCAAGTAATCCAAGGTCAACACACGCTACCAGACAGATGACCTTAGCTGCTCCCCTTTCCCAGTTCGACCCCAGCAGCCTCAGAACCGAACGACCATTGTTCCTCTGACTGAGTGGGCACCCAAAACTAAATATAGGTTTTAGCAGTAGTGATAGTTTAATCTGTAGAGTTTCATGCATGAGGAGATTTAACTGTGTGTAAATAAATAAGCATTGACTTTGAACTAACTAACTGGTGTATCGAGTCTTTGATCAGTATTCGGGTTTGAACCTTGTGGTGGTATCGAAAGATACATGGTGACTCTAGAGCAAACGTAATTAGAATTAAGGAAGGCGACCACATTGACCGCCATATTCAGAGCCAACCAAAGAGAGCAACAGTGGGCTGCTTTGTCCTGGATGGTGTTGAGCTTCTTGAGTGTTGCTGGAGCTGCACTCATCAAGGCAAGTGGGGGGTATTCGATCATACTCCTGACTTGTGCCTTGTAGGTGTTGGACAGGCTCTGGGAGTCAGGAGATGAGTTATTCACCACAAGATCCCTTGCTCCTGACCTGCTCTTGTAGCCACAGTATTTAGATGGCTAGTCCAGTTCAATTTCTGGTCAACGATAACCCTCAGGACAGTGACAGTGGGTATTCAGTGATGGTAATGTATTTGAATGTCAAGGGGCGATGGTTTGATTCTCTATTATTGGAGATGATCATTGCCTGGCACTTGTGTGCTGTAAATTGTTTGGAGACTTGGGCGGAGAGATGGCAGATGGAGTTTGGCAGCACGGTAGCATTGCGGATAGCACAATTGCTTCACAGCTCCAGGGTCCCAGGTTCGATTCCGGCTTGGGTCACTGCCTGTGCGGAGTCTGCACATCCTCCCCGTGTGTGCGTGGGTTTCCTCCGGGTGCTCCGGTTTCCTCCCACAGTCCAAAGATGTGCAGGTTAGGTGGATTGGTCATGATAAATTGCCCGTAGTGTCCAAAATTGTCCTTAGTGTTGGCTGGGGTTACTGGGTTATGAGGATAGGGTGGAGGTGTTGACCTTGGGTAGGTGCTCTTTCCAAGAGCCGGTGCAGACTCGATGGGCTGAATGGCCTCCTTCTGCACTGTAAATTCTATGAAATGTTGCTTGCCACATGTCTGTCCAAGCCTGGATATTGTCCAGATCTAAATGCATTTGCACGTGGATTGCTTCAGTATCTGAGCAGTTGCGAATGGTGAACATTTTGCAATCATCATCATACAACCCTTCGTCTGACATTATGTTGGAAGAAAAGTCTTTGATGAAGCAGCTGAACGTGACTGGACCCAGGACACTGCCCTGAGGAACTCCTGCAGTAATGTCTCAGGAGTTAGGTGACTGAACACCAACTACCACAACCATCTTTCTTTGTGTCAGATATGACTCCAACGTTTCCTGTTTACTGAGCGAATGCACATCAGAGAACAAAGAACAAAGAAAACTACAGCACAGGAACAGGCCCTTCGGCCCACCAAGCCTGTGCCGACCATGCTGACCGTCTAAACGAAATTCTTCTGCACTTCCGGGGTCCGTATCCCTCTATTCCCATCCTATTCATGTATTTGTCAAGATGCCCCTTAAACGTCACTATCGTCTCTGCTTCCTCCTCCTCCTCCGGCAGCACGTTCCAGGCGCCCACTACCCTCTGTGTAAAAAAACTTGCCTCATACATCTCCTCTAAACCTTGCCCCTCGCACCTTAAACCTATGCCCCTAGTAATTGACCCCTCTACCCTGGGAAAAAAAAACTCTGACTATCCAATCTGTCTATGCCCCTCATAATTTTGTAGACCTCAAACCCCTCAGCCTCTGTCGTTCCAGTGAGAACAAACCGAGTTTATTCAACCTCTCCTCATAGCTAATGCCCTCCATATCAGGCAACATCCTGGTAAATCTCTTCTGCACCCGCTCCACATCCTTCTGGTAGTGTGGCGACCTGAATTGAACACTAGACTCCAAGTGTGGCCTAACTAAGGTTCTATACAGCTGCAACATGGCTTGCCAATTTTTATACTCAATGCCCCGACCAATGAAGGCAAGCATGCCGTATGCCTTCTTGACTACCTTCTCCACCGGTGTTGCCCCTTTAGAACATAGAACATAGAACAATACAGTGCAGTACAGGCCCTTCGGCCCACGATGTTGCACCGAAACAAAAGCCATCTAACCTACACTATACCATTATCATCTATATGTTTATCCAATAAACTTTTAAATGCCCTCAATGTTGGTGAGTTCACTACTGTAGCAGGTAGGGCATTCCACGGCCTCACTACTCTTTACGTAAAGAACCTACCTCTGACCTCTGTCCTATATCTATTACCCCTCAGTTTAAAGTTATGTCCCCTCGTGCCAGCCATTTCCATCCGCGGGAGAAGGCTCGCACTGTCCACCCTATCCAACCCCCTAATCATTTTGTATGCCTCTATTAAGTCTCCTCTTAACCTTCTTCTCTCCAACGAAAACAACCTCAAGTCCATCAGCCTTTCCTCATAAGATTTTCCCTCCATACCAGGCAACATCCTGGTAAATCTCCTCTGCACCCGCTCCAAAGCCTCCACGTCCTTTCTATAATGCGGTGACCAGAACTGTACGCAATACTCCAAATGCGGCCGTACCAGAGTTCTGTACAGCTGCAACATGACCTCCTGACTCCGGAACACAATCCCTCTACCAATAAAGGCCAACACTCCATAGGCCTTCTTCACCACCCTATCAACCTGGGTGGCAACTTTCAGGGATCTATGTACTTGGACACCTAGATCCCTCTGCTCATCCACACTTTCAAGAACTTTTCCATTAGCCAAATATTCCACATTCCTGTTTTTCCTTCCAAAGTGAATCACCTCACACTTCTCTACATTAAACTCCATTTGCCACCTCTCAGCCCAGCTCTGCAGCTTATCTATATCCCTTTGTAACCTGCTACTTCCTTCCACACTATCGACAACACCACTGACTTTAGTATCGTCTGCAAATTTACTCACCCACCCTTCTGCGCCTTCCTCTAGGTCATTGATAAAAATGACAAACAGCAACGGCCCCAGAACAGATCCTTGTGGTACTCCACTTGTGACTGAACTCCATTCTGAACATTTCCCATCAACCACCACCCTCTGTCTTCTTTCAGCTAGCCAATTTCTGATCCACATTTCTAAATCACCCTCAATCCCCAGCCTCCGTATTTTCTGCAATAGCCTACCGTGGGGAACCTTATCAAACGCTTTGCTGAAATCCATATACACCACATCAACTGCTCTACCCTCGTCTACCTGTTCAGTCACCTTCTCAAAGAACTCAATAAGGTTTGTGAGGCATGACCTACCCTTCACAAAGCCATGCTGACTATCCCTGATCATATTATTCCTATCTAGATGATTATAAATCTTGTCTCTTATAATCCCCTCCAAGACTTTACCCACTACAGACGTGAGGCTCACCGGTCTATTGTTGCCGGGGTTGTCTCTGCTCCCCTTTTTGAACAAAGGGACCACATTTGCTATCCTCCAGTCCTCTGGCACTCTTCCTGTAGCCAATGATGACATAAAAATCAAAGCCAATGGCACAGCAATCTCTTCCCTGGCCTCCCAGAGAATCCTAGGATAAATCCCATCAGGTCCCGGGGGCTTATCTATTTTCAGCCTGTCCAGAATTGCCAACACCTCTTCCCTACGTACCTCAATGCCATCAATGTATTTACCTGGAGCTCAGCATTCTCCTCCACAACATTATCTTTTTCCTGAGTGAATACTGACGAAAAATATTCATTTAGTATCTCGCCTATCTCTTCAGACTCTACACACAACTTCCCATCCCTGTCCTTGACTGGTCCTACTCTTTCCCTAGTCATTCGCTTATTCCTGACATACCTATAGAAAGCTTTTGGGTTTTCCTTGATCCTTCCTGCCAAATACTTCTCATGTCCCCTCCTTGCTCGTCTTAGCTCTCTCTTTAGATCCTTCCTCGCTACCTTGTAACTATCCATCTCCCCAACTCAAACTTCACACCTCATCTTCACATAGGCCGCCTTCTTCCTCTTAACAAGAGATTCCACTTCTTTGGTAAACCACGGTTCCCTCGCTCGGCACCTTCCTACCTGCCTGACCAGTACATACTTATCAAGAACACGCAGTAGCTGATCCTTGAACAAGCTCCACTTATCCAGTGTGTCCAACACTTGCAGCCTACTTCTCCACCTTATCCCCCCCAAGTCACGTCTAATGGCATCATAATTTCCCTTCCCCCAGCTATAACTCTTGCCCTGCGGTGTATACTTATCCCTTTCCATCCTTAACGTAAACGTCACCGAATTGTGGTCACTGTCCCCAAAGTGCTCACCTACCTCCAAATCCAACACCTGGCCTGGTTCATTACCCAAAACCAAATCCAATGTGGCCTCGCCTCTTGTTGGCCTGTCAACAAACTGTGTCAGGAAACCCTCCTGCACACACTGTACAAAAAAACGACCCATCTAATGTACTCGAACTATATCTTTTCCAGTCAATATTTGGAAAGTTAAAGTCTCCCATAATAACTACCCTGTTACTTTCGCTCTTATCCAGGATCATCCTCGCCATCCTTTCCTCTACATGCCTAGAACTATTTGGAGGCCTATAGAAGACTCCCAACAGTGTGACCTCTCCTTTCATGTTTCTAACCTCAGCCCATACTACCTCGGAAGATGAGTCCCCATCTAGCATCCTCTCCGCCACCGTAATACTGCTCTTGACTAGCAGCGCCACACCTCCCCCTCTTTTGCCTCCTTCTCTGAGCTTACTAAAACACCTAAACCCCGGAACCTGCAACATCCATTCCTGTCCCTGCTCTATCCATGTCTCCGAAATGGCCACAACATCGAAGTCCCAGGTACCAACCCATGCTGCCAGTTCCCCTACCTCATTTCGTATACTCCTGGCATTGAAGTAGACACACTTCAAACCACCTACCTGAACACTGGCCCCCTCCTGCGACGTCAAATCTGAGCTCCTGACCTCTATACTCTCATTCTCCCTTACCCTAAAACTACAATCCAGGTTCCCATGCCCCTGCTGCATTAGTTTAAACCCCCCCAAAGAGCACTAACAAATCTCCCCCCCAGGATATTTGTGCCCCGCAGGTTCAGATGTAGACCATCCTGTCTGTAGAGGTCCCACCTTCCCCAGAAAGAGCCCCAGTTATCCAGAAATCTGAATCCCTCCCGCCTGCACCATCCCTGTAGCCACGTGTTTAATTGCTCTCTCTCCCTATTCCTCATCTCACTATCACGTGGCACGGGCAACAACCCAGAGATAACAACTCTGTTTGTTCTAGTTCTGAGCTTCCATCCTAGTTTCAGTGACCTGTGGACCTGTACACCTAGATCTCTCTGACTGTCAATACTCTTGAGGGTTCTACCATTCACTGTATATTCCTTACCTGCATTAGACCTTCCAAAATGCATGACCTCATATTTGTCCAGATTAAACTCCATCTGCCATCTCTCCATCCAAGTCTCCAAACAATCTAAATTCTGCTGTATCCTCTGACAGTCCTCATCACTATCCGCAATTCCACCAACCTTTGTGTCGTCTGCAAACTTACTAATCAGACCAGTTACATTTTCCTCCAAATCATTTATATATACTACGAACAGCAAAGGTCCCAGCACTGATCCCTATGGAACACCACGAGTCACAGCCCTCCAATCAGAAAAGCACCCTTCCATTGCTACTCTCTGCCTTCTATGACCTAGCCAGTTCTGTATCCACCTTGCCAGCTCACCCCTGATCCTGTGTGACTTCACTTTTTGTACCAGTCTACCATGATGGACAATGTCAAAGGCCTTACTGAAGTCCATATGTACAACATCCACTGCCCTACCTACATCAATCATCTTTGTGACGTTCTCGAAAAACTCTATCAAGTTAGTGAGACACGCCCTTCCCTTCACAAAACCGTGCTGCTTTTCGCTAATACGTCCATTTGTTTCCAAATGGGAGTAGATCCTGTTTCGAAAAATTCTCTCCAGTAATTTCCCTACCACTGACGTAAGGCTCACCAGCCTGTAGTTCCCTGGATTATCCTTGCTACCCTTCTTAAACAAAGGAACAACATTGGCTATTCTCCAGTCCTCCGGGACATCACCTGAAGACAGTGAGAATCCAAAGATTTCTGTCAAGGCCTCAGCAATTTCCTCTCTAGCCTCCTTCAGTATTCTGGGGTAGATCCCATCAGGCCCTGGGGACTTATCTACCTTTTTTCAAGACGCCCAACACCTCGTCTTTTTGGATCTCAAAGTGACCCAGGCTATCTACACACCCTTTTCCAGACTCAACATTCACCAATTCCTTCTCTTTGGTGAATACTGATGCAAAGTATTCATTTAGTACCTCGCCCATTTCCTCTGGCTCCACACATAGATTCCCTCGCCTGTCCTTCAGTGGGCCCACCCTTTCCCTGGCTACCCACTTGCTTTTAATGTACATGTGAAAAGCCTTGGGATTTTCCTTAATCGTGTTTGCCAATGATTTTTCGTGACCCCTTTTAGCCCAACTGACTCCTTGCTTAAGTTCCTTCCTACTTTCCTTATATTCCACACAGGCTTCGTCTGTTCCCAGCCTTCTCGCCCTGACAAATGCCTCCTTTTTCTTTTTGATGAGGCCTACAATATCTCTCGTTATCCAAGGTTCCCGAAATTTGCCATATTTATCCGTCTTCCGCACTGGAACATGCCAGTCCCGAATTCCTTTCAACTGACATTCGAAAGCCTCCCACATGTCAGATGTTGATTTACCCTCAAACATCCACCCCCAATCTAGGTTCTTCAGTTCCTGCCTAATATTGTTATAATTAGCCTTCCCCCAATTTAGCACATTCACCCTAGGACCACTCTTATCCTTGTCCACCAGCACTTTAAAACTTACTGATTTGTGGTCACTGTTCCCGAAATGCTCCCCTACTGAAACTTCTACGACCTGGACTATCTACATATTGTTTTAAGAAGCCCTCCTGGATGCTCCTTCCAAACTCTGACCCATCCAAGCCCCCAGCACTAAGTGAGTCGCAGTCAATATTGGGGAAGTTAACGTCTCCCATCACAACAACCCTGTTGCTTTTACTCCTTTCCAAAATCTGTCTCCTTATCTGCGCCTATATCACCCGCTGGCTGTTGGGTGGCCTGTAGTAAACTCCCAACGTTGTGACTGCACCCTTCTTATTCCTGATCTCTACCCATACAGCCTCGCTGCCCTCTGAGGTGTCCTCCGATAGTACAGCTGTGATATTCTCCCTAACCAGTAGCACAACTCCGCCACCCCTTTTACATCCCCCTCTATCCCACCTGAAACATCTAAATCCTGGAACGTTTAGCTGCCAATCCTGTCCTTCCCTCAACCAGGTCTCTGTAATGGCAACAACATCATAGTTCCAAGTACTACTCCAAGCTCTAAGTTCATCTACCTTCTCTGTTATACTTCTTGCATTAAAACATATGCACTTCAGGCCACCAGTCCCGCTGTTTTCAGCAACATCTCCCTGTCTGCTCTTCCTCAGAGCCATACTGGCCCCATTCCCAAGTTCTCCCTCAATTTCTTCACCGTCTGACCTATTGCTCCGGTACCTACCCCCCTGCCATACTAATTTAAACCCTCCCATGTGACACTAGCATACCTCGCGGCCAGGATATTTATGCCTCTCCAGTTTAGATGCAACCCGTCCTTTTTATACAGGTCACACCTGCTCCGGATGAGCTTCCACTGGTCCAGATAACGGAAACACTCCCTCCTACACCAGCTGTTTAGCCACGTGTTTAGCTGCTCTATCTTCCTATTTCTAGCCTCACTGGCACGTGACACAGGGAGTAATCCCGAGATTACAACCCTAGATGTCATGTCTTTAAACTTTCTGCTATCTTCCTGAACTCCTGCTGCAGGACCTCATGCCCCTTCCTGCCTATGTCATTAGTACCAATATGTACAATGACCTCTGCCTGTTTGCCCTCCCCCTTCAGGATGCCCGCTACCCGTTCGGAGACATCCTTGACCCTGGCACCAGGGAGGCAAAATACCATCCTGGAGTCTCTTTCACATCCACAGAAGCGCCTATCTGTGCTCCTGACTATAGAGTCCCCTATGACTATTGCTCTTCTGCGCTCTGACCCTCCCTGCTGAACATCAGAGCCAGCCGTGGTGCCACTGCTCTGGCTGCTGCTGTTTTCCCCTGATAGGCTATTCCCCCCAACAGTATCCAAAGCTGTATACCTGTTCAGGAGGGGATTCTTGCACTGATTACCTGCCCCTTCTGGTGGTCACCCATTTCTCTGCCTGCACCATGGGTGTGACCACATCTCTATAACTCCTATCTATGACGCTTTCCGCCACCTGCACGCTCCTAAGTGCATCCAATTGCTACTCCAACCGAACCACGCAATCTGTGAGGAGCTGCCATTGGTTACACTTGCTGCAGATGTAGTCGACCGGAATGCTGGAAGCGTCAAGATCTGCCACATCTCACAGTTGGAGCACTGCAACCCGCTGAGTGACATTTAAGCACTAGTTAATTAATTTAAAATAAACACTTGAAATATTGTTAGATTGAATTACTATTGTCACGTGAGAGTACCTTTAAGAAATGGATGTTTAAGAACATAAGAACATAAGAACTAGGAACAGGAGTAGGCCATCTGGCCCCTCGAGCCTGCTCCGCCATTTAATGAGATCACGGCTGATCTTTGTGGACTCAGCTCCACTCTCCGGCCCGTACACCATATCCCCGAATCCCTTTATTCTTTAGAAAGGCATCTATCTTTTTCTTTAAAACGTTTAAAGAAGGAGCCTCAACTGCTTCACTGGGCAAGGAATTCCAGAGATTCACAACCCTTTGGGTGAAGAAGTTCCTCCAACACTCCGTCCTAAATCTACCTCCCCTTATTTTGAGGCTATGCCCCCTAGTTCTGCTTTCCACGAGCAGTGGAAACAACCTGCCCGCATCTATCCTATCTTATCCCTTCATAATTTTATGACTCAATAAGATCCCCCTGCATCCTTCTAAATTCCAATGAGTACAGTCCCAGTCTACTCAACCTCTCGTCATAATCTAATCCCCTCAACTCTGGGATCAACCTAGTGAATCTCCTCTGCACTCCCGCCAGTGCCAGTATGTCCTTTCTCAGGTAAGGAGACCAAAACTGAACACAATACTCCAGGTGTGGCCTCACCAACACCCTATACAATTGCAGCATAACCTCACTAGTCTTGAACTCCATCCCTCTAGCAATGAAAGACAACATTCGATTAGCCTTCTTAATCACCTGTTGCACCTGCACACCACTTTTTTGTGACTCGTGCACCAGCACACCCAGGTCCCTCTGCACAGCAGCATGTTTTAACATCTTACCGTTTAAATAATAATCCATTCTGCTGTTATTCCTCCCAAAATGGATAGCCTCACACTTGGCAACATTGAATTCCATCTGCCAGACCCTAGCCCATTCACCTAACCTATCCAAATCCTTCTGCAGACTTCCGGTATCCTCTGCCCTTTTTGCTTTACCACTCATCTTAGTGTCGTCTGCAAACCTTGACACATTGCATTTGGTCCCCAACTCCAAATCATCTATGTAAATTGTGAACAACTGCGGGCCCAACACTGATCCTTGAGGGACCCCACTAGTTACAGGTTGCCAACCAGAGAAACGCCCATTTATCCCCACTCTCTGCTTTCTGTTAGTTAACCAATCCTCTACCCATGCTACCACTTTACCCTCAATGCCATGCATCTTTAGTTTATGCAGCAACCTTTTGTGTGGCACCTTGTCAAAAGCTTTCTGGAAATCCAGATATACCACATCCATTGGCTCCCCGTTATCTACTGCACTGGTAATGTCCTCAAAAAATTCTACCAAATTAGTCAGACATGACCTACCCTTTATGAACCCATGCTGCGTCTGCCCAATGGGACAATTTCCATCCAGGTGCCCCGCTATTTCCTCCTTAATGATAGATTCCAGCATTTTCCCTACAACCGAGTTAAGCTATCCGGCCTATAATTACCCGCTTTCTGCCGACCTCCTTTTTTAAACAGTGGTGTCACGTTTGCTACTTTCCAATCCTCTGGGACCACCCCAGAGTCTAGTGAATTTTGATAAATTATCACTAGTGCGTTTACAATTTCCCTAGTAACATCCTGTTACTATTTGGTGGCCTATAGACTACTCCTATCAGGGACCTTTTCGCCTTACTATTCCTGATTTCCACCCAAATTGATTCAACCTTGTCCTCCATAGCACCAATATCATCCCTTACTATTGCCCGGATGCCATCCTTAAACAACAAAGCTACACCACCGCCCTTACCATCCATTCTATCCTTTCGTACAGTCTGATACCCTTGGATATTTAACTCCCAATCGTGACAATCTTTTAACCATGTTTCAGTAATGGCCACTAAATCATAGTCATTCACGATGATTTGCGCCATCAACTCATTTACCTTATTTCGTATACTACGAGCATTCAGGTAAAGTACACTTATGCTGTTTTTTATGTCTTTGTTATGAATCCTAACACCTTGATCAGTAACTTTTCGCAATTTATTCTTCCTCTTACCCTTTCTCCTAATTTTCCTTGTCTTTCAACCCATATCACTACATAATAACCTGTCACGCAACCTGCTGCCTTGATCTCCATTAACCATTATACTGTCCATAGCTTTACACTTCCCTTCCCCCCAACTTGCTAGTTTAAAGTCCTTGTGACCAACCTATTTATCCTATTCGCTAGAACACTGGTCCCAGAATGGTTCAGGTGAAGACCGTCCCAACGGTACAGGTCCCTCCTGCCCCAGTACTGATGCCAATGCCCCATGAAATGGAATCCCTCTTTCCCGCACCACTCCTTTAGCCACGTGTTAACTTCCCTAATTTTCTCAACCCTATGCCAATTGGCACGTGGCTCGGGTAGTAATCCAGAGATTATAACCCTGGAGGACCTGTCTTTAATTTAGTCCCTAGTGTTTGATAATCCCCAAACAGGTCCTCTTTCCTAGTCTTACCTATGTTGTTAGTCCCAACATGGACCACAACAACTGGATCCTCCCCCTCCCTCTCCAAAATCCTTTCAAGCCGATCAGAGATGTCCCTCACCCTGGCACCGGGCAGGCAACATACCATGCGGGACTCTCGATCTGGCTTACAAAGGATGCCGTCAATCCCCCTAATTATAGAATCCCCTACAACTACCACTTGTCTTTTTGCTCCCCCCTCTTGAATGGCTTCCTGTACCACGGTGCAGTGGTCAATCAACGCATCCTCCCTATAGCCCTCTTCCTCATCCACACAGGGAGCAAGTACCTCATACCTGTTGGACAAGGTCAAGGGCTGAGGCTCCTCAACTCCTAAACTCAGGATCCCCCTACCTGCCTCCCTTGCAGTCACACCACTCTGTCCCTGATCACTGTCCGAATTAACAGTACTTATTCTACCGGGTGTGACTGCCTCCTGAAACAAAGCGTCCAGGTAATTTTCCCCCTCCCTGATGCGCCGCACTGTGTGCAGCTCGGTCTCCAGCTCATCAATTCTGAGCCGAAGATCCTTGAGCAGCCAACACTTGCTGCAGATGTGGTCACTGATGGTCTCAATGGGATCCACCAGTTCCATCATCATACAGCAACAGCACATCACCTGTCCAGCCATATTCAACTAGTTAATTAATTTAAATAATTTAAAAAAATGTTTTTATAGAACCTCAAGGATAAACCCGAACACCAACAAAAACACAGCCCTCTCTCGCCACTCACCCGAACTCAGTCACTCACCTAAACTCAGATGCACTCTGTTCCAATCAGCACTCAGTCACTCACCTAAACTCAGATGCACTCTGTTCCAATCAGCACTCCGTGTCTAAAGGCACTCCTGCCACACCTTTTGTGCACTCACCTCTCCCAGCACTGTCCCGGCTCTCTCCTCCCGCACTTTTTAAATCTCCCGGCTCTCTCCTCCCGCGCTGTTTTCGCTGTCCGGCTCTCTCTCCTCTCGCGCTGTTTTCGCTGTAATGTATCTTTAAGAAATGGAGCTGATCATATTACTGAAGTGATGTCAGAGGTTGGGGGGAGCTGAGCTCACTTCTGCTTTTGGTTTCAGTTTGAGGAGAAAGCTGGGGAGTGTCTGTGTGTTTTGCTGAGGGCTGCAGGAAGAAACAGCTGGTCTGTTGATGTATGCAAATCCAAAGACTGTAAATGTATTGAATGTAACCTCATGTCTGTTTTTGAAGGTTGAAGTCTTTTGGATGTTTAAAAGAACAGTTTGAAGGATTGTTTAGTGTTGTAGTCTTTTGGGGTTATCATTGAAGTAATGGGTGTTAAGATATTCAATGTTTGTTTTTCAAAGGTTAAATTGAGCTCATAGAATAAAAATTGTTTTGTTTTAAAAACCATTTGTCCATAATTGCTGTATCACACCTGGAGAGTACGCAGTGTGCTTCCCACACCCCAATCTATTAAAAGTTGTGGGTCGGTTGAACTCCATGAAACACTTTGGGGTTCTGTAAACCCGGACCCATAACAGTATTAACTATATGGCCACTGACGCTAGATGATTTTTACTGTAAAATTAAATGCTAAATACCGATCTCTGCCCTCAGGTTTTAGTGACTCCATCTATCTAGTTAATCAATTAAATTATTTTTGCAACATTATTTTTTTTTCAAATTGAACAGACTCCCAACCAGCCAATCAGGTCACAGCTTGCTGTGATGTCACTTACAGTTTTCACCCCACACACAATTTGAAAAGGTAATAAAAATCACTTACCTTCCCAGGATGCTCTCTGGTTCTCTCCCTGCAGCACTAGTGATAATTTACCAAAATTCACTAGACTCTGGGGTGGTACCGGGGATTGGAAATTAGCAAACATGACACCACTGTTTTAAAAAAAGAGGTAGGCAGAAAGCTGGTAATTATAGGCCAGTTAGCTAAACTTCGGTAGTAGGGATGATGCTGGAATGTATCATCAAGGAAGAAATAGCGAGGCAGCTGGATGGAAATTGGCCCATTGGGCAGACACAGCATGGGTTCATAAAGGGCTGGTCGTGCCTAACTGATTGAGTGGAATTTTTTGAGGACATTACCAGTGCGGTAGATAACGGGGAGCCAATGGATGTGGTATATCTGGATTTCCAGAAAGCCTTTGACAAGGTGCCACACAAAAGGTTGCTGCATAAGATAAAGTTGCATGGCATTAAGGGGGAAGTAGTAGCATGGATAGAGGATTGGTTAATTAATAGAAAGCAAAGAGTGGAGATTAATGGGTGTTTCTCTGGTTGGCAATCAGTAGCTAGTGGTGTCCCTCAGGGACCAGTGTTGGGCCCACAATTGTTCACAATTTACATAGATGATTTGGAGTTGGGGACCAAGGGCAATGTGTCCAAGTTTGCAGACGACACTAAGATGAGTGGTAAAGCAAAAAGTGCAGAGGATCCCTGAAGTCTGCAGAGGGATTTGGATAGGTTAAGTGAATGGGCTAGGGTATGGCAGATGGAATACAATGTTGACAAATGTGAGGTTATCCATTTTGGTACGAATAACAGCAAAAGGGATTATTATTGAAATGATAAAATATTAAAACATGCTGCTGTGCAGAGAGACCTGGGTGTGCTAGCGCATGAGTCGCAAAAAGTTGGTTTACAGGTGCAACAGGTGATTGAAAAGGCAAATGGAATTCTGTCCTTCATTGCTAGGGGGATGGAGTTTAAGACTAGGGAGGCAATTGTATAAGGTGTTAGTGAGGCCACACCTGGAGTATTGTGTTCAGTTTTGGTTTCCTTACCTGAGAAAGGAAGTACTGGCGCTGGAGGGTGTGCAGAGGAGATTCAGTAGGTTAATCCCAAAGCTGAAGGGGTTGGATTACGAGGAGAGGTTGAGTAGACTAGGATTGTGCTCGTTGGAATTTAGGAGGATGAGTGGTGATCTTATAGAAACATATAAAATTATGAAGGGAATAGATAGGATAGATGCAGGCAAGTTGTTTCCACTGGCGGGTGAAAGCAGAACTAGGGGGCATAGCCTCAAAATAAGGGGAAGTAGATTTAGGACTGAATTTAGGAGGAACTTCTTCACCCAAAGGGTTGTGAATCTATGGAATTCCTTGCCCAGTGAAGTAGTTAAGGCTCCTTCATTAAATGTTTTTAAGATAAAGATAGATAGTTTTTTGAAGAATAAAGGGATTAAGGGTTATGGTGTTCGGGCCGTAAAGTGGAGCTGAGTCCACAAAAGATCAGCCATGATCTCATTGAATGGCGGAGCAGGCTCAAGGGGCCAGATGGCCTACTCCTGCTCCTAGTTCTTATTAACAGTTACAGGCCAGAATAAAGAGAACAAAACAGTAGGGAAAAAGTACCTTCTCCCACTCTGCACTGAATTACCTCACTGCACCAAATTACCAAGTTCCAATTCCCACTCTGGATGTGTCTCACTCACTCAGGATGTGTCTCATTCACCTACGCAAAGCTCCTCCCAATCGGACCCAATAGAGTAAATTTACTGGAGATTTTGGCCTAAAAAGCCTCCCAAAACCCACCTGAACACCAAAGACACCTGCCCACCAATAGATCGAGGGGACGGTGAGAAATAAGAAGCAGCAGCGAAGGAAAGGCGCAGGAGCAATGGGCGAATGGACAGGCGGCACCAAGAGGCGAGATGGATACCCAGGCGAACCAGGAGAGGGAAAGATCGGCGATCCGAATGGCAGAACAGGAGCAGGATACGACAACCCCGCCCCCCCACACACACACAGTGGGGGCGGATGGAAGAACGTGTTAAAAAAGGAACTGCACGCCATGAAGGAAGTGATCAGGATGGAGCTCGAGGTGGCGATGAACGAAGTGATGTCGGAAGCGATAACCACCATGCAGCGTACAGTAGAAGGCCTGGGACGGAAGGTGGAGGCCCAGGAGAAACGATCCTGGACCTGGAGAAAGTATCTACGGACCAGAGCGACAGGATTATGATTCTGGAAACCGAGGTGAAGAGGTTGGTGGCGGCACAAGGGAGCCTAAAAGGGAAGGTGGAGGACCAGGAAAATAGGTCCAGACAACAAAACGTCCGCATCGTGGGTGTGCCAGAAGGGATTGAAGGAAGGTGCCCAATGGGCTACGCCGCCCAAATGCAGGGCAAGCTAGTGGGGAGGTAGGACATTCCAAACCTCCCAGAGATGGACAGGGCACACAAGTCACTTTGGCCTTGACCCAAAACCGGGGAGCAGCCGAGGGCGATAATCGCGAAGCTGCACCGATTCCAGGGCTGGGAAAAAATCCTGAGGTGGGCCTCTCAGACGAGGTCATGCTCGTGTGAAGGGCATAGAATCAGGGTGTACCAGGACATTGGGAGGGACATGGCCAAAAAGAGGGCAGAATTCAATAGTGCAAAATTGGCGCTCTACAAAAAAGGGGTGCGATTCGGCATGTTATTCCCGGTTAGACTCTGGGTGACATATCAGGGGAAAGAACACGACTTCAGCACCCTGACGGAGGCCGATGAGTTCACTAAAACAAACAACCTAGAAGGAGAGCAGACGTGGCAGCGATGAAAGTGGCAGGGGCAGAAGATGAAAGAGACTGAGAGCAGAGGATGGACCGCAAACAAAAACTATGATATGAACTATGTTTATATGCGGGACTGTGCTGCCTCGTTTTCAGCTTGTCTCTTCGCTCAGTATGAGGGGGGGAACAGGGCAAGGGGAATGAGATTAGGGAAAGCAGGCAAAGGGATGAGATAAGGGATGGAGAGGGGTGGGTAAAACGGGGTCAGGGCTAGACCAGCACTGGGAGGGGAGCCACCGTACCAGCAAGGAGGGCTAGCACGGGAAGACTGACAGTAAGGGAGGCCGTGACGCACCCCCCAGGGGAGAGGGAGCACCTGGCCAAAAGGGCGGGTGGGGGACAGGGCAGAAGGGGGGTGGAGAAAACAGGGGGGGACAGAGGGACATGGGACAGGGGAGGGGAGAGGGGAAGGGTGAAGTGGGGATGGGGGGGAAGCGCAGGACAGAAAAGGAACAAAGGGATTGTTAAGGGCAGCAACGAGACAGAGACAGGCCTTGCTAGGCATCAAGCAGTGCGAGGAGCCAAGATGACACCGCAAGCAGCCATTCGAGAGGGCCCCTGGGCCAGAGGGAGACCCCAAGTGCAGGGGTGCACCTACATGCCTTACACATAGTTGGCGGCCATGTGGGTGCCCCCTGGACAAAGGGAAACCCTGGAGCGCTGGGGCCCGACCTCCTGGTAAAAGTGGCAACCTTGGCCATTTTGGACGGCCCCCTAACAAAGGGAAACATCGGAGTGCAGGTGCTCGTCCACCAGGTAAGTATGGATGATCCCGCAGCACAGGTGGGGTCAGAAGCCCCCTACCAGGTTTGTTACTTAGAAAGTAAGGGGACTTAACGGCCCAGTGAAAAGATCCAGTGTCTTCGCCTACTTAAGAAGCCTAAAGGCCGACATAATTTACCTACAACAAATGCACCTGAGGGAGAAGGACCGACTGCTGGTGAGGAAGGGCAGGGTGGGACAGACGTACCATTCATGTTACGGGATGAGGGCTAGGGGAGTAGCAATACTGATCAGCAATCGGACGACGTTTATGGAGGCCAAGACGGTTATGGTCCCAGGAGAACGGTACGTCATGGTCAGCGGTGTCCCGGAAGTGGCAGAGGTATTATTGGTAAATGTGTGCGCTCCCAACTGGGACAACACAGAATTCATGAAGAAGAACATTGCAGAAATCCCCGACATTGACAAACATCGACTGATTATGGGGGGGGGGCAACTTTAACTGCGTGCAGGACGCACTGCCTGACTGATCAAACCCCAGAACAGGGGAAAAAACTGGCATGGCTAGGGAACTGGGAGCATTTATGGAGCAGATAGGGGCGGTAGACCCATGGAGGTTCCAGTATGGAATCCATGATATACAATTTCCTAGCAAGGGATATGAGTTAGTATGAAATCCATAATATAGAACATAGAACAGTGAAAAATACAGCACAGAACAGGCCCTTCGGCCCACGATGTTGTGCCGAACCTTTGTCCTAGATTAATCATAGATTATCATTGAATTTACAGTGAAGGAGGCCATTTGGCCCATTGAGTCTGCACCGGTTCTTGGAAAGAGCACCCTACCCAAAGTCAACACCTCCACCCAACACTAAGGGCAATTTTGGACACTAAGGGCAATTTATCATGGCCAATCCACCTAACCTGCACATCTTTGGACTGTGGGAGGAAACCGGAGCCCCTGGAGGAAACCCATGCAGACACGGGGAGGATGTGCAGACTCCGCACAGACAGTGACCCAAGCCGGAATCGAACCTGGGACCCTGGAGCTGTGAAGCAATTGTGCTATCCACAATGCTACCGTGCTGCCCTTAAGAACAAATAAATCTACACTATATCATTTTACCGTAATCCATGTACCTATCCAATAGCTGCTTGAAGGTCCCTAATGTTTCCGACTCAACTACTTCCACAGGCAGTGCATTCCATGACCCCACTACTCTCTGGTAAAGAACCTACCTCTGACATCCCCCCTATATATTCCACCATTCACCTTAAATTTATGTCCCCTTGTAATGGTTTGTTCCACCCGGGGAAAAAGTCTCTGACTGTCTACTCTACTGTCTACCCTGATCATCTTATAAACCTCTATCAAGTCGCCCCTCATCCTTCTCCGTTCTAATGAGAAAAGGCCTAGCACCCTCAACCTTTCCTCGTAAGATCTACTCTCCATTCCAGGCAACATCCTGGTAAATCTCCTTTGCACCTTTTCCAAAGCTTCCACATCCTTCCTAAAATGAGGTGACCAGAACTGTACACAGTACTCCAAATGTGGCCTTACCAAAGTTCTGTACAGCTGCATCATCACCTCACGGCTCTTAAATTCAATCCCTCTGTTAATGAACGCTAGCACACCATAGGCCTTCTTCACAGCTCTATCCACTTGAGTGGCAACTTTCAAAGATGTTAACCCTGTATTCCGCATTCATATTTGTCCTTCCAGAATGGACAACCTCACACTTTTCAGGGTTAAACTCCATCTGCCACTTCTCAGCCCAGCTCTGCATCCTATCTATGTCTCTTTGCAGCCGACAACAGCCCTCCTTACTATCCACAACTCCACCAATCTTCGTATCGTCTGCAAATTTACTGACCCACCCTTCAACTCCCTCATCCAAGTCATTAATGAAAATCACAAACAGCAGAGGACCCAGAACTTATCCCTGCGGTACGCCACTGGTAACTGGGATCCAGGCTGAATATTTGCCATCCACCACCACTCTCTGACTTCTATCGGTTAGCCAGTTTGTTATCCAACTGGCCAAATTTCCCACTATCCCATGCCTCCTTACTTTCTGCAGAAGCCTACAATGGGGCAACTTACCAAATGCCTTACTAAAATCCATGTACACTATATCCACTGCTTTACCTTCATCCACATGCTTGGTCACCTCCTCAAAGAATTCAATAAGATTTGTAAGGCAAGACCTACCCCTCACAAATCCGTGCTGACTATCCCTAATCAAGCAGTGTCTTTCCAGATGCTCAGAAATCCTATCCTTCAGTACCCTTTCCATGACTTTGCCTACCACCAAAGTAAGACGAACTGGCCTGTAATTCCCAGGGTTATCCCTAGTCCCTTTTTTGAACAGGGGCACGACATTCGCCACTCTCCAATCCCCTGGTACCACCCCTGTTGACAGTGAGGATGAAAAGATCATTGCCAACGTCTCTGCAATTTCATCTCTTGCTTCCCATAGAATCCTTGGATATATCCCGTCAGGCCCGGGGGACTTGTCTATCCTCAAGTTTTTCAAAATGCCCAACACATCTTCCTTCCTAACAAGTATTTCCTCGAGCTTACCAGTCTGTTTCACACTGTCCTCTCCAACAATATGGCCCCTCTCATTTGTAAATACAGAAGAAAAGTACTCGTTCAAGACCTCTCATTTCTCTTCAGACTCAATTTCACAATCTCCCGCTACTGTTCTTGATCGGACCTACCCTCGCTCTAGTCATTCTCATATTTCTCACATATGTGTAAAAGGCCTTGGGGTTTTCCTTGATCCTACTCGCCAAAGATTGTTCATGCCCTCTCTTAGCTCTCCTAATCCCTTTCTTCAGTTCCCCTCTGCCTATCTTGTATCCCTCCAACGCCCTGTCTGAACCTTGTTTCCTCAGCCTTACATAAGTCTCCTTTTTCCTCTTAACAAGACATTCAACCTCTCTTGTCAACCATGGTTCCCTCACTCGACCATCTCTTCCCTGCCTGACAGGGACATACATATCAAGGACACGTAGTACCTGTTCCTTGAACAAGTTCCACATTCCACTTGTGTCCTTCCCTGACAGCCTATGTTCCCAACTTATGCACTTCAATTCTTGTCTGACAACATCGTATTTACCCTTCCCCCAATTGTAAACCTTGCCCCGTTGCACGCACCTATCCCTCTCTATTACTAAAGTGAAAGTCACAGAATTGTGGTCACTATCTCCAAAATGCTCCCCCACTAACAAATCTATCACTTGCCCTGGTTCATTACCAAGTACTAAATCCAATATTGCCCCTCCTCTGGTCGGACAATCTACATACTGTGTTAGAAAAGCTTCCTGGACACACTGCACAAACACCACCCCATCCAAACTATTTGATCTAAAGAGTTTCCACTCAATATTTGGGAAGTTAAAGTCACCCATGACTACTACCCTGTGACTTCTGCACCTTTCCAAAATCTGTTTCCCAATCTGTTCCTCCACATCTCTGCTACTATTGGGGGGCCTATAGAAAACTCCTAACAAGGTGACTGCTCCTTTCCTATTTCTGACTTCAACCCATACTATCTCAGTAGGCTGATACTCCTCGAACTGCCTTTCTGCAGCTGTTGTACTATCTCTAATTAACACCTCTTTTACCATCCTCCCTAATCTTATAGAAACATCTATAACCAGGGACCTCCAACAACCATTTCTGCCCCTCTTCTATCCAAGTTTCCGTGATGGCCACCACATCGTAGTCCCAAGTACTGATCCATGCCTTAAGTTCACCCACCTTATTCCTGATGCTTCTTGCGTTGATGTATACACACTTCAACCCATCTCCGTGCCTGCAAGTACTCTCCTTTGACAGTGTTCCCTTCCCCACTGCCTCATTACATGCTTTGGCGTCCTGAATATCGGCTACCTTAGATGCTGGACTACAAATCCGGTTCCCATTTCCCTTCCAAATTAGTTTAAACCCTCCCGAAGAGTACTAGAAAACCTCCCTCCCAGGATATTGGTGCCCCTCTGGTTCAGATACAATCCGTACTGCTTGTACAGGTCCCACCTTCCCAGAATGCGGTCCAATTATCCAAATACCTGAAGACCTCCCTCCTACACCATTCCTGCAGCCACGTGTTCTCTCCCTATTCCTAGCCTCGCTATCACGTGGCACCGGCAACAAACCAGAGATGACAACTCTTTCTGTCCTGGCTTTTAACTTCCAGCCTAACTCCCTAAACTCGTTTATTACCTCCACACCCCTTTTCCTACCTACGTCATTGGTACCAATGTGCACCACGACTTCTGGCTGCTCCCTGTAAGGTTTTCGGGCAATTCGGCCCTTTTTGGACTATTCAAGAGTAAAATCCAGAGACTGGAACATGACCAAATTTCCCAGCAGGCTTGGCCTGCTGAGCTGGGTATGTGTATGGATACTTACAAACCCCCCCCCCCCCCCCCCCCCCGGAACTACAAGGAAGAAGGAGCCAGACAACTAGATAAGATTAAACACAGAGACAAAGGGGCATGGTAATACAAAGGGGCCTGCCTGCAAGCAGGACAATGGGATGGTCATAGCCCCATGCAGATGTAAATGACTTTGCCTCCACCAGAGCAGAATCCAATCAACACCCCATCAACATAGCGAGGTGAGAATAGCAGCGATCTCCGGAGCAGATGGAAGACTTTGAAAATCTTCACAAGGGAGCTTAACCTCGTTATCTCAAAAAGCAGACTGGAGGCGGATCTAGGGGAGGTACTCCAATCTTGGAAGGTCTGATTGACAGGAATCATGGTCGGAGGGGGCGGAGCCCACGCCAAGCTCAAACTACCAAGTTGGAGGCGGACCTAGGCGAAGTACTCCAATCTTGACAGGTCTGACCGGCTCAAAGGGGGCGGGACCAGCGGGAACTTTAAACCTTACCGATTCAATGCAAAAGGGGCTGGCCGAACACAGGAAAAACCCTGGTAAAAGGGATATAAAAGGGGCTGTGTTTCGATTGAGGGTCTCTTGGCTTGACCTCTCCACCTTCGATTTGATTCAGTGCTCTCTCCCGCGGAGGTGTCCCAGTGCGGCATCCCCTGGCTTCTGAGGTTTCAGTGCCAGCTGGAGGGAGATGCACACAGATACTCAAACCCCAGATATCGGCCCAGTAGCGGAGTAGCAGAGATGGAACCCTCTACATCCCCCTCCCCCTTAAGGATCCTGAAGACACGATCCGAGACATCCCTGGCCCTGGCACCCGGGAGGCAACATACCTTCTGGGAGTCTCGCTCGCGACCACAGAATCGCCTATCTAGTCCCCTAACCATTGAATCTCCTACAACTATTGCTTTTCTATTCTCCCCCCCTTCCCTTCTGAGCCCCAGAGCCAGACTCAGTGCCAGAGACCTGGCCGCTAGGGCCTTCCCCCGGTAGGTCATCCCCCCAACAGCATCCAAAACGGTATACTTGTTTTGAAGGGGAACGGCCACGAGGGATCCCTGCACTGTCTGCCTGTTTGTTTTCTTTCCCCTGACTGTAACCCAGCTACTCTTGACCTGTACCTTGGGTGTGGTTACCTCCCTGTAACTCTTCTCTATCACCCCCCTCTGCCTCCAGGATGATCCGGAGTTCATCCAGCCTCAGCTCCAGTTCCCTAACACGGTCTTTGAGGAGCTGGAGTTGGGTGCACTTCCCGCATGTATAGTCAGCGGGGACACCGGTGGTATCCCTCACCACCCACATCCTCCAGGAGGAGCATGCAACTGGCCTAGCCTCCATCCCCTCTTACCTTACAGAATATAGCTGCCCTGTGGACCAACTGGACCACCGCTCTCCAACTCTGCTCCCAGTCAGCTGCACTCTCTGTAAACACCTGGCTCCCTTCTCGCTTTTTGCGGAAATGTAGGAAACAAAATGAAAGGAGCGCCCTACTCCCTCCTCACCTAACTCCCTCAGTCACCAAACTCTCACTATTGGTTTGCACTGAGTGCTGAATTTGGTGCATTTTGAGTGCTATAGTAAGAGTTTGGTGACCGAGGGAGTATAAGGCTTCATTTTTATCTAAAGTTTAGTCTTTCTTTTATTTAGTTAATTAACTTAAAAGTTGCTGTTTGGTTTAGAAGAAGGTGAATTTTCAATCAGCTTTAAACAGGCTTCTAATTGTAGGCACTTGCAGCTGGAGCTTGTTAATTAGTTAATTGGATTAGGCCAGTTTTCAGAGGCTAGATTCACAGTATAAAAGTGATCCCCTACAGTGCAGACTTTGTTTGCACTGAGTGCTGAATTTGGTGCATTTTGAGTGCTATAGTGAGAGTTTGGTGACTGAGGGAGTGCTGAATTTGGTGCATTTTGAGTGCTATAGTGAGAGTTTGGTGACTGAGGGAGTGCTGAATTTGGTGCATTTTGAGTGCTATAGTAAGAGTTTGGTGACCGAGGGAGTGCTGAATTTGGTGCATTTTGAGTGCTATAGTGAGAGTTTGGTGACTGAGGGAGTGCTGAATTTGGTGCATTTTGAGTGCTATAGTAAGAGTTTGGTGACCGAGGGAGTTAGGTGAGGAGGGAGTAAGGTGCTGCTTTCATTTTGTTTCCGACATTTCCGTAAAGAGTGAGAAGAGAGCCAGGAGTTTACAGAAAGTGTAGCTGACTGGGAGCAGAGTCGGAGGGCGGAGATCTAGTTAGTCCACAGGGCAGCTATATTCTGTCAGGTAAGAGGGGATGGAGGCTAGGCCAGTTGCATGCTCCTCCTGTAGGATGTGGGTGGCGAGGGATACCACCGGTGTCCCTGCTGACTATACCTGCGGGAAGTGCACCCAACTTCAGCTCCTCAAAGACCGTGTTAGGGAACTGGAGCTGAAGATGGATGAACTTCGGATCATCCGGGAGGCAGAGGGGGTGATTGAGAAGAGTTACAGGGAGGTAACCACACCCAAGGTACAGGACAAGAATAGCTGGGTTACCGTCAGGGGGAAAAAAACAAACAGGCAGACAGTGCAGGGATCCCTCGTGGCCATTCCCCTTCAAAACAAGTATACCGTTTTGGATGCTGTTGTGGGGGATGACCTACCGGGGGAAGGCCCTAGCGGCCAGGTCTCTGGCACTGAGTCTGGCTCTGGGGATCATAAGGGAAGGGGGGAGAATAGAAAAGCAATAGTTGTAGGAGATTCAATGGTTAGGGGAATAGATAGGAGATTCTGTGGTCGCGAGCGAGACTCCCGGAAGGTATGTTGCCTCCCGGGTGCCAGGGTCAGGGATGTCTCGGATCGTGTCTTCAGGATCCTTAAGGGGGAGGGCGAGCAGCCAGAAGTTGTGGTGCATATTGGTACCAACGACATAGATAGGAAAAGGGGTGTGGAGGTAATAAACAAGTTTACGGAGTTAGGCTGGAAGTTAAAAGCCAGGACAGACAGAGTTGTCATCTCTGGTTTGTTGCCGGTGCCACGTGATAGCGAGGCTAGGAATAGGGAGAGAACACGTGGCTGCAGGAATGGTGTAGGAGGGAGGTCTTCAGGTATTTGGATAATTGGACCGCATTCTGGGGAAGGTGGGACCTGTACAAGCAGGACGGGTTGCATCTGAACCAGAGGGGCACCAATATCCTGGGAGGGAGGTTTTCTAGTACTCTTCGGGAGGGTTTAAACTAATTTGGCAGGGGAATGGGAACCGGATTTGTAGTCCAGCAACTAAGGTAGCCGATATTCAGGACGCCAAAGCGTGTAATGAGGCAGTGGGGAAGGGAACACTGACAAAGGAGAGTACTTGCAGGCATGGAGATGGGTTGAAGTGTGTATACTTCAACTTAAGAAGCATCAGGAATAAGGTGGGTGAACTTAAGGCATGGATCGGTACTTGGGACTACGATGTGGTGGCCATCACGGAAACTTGGATAGAAGAGGGGCAGAAATGGTTGTTGGAGGTCCCTGGTTATAGATGTTTCTATAAGATTAGGGAGGGTGGTAAAAGAGGTGGGGGCATGGCATTGTTAATTAGAGATAGTATAACAGCTGCAGAAAGGCAGTTCGAGGAGTATCACCCTAATGAGGTAGTATGGGTTGAAGTCAGAAATAGGAAAGGAGCAGTCACCTTGTTAGGAGTTTTCGATAGGCCCCCCAATAGTAGCAGAGATGTGGAGGAACAGATTGGGAAACAGATTTTGGAAAGGTGCAGAAGTCACAGGGTAGTAGTCATGGGTGACTTTAACTTCCCAAACATTGAGTGGAAACTCTTTAGATCAAATAGTTTGGATGGGGTGGTGTTTGTGCAGTGTGTCCAGGAAGTTTTTCTAACACAGTATGTAGATTGTCCGACCAGAGGAGGGGCAATATTGGATTTAGTACTTGGTAATGAACCAGGGCAAGTGATAGATTTGTTAGTGGGGGAGCATTTTGGAGATAGTGACCACAATTCTGTGACTTTCACTTTAGTAATGGAGAGGGATAGGTGCGTGCAACAGGGCAAGGTTTACAATTGGGAGAAGGGTAAATACGATGTTGTCAGACAAGAATTAAAGTGCATAAGTTGGGAACATAGGCTGTCAGGGAAGGACACAAGTGAAATGTGGAACTTGTTCAAGGAACAGGTACTACGTGTCCTTGATAT
Source organism: Scyliorhinus torazame (assembly GCF_047496885.1). Taxonomy (NCBI): domain Eukaryota; kingdom Metazoa; phylum Chordata; class Chondrichthyes; order Carcharhiniformes; family Scyliorhinidae; genus Scyliorhinus; species Scyliorhinus torazame. The sequence continues at coordinate 70,476,444 of NC_092717.1, forward strand.
GTATGTCCCTGTCAGGCAGGGAAGAGATGGTCGAGTGAGGGAACCATGGTTGACAAGGGAGGTTGAATGTCTTGTTAAGAGGAAAAAGGAGACTTATGTAAGGCTGAGGAAACAAGGTTCAGACAGGGCATTGGAGGGATACAAGATAGCCAGGAGGGAACTGAAGAAAGGGATTAGGAGAGCTAAGAGAGGGCATGAACAATCTTTGGCGAGTAGGATCAAGGAAAACCCCAAGGCCTTTTACACATATGTGAGAAATATGAGAATGACTAGAGCGAGGGTAGGTCCGATCAAGGACAGTAGCGGGAGATTGTGTATTGAGTCTGAAGAGATAGGAGAGGTCTTGAATGAGTACTTTTCTTCTGTATTTACAAATGAGAGGGGCGATATTGTTGGAGAGGACAGTGTGAAACAGACTGGTAAGCTCGAGGAAATACTTGTTAGGAAGGAAGATGTGTTGGGCATTTTGAAAAACTTGAGGATAGACAAGTCCCCCGGGCCTGACGGGATATATCCAAGGATTCTATGGGAAGCAAGAGATGAAATTGCAGAGCCGTTGGCAATGATCTTTTCGTCCTCCCTGTCAACAGGGGTGGTACCAGGGGATTGGAGAGTGGCGAATGTCGTGCCCCTGTTCAAAAAAGGGACTAGGGTTAACCCTGGGAATTACAGGCCAGTTAGTCTTACTTCGGTGGTAGGCAAAGTCATGGAAAGGGTACTGAAGGATAGGATTTCTGAGCATCTGGAAAGACACTGCTTGATTAGGGATAGTCAGCACGGATTTGTGAGGGGTAGGCCTTGCCTTACAAATCTTATTGAATTCTTTGAGGAGGTGACCAAACATGTGGATGAAGGTAAAGCAGTGGATGTAGTGTACATGGATTTTAGTAAGGCATTTGATAAGGTTCCCCGTGGTAGGCTTCTGCAGAAAGGAAGGAGGCATGGGATAGTGGGAAATTTGGCCAGTTGGATAACGAACTGGCTAACCGATAGAAGTCAGAGAGTGGTGGTGGATGGCAAATATTCAGCCTGGATCCCAGTTACCGCAGGGATCAGTTCTGGGTCCTCTGCTGTTTGTGATTTTCATTAATGACTTGGATGAGGGAGTTGAAGGGTGGGTCAGTAAATTTGCAGACGATACGAAGATTGGTGGAGTTGTGGATAGTAAGGAGGGCTGTTGTCGGCTGCAAAGAGACATAGATAGGATGCAGAGCTGGGCTGAGAAGTGGCAGATGGAGTTTAACCCTGAAAAGTGTGAGGTTGTCCATTTTGGAAGGACAAATATGAATGCGGAATACAGGGTTAACGGTAGAGTTCTTGGCAATGTGGAGGAGCAGAGAGATCTTGGGGTCTATGTTCATACATCTTTGAAAGTTGCCACTCAAGTGGATAGAGCTGTGAAGAAGGCCTATGGTGTGCTCGCGTTCATTAACAGAGGGATTGAATTTAAGAGCCGTGAGGTGATGATGCAGCTGTACAAAACTTTGGTAAGGCCACATTTGGAGTACTGTGTACAGTTCTGGTCACCTCATTTTAGGAAGGATGTGGAAGCTTTGGAAAAGGTGCAAAGAAGATTTACCAGGATGTTACCTGGAATGGAGAGTAGATCTTACGAGGAAAGGTTGAGGGTGCTAGGCCTTTTCTCATTAGAACGGAGAAGGACGAGGGGCGACTTGATAGAGGTTTATAAGATGATCAGGGGAATAGATAGAGTAGACAGTCAGAGACTTTTTCCCCGGGTGGAACAAACCATTACAAGGGGACATAAATTTAAGGTGAAATGTGGAAGGTATAGGAGGGATATCAGAGGTAGGTTCTTTACCCAGAGTGTAGTGGGGGCATGGAATGCTCTGCCTGTGGAAGTAGTTGAATCGGAAACATTAGGGACCTTCAAGCAGCTATTGGATTGGTACATGGATTACGGTAAAATGATATAGTGTAGATTTATTTGTTTTTAAGGGCAGCACGGTAGCATTGTGGATAGCACAATTGCTTCACAGCTCCAGGGTCCCAGGTTCGATTCCGGCTTGGGTCACTGTCTGTGCGGAGTCTGCACGTCCTCCCCGTGTCTGCGTTGGCTTCCTCCGGGTGCTCCGGTTTCGTCCCACAGTCCAAAGATGTGCAGGGTAGGTAGATTGGCCATGATAAATTGCCCTTAGTGTCCAAAATTGCCCTTGGTGTTGGGTGGGTGGGGTGCTCTTTCCAAGAGCCGGTGCAGACTCAGGGGGCCGAATGGCCTCCTTCTGCACTGTAAATTCAATGATAATCTATGATTAATCTAGGACAAAGGTTCGGCACAACATAGAACATAGAACATAGAACAATACAGCGCAGTACAGGCCCTTCGGCCCACGATGTTGCACTGAAACAAAAGCCATCTAACCTACACTATGCCATTATCATCCATATGTTTATCCAATAAACTTTTAAATGCCCTCAATGTTGGCGAGTTCACTACTGTAGCAGGTAGGGCATTCCACGGCCTCACTACTCTTTGCGCAAAGAACCTACCTCTGACCTCTGTCCTACATCTATTACCCCTCAGTTTAAAGTTATGTCCCCTCGTGCCAGCCATATCCATCCGCGGGAGAAGGCTCTCACTGTCCACCCTATCGAACCCCCTGATCATTTTGTATGCCTCTATTAAGTCTCCTCTTAACCTTCTTCTCTCTAACGAAAACAACCTCAAGTCCATCAGCCTTTCCTCATAAGAGTTTCCCTCCATACCAGGCAACATCCTGGTAAATCTCCTCTGCACCCGTTCCAAAGCCTCCGCGTCGTTCGTATAATGCGGTGACCAGAACTGTACGCAATAATCCAAATGCGGCCATACCAGAGTTCTGTACAGCTGCAACATGACCTCCTGACTCCGGAACTCAATCCCTCTACCAATAAAGGCCAACACTCCATAGGCCTTCTTCACCACCCTATCAACCTGGGTGGCAACTTTCAGGGATCTATGTACATGGACACCTAGATCCCTCTGCTCATCCACACTTTCAAGAATTTTTCCATTAGCCAAATATTCCACATTCCTGTTATTCCTTCCAAAGTGAATCACCTCACACTTCTCTACATTAAACTCCATTTGCCACCTCTCAGCCCAGCACTGCAGCTTATCTATATCCCTCTGTAACCTGCTACTTCCTTCCACACTATCGACAACACCACCGACTTTAGTATCGTCTGCAAATTTACTCACCCACCCTTCTGCGCCTTCCTCTAGGTCATTGATAAAAATGACAAACAGCAACGGCCCCAGAACAGATCCTTGTGGTACTCCACTTGTGACTGAACTCCATTCTGAACATTTCCCATCAACCACCACCCTCTGTCTTCTTTCAGCTAGCCAATTTCTGATCCACATCTCTAAATCACCCTCAATCCCCAGCCTCCGTATTTTCTGCAATAGCCTACCGTGGGGAACCTTATCAAACGCTTTGCTGAAATCCATATACACCACATCAACTGCTCTACTCCCGTCTACCTGTTCAGTCACCTTCTCAAAGAACTCGATAAGGTTTGTGAGGCATGACCTACCCTTCACAAAGCCATGCTGCCTATCCCTGATCATATTATTCCTATCTAGATGATTATAAATCTTGTCTCTTATAATCCCCTCCAAGACTTTACCCACTGCAGACGTGAGGCTCACCGGTCTATAGTTGCCGGGGTTGTCTCTGCTCCCCTTTTTGAACAAAGGGACCACATTTGCTATCCTCCAGTCCTCTGGCACTATTCCTGTAGCCAATGATGACATAAAAATCAAAGCCAATGGTCCAGCAATCTCTTCCCTGGCCTCCCAGAGAATCCTAGGATAAATCCCATCAGGTCCCGGGGACTTATCTATTTTCAGCCTGTCCAGAATTGCCAACACCTCTTCCCTACGTACCTCAATGCAATATTTACCTGGAGCTCAGCATTCTCCTCCACAACATTATCTTTTTCCTGAGTGAATACTGACGAAAAATATTCATTTAGTATCTCGCCTATCTCTTCAGACTCTACACACAACTTCCCATCCCTGTCCTTGACTGGTCCTACTCTTTCCCTAGTCATTCGCTTATTCCTGACATACCTATAGAAAGCTTTTGGGTTTTCCTTGATCCTTCCTGCCAAATACTTCTCATGTCCCCTCCTTGCTCGTCTTAGCTCTCTCTTTAGATCCTTCCTCGCTACCTTGTAACTATCCATCGCCCCAACTGAAACTTCACACCTCATCTTCACATAGGCCTCCTTCTTCCTCTTAACAAGAGATTCCACTTCTTTGGTAAACCACGGTTCCCTCGCTCGGCACCTTCCTCCCTGCCTGACCGGTACATACTTATCAAGAACACGCAGTAGCTGATCCTTGAACAAGCTCCACTTATCCAGTGTGTCCAACACTTGCAGCCTACTTCTCCACCTTATCCCCCCCAAGTCACGTCTAATGGCATCATAATTTCCCTTCCCCTAGCTATAACTCTTGCCCTGCGGTGTATACTTATCCCTTTCCATCCTTAACGTAAACGTCACCGAATTGTGGTCACTGTCCCCAAAGTGCTCACCTACCTCCAAATCCAACACCTGGCCTGGTTCATTACCCAAAACCAAATCCAATGTGGCCTCGCCTCTTGTTGGCCTGTCAACAAACTGTGTCAGGAAACCCTCCTGCACACACTGTACAAAAAACGACCCATCTAATGTACTCAAACTATATCTTTATCTTTTCCAGTCAATAATCACATCGTGGGCCGAAGGGCCTGTTCTGTGCTGTATTTTCTATGTTCTATGTTATGTATGTTATAAATATCCTGGAGAAACGAAGGACATAAGGGCAGCACGGTAGCACAGTGCGGAGTCTGCACATCCTCCCCGTGTCTGCATGGGTTTCCTCCGGGTGCTCCGGTTTCCTCCCACATCCAAAGATGTGCAGGTTAGGTGGATTGGCCATGATAAATTGTCTTTAGTGACCAAAAAGGTTAGGAGGTGTTATTGGGTTACGGGGTCTGATAGTCACCACTAGCAGTATTATATGTATTACGGTAAGACACGTATAATAGAGGTACATGGGTAAATCCCTGGCTGCTGGCTCCGCCCAGTAGGTGGCATATAAATGTGTGTGCTCGCCGGTGCTGCAGCCATTCTGGTTCCAGCTACAGGAGGCTCAACATCTTTGCTCAATAAAGCCTCGATTATTCCACTACTCTCGTCTTTGTGGTAATTGATGGTGCATCAATTTATTAGCAAAGATTTTTAAAACGATGGATCTTTGCATCAAGCCTGATCGCCTGCAGCTGAGCCCTCAAGCAGCCAACGCTATTTCCGCTTTTGACCACTGGCTAGCCTGCTTCGAAAGCTACCTCCGAACATCCGCTGAAGAACCTTCGGACGCGCAGAAGCTCCAAGTCCTCTATTCACGGGTGAGCCCTGACATTTTTCCTCTCATCCGGGATGCGCCTACTTACTCCGAAGCGATGGAGCTCCTGAAGGGACATTACATTCGGCCAGTCAACCAACTAAAGGCCAGGCACCTCCTGTCCACGAGACAGTAACTCCCTGGTGAGTGGACGATTTCTGGCATGCCCTGCACATCCTGGGGAGGAACTGAGACTGCCAGGCAGTTACGGCAGTCCAGCACACAGAACTTTTAATCCGAGATGCCTTCGTTACGGGCATGAGATCTGCGTACGTCCGCCAGCGCCTACTGGAAGGGGGTATGCTTGATCTTGCGGGAACTAGGCAGCTCGCGAACCCGTTAGAAGTGGCCTCCTGTAAAGTCCAGTCGTACGCCCCCGACCGCGCGGCACCCTCGTGGGCATCGTGGGCCCCACCAGCTGCCAACTCCAGCTCACCGCAAGCCTACACCGTGCGGCAGCCAGCTAACCCTGGGGGGCCCAAGTGCTATTTTTGCGGACAGACAAAACTCCCCCGGCATCGCTGCCCGGCGCGGAGCGTGCTCTGCAAGGCCTGTGGCAAGAAGGGACATTTCGCTGCAGTGTGCCAGGTCGCTCAATCGCCGCTATTGTCCCGGCATCCCCCACGTGCGGCCAGTGGGCGCCGCCATCTTCCTCTCCTCAGACCATGTGCGGCCTGTGGGTGCCGCCATATTGCTCCACTCACAACACGTGCGGTCCGTGGGCGCCGCCATCTTGTTTGCCTCAGTACCAATGGGTACCGCCATCTTGCCTGCCCCAGGACACATGTGGCCCGAGGGCGCCGCCATCTTGCCTACCCCAGAACACGTGCGGCCCATGGGCGCCGCCATCTTACCCGCCTCAGGACCCCTGCCCGTCGGGCACCTCATCGGGATGCTCATCGCCTGCAACCGCCGACCAATCTCGACCGCATAACCTAGCGACCGCTTCGACAAAGCTGAAGGTCGACGGGCACGAGATATCCTGCCTTCTGGACTCCGGGAGCACTGGGAGTTTCATCCACCCTGATACAGTAAGGCGCTGCTCCCTCGCGGTACACCCCACTAACCAAAGAATCTCCCTGGCCTCCGGATCCCACTCCGTGGCGATCCGGGGGTACTGCATCGCCACCCTCACCGTCCAGGGCATAGAGTTCAGCGGCTTCCGGCTCTACGTCCTCCCCAACCTCTGCGCTGCCTTGCTACTCGGCCTGGACTTCCAGGGCAACCTCCAGAGCCTAACCCTGATATTTGGCGGGCCCCTACCACCGCTTACTGTTTGCGGCCTCGCGACCCTTAAGGTCTGCCCTCCCTGTTTGCGAACCTCAACCCGGATTGCAAACCCGTCGCCACCAGGAGCAGACGGTACAGCGCCCAGGACAGGACCTTCATCAGGTCTGAGGTCTAGCGGCTGCTGCGGGGAGGTATCATCGAGGCCAGCAACAGCCCCTGGAGAGCCCAAGTGATAGTGGTGAAAACTGGGGAGAAGAACAGGATGCTCGTTGACTACAGTGAGACCATCAATCGGTACACGCAGCTCGACGCGTACCCCCTCCCACGCATATCTGATATGGTCAATCAGATTGCACAGAATCTGGTCTTCTCGACAGTGGACCTGAAATCTGCCTACCACCAGCTCCCCATGCGCAAGGCGGACCGCTCATACACTGCGTTTGAAGCAGACGGCCGCCTTTGCCATTTCCTTCGGGTTCCCTTCACCGTCACCAACGGGGTCTCGGCCTTCCAACGGGAGATGGATCGAATGGTTGACCGGTACGGGCTGCGGTCCACTTTCCCGTACCTGGACAAAGTCACCATCTGCGGCCATGACCAGCAGGACCACGACGCTAACCTTTCCAAATTTCTCCACACCGCCACACTCCTCAACCTAACTTACAACAAGGAGAAGTGCGTGTTCAGCACGAACCGATTAGCCATCCACGGCTATGTGATCCAGAACGCAGTGTAGGGCCCGACCCCGATCGCAAGCGCCCCCTCATGGAACTCTCCCTCCCCCACTGCCCCAAGGCCCTCAAATGATGCATGGGCTCTTTTCGTATTACGCCCAGTGGATCCCAAACTATGTGGACAAGGCCCGCCCACTCATTCAATCCACCACTTTCCCACTGACGGCCGAGGCTCACCAGGCCTTCAACCATATCAAGGCCGACATCACCAAGGCCGCGAATAATGCCGTCGACGAGACACTCCCCTTCCAAGTTGAGAGCGATGCGTCAGACGTCGCTCTGGCCGCCACCCTCAACAAGGCAGGCAGGCCCGTGGCATTCTTTTCCCGCACCCTCCATGCCTCCGAAATTCGGCAGTCCTCCGTCGAAAAGAAGGCCCAAGCGATCGTTGAAGCTGTGCGACATTGGAGGCATTATCTGGCCGGCAGGAGATTCACTCAACTCACTGACCAATGGTCGGTTGCCTTCATGTTTAACAACACGCAACGGGGTAAGATCAAAAATGATAAAATCTTGAGGTGGAGGATCGAGCTCTCCACCTACGAGATTTTGCATCACCCCGGTAAGCTCAACGAGCCCCCCGATTCCCTGCTAGCGCACAAGTGGACCGACTCCGGACCCTGCATGACGATCTCTGTCACCCGGGAGTCACCCGCATTTACCACTTCATTAAGGACCGCAATCTGCCTTACCACATCGAGGAAGTCAGGGCGATCACCAGAGACTGCCAGGTCTGCGCGGAGTGTAAACCGCACTTCTACCGGCCAGACCGTGTGCGCCTGGTGAAGGCCTCCCGTCCCTTTGAATGCCTCACCGATTGCAACACAAACTTTCTTAATGTGGTCGACGAGTATTCCCAATTCCCATTCACCGTCCCATGCCCCGATGTGACGTCTGCCACCGTCATCAAAGCCCTCAACACCATCTTCGCTCTGTTTTGTTTCCCTGCCTACGTCCACAGTGACCCGGGGATCCTCATTTATGAGCGATGAGCTGCGCCAGTACCTGCTCAACAGGGGCATTGCCTCAAGCAGGACGACCAGCTACAACCCCTGGGGAAACGGGCAGGTGGAGCGGGAGAATGGGACGGTCTGGAGGGCCGTCCAGCTGGCCCTACGGTCCAGAAATCACCCGGTCTCCCGCTGGCAGGAGGTCCTCCCCGACGCACTTCACTCTGTTCGGTCGCCCCTGTGCACCGCGATCAACGAAAACCCGCATGAACGTCACTTTGCCTTCCCCAGGAAGTCCACCTCTAGGGTTTCGCTCCCAACGTGGCTGGCTGCTCCAGGACCCGTTCTCCTCCGCAAGCATGTGCGGCTCCACAAGGCGGACCCGTTGGTTGAGAGGGTACAGCTACTCCATGCGAACCCGCAGTACGCCTTCGTAGCGTACCCTGACAGCCGCCAAGGCACAGTCTCCCTCAGGGATCTGGCACCAGCTGGGTCCCCACACACCCCCCGTCCACACACCACAGCCCCCGCACCCACCACAGCCCCCGCTCCAGGACAATCCATCCTCCCCTTGCTCCCACCCGGGGATGAAGTGGATTTCGACACGCTCCCGGAGTCACCGAAGAACAAGCCAACGCCTGAGTCGCCAGCAGCATTGCGGCGTTCTCAACGGCAGATCAAGGCGTCCGATCGTCTAAATCTGTAACCTTCTCTGTAATTTTAAAACCAATCTGTATGTATATAGTTTTCCACCCCTTCCGGCTCTACGTCCTCCCCCACCTCTGCTCTGCCCTGTTGCTCGGCCTGGACTTCAAGTGCCAGCTCCAAAGCTTAACCTTAAAATTCGGCGGACCCCTACCCCCCCCTCACATATGCAGCCTCACACGTCCCTTAAGGTCGATCCACCTTCCTTGTTTGCAAACCGTCCTTGGTAATTTGGTGCAGTGAGGTAATCAGGAAAGGTAAGTGGTAAGTCTAATTCTGCTGTTTTTCAGTCAAATGTGCAGTGTGTAGATTAGTGTCTGATTGGCTGAAGCTGCCCCCACCCTATTTGCTGAGAGGCAGTTATCTGGCAGTCAGCTGAGGCCTGTTTAGGGGCACAAAGGTACACATTGTATTCTTCTCTTTGAAGTTTTAGTAGTGTGAGTCATCCTGGTCAGCTAAAGTCTGTATAAAAGACAGACAGAAAGCACACTCAGTAAGCGTTGCGCAGGTCAAAGAGACACAGCCTGAGTGAGACACATCCAGAGTGGGAATTTGGAACTTGGTAATTTGGTGCAGTGAGGTAATTCGGTGCAGAGTGGGAGAAGGTGCTTTTTCCCTACTGTTTTGTTCTCTCTCTTTCTTCCGGCCTGTAACTTTTAATCAGCAGGGAGAGAACCTGAGAGCATCTGAGACCCTCAGTAGGTAAGTAAGTGATTTGTACTCATTTTTACTTTTATTACCTTTTCAAATTGTGTGTGTGTGTGTGTTGGGGGGGGGGGGGGGGAGGGAAACTGAAGTGAAATCATAGAAAAGCTGTGACCTGATTGGCTAGTTGAGAATCTACACTAAAGACTTCCAGGTGCGGCGATGACCAGCTGAGTCGCACGTTTCGGCAGCTCCCGGTGGAACGGACTTTTGGGCTCTTAATAAGAGCCCCAACGGCAATTTTAATGGCGAAAAGTACTGTGCGGTGAACCAGAAGGGAATCCCCCCTGGATACGGATGAAAAAAGGAGAGGAAGGTGGCCGGATTGCGGTGGATCCTTTAGAGCAGCGGCAAGGAAGGCAAGCAAAAACCAAGATGGCGTCGGAAGGTGGCAGTTTAATATGGGGCCCTGAACAACACGAGTTTTTGAAACGCTGCGTGGGAGAACTCAAAAAGGAAATGAAGAAGGAGCTGTTGGCCCCGATATTACAGGCGATCGAAGAGCTAAAGGAGGAGCAAAAGACCCAGGAGTGGGAGCTTCGGGTCGTGAAGGCAAAGGCTGCCGAGAATGAGGACGACATACAGGGCTTGGTGGTGAAGACGGAGATGCACGAGGCACACCATAAACGATGTGTGGAAAGGCTGGAGGCGCTGGAGAACAACGCGAGGAGGAACAACCTAAGGATTCTTGGTCTTCCTGAAGGTGCGGAGGGAGCGGACGTCGGGGCATATGTGAGCACGATGCTGCACTCGTTAATGGGAGCGGAGGCCCCGGCGGGTCCGCTGGAGGTGGAGGGAGCATACCGAGTGATGGCGCGAGGATCGAGAGCAGGAGAAATTCCTAGAGCCATAGTGGTGAGATTGCTCCGTTTTAAAGATAGAGGGATGGTCCTTAGATGGGCAAAGAAAACTCGGAGCAGTAAGTGGGAGAACGCGGTGATCCACGTATACCAAGACTGCAGTGCGGAGGTGGCGAGAAGGAGGGCGAGCTTTAATCGGGACAAGGCGGTGCTTCACAAAAAGAAGATAAAATTCGGAATGCTGCAACCGGCAAGACTGTGGGTCACATATCAAGGGAGGCACCACTACTTTGAGACGGCGGATGAGGCGTGGACTTTTATTGTGGAAGAAAAACTGGAATGAGCGGGTTAATAAAAAAAGAACGTTTGAAACAAAGTGGTGGGGCGAGTATGGGGGGCGAAGAAGGGGGTAAAAAGGGGTGAAAGAGGAGTTTTATGTTATTAATCCTGCGATGTGGTAACTTTTCTCTCTTCCACAGGAGGTGGTGGGGGGAGGAAAGGAGGTGGAGGAGATGGGGCGTTGGCCATTGGGGGTGGGGCCAAGGGGGAAGCGCGGGCTCGGTTCCCGCGCTATGATAATCATGGCGGGAATAGGGAAGCAGGAAGGAGGGGGCGTCGCACGGTGCGAGCCGAGGTCACGGGGGGAAGCCGAGGTCAGCCAGAGTTTGCTGACTTCTGGGAGCAACATGGGGGGTGTAACTACGCTAGTGGGGGATCTAGCGGGGGGGTGGGAGGGGGGAATTATTGGGCTGCTGCTGCTGGGGAGAAGGGGGAGCTGGCATGGGGTGGGATGGGCGGGGGGGCACCGCCTGGGGGGACACAGCTGCGTGGGAACCTGGTGAGGAGCTGGAAAAAGGGGATGGCTAATCGACAAGTGGGGGGGGTAAAAAGCCCCCCAACCCAGCTGACCACGTGGAACGTGAGAGGGCTGAACGGGCCGATAAAGAGGGCACGGGCACTCGCACACCTTAAGAAACTTAAGGCAGACGTGGTTATGTTACAGGAAACGTACTTGAAACTGATAGACCAGGTGAGACTACGCAAAGGATGGGTGGGGCAGGTGTTCCATTCGGGGCTAGATGCGAAAAACAGGGGGGTGGCTATATTAGTGGGGAAGCGGGTAATGTTTGAGGCAAAGACTATAGTGGCGGATAGCGGGGGCAGATACATGATGGTGAGTGGCAAACTACAGGGGGAGACGGTGGTTTTGGTAAACGTATATGCCCCGAACTGGGATGATGCCAATTTTATGAGGCGTATGCTAGGACGCATCCCGGACCTAGAGGTGGGAAAGTTGGTAATGGGGGGAGATTTCAATACGGTGTTGGAACCAGGGCTGGACAGGTCGAGGTCCAGGACTGGAAGGAGGCCGGCAGCAGCCAAGGTGCTTAAAGATTTTATGGAGCAGATGGGAGGAGTAGACCCGTGGAGATTTAGCAGACCTAGGAGTAAGGAGTTTTCGTTTTTCTCCTATGTCCACAAAGTCTATTCGCGAATAGACTTTTTTGTTTTGGGAAGGGCGTTGATCCCGAAGGTGAGGAGAACGGAGTATACGGCTATAGCCATTTCGGATCACGCTCCACATTGGGTGGACTTGGAGATAGGGGAGGAAACAGAAGGGCGCCCACCCTGGAGAATGGACATGGGACTAATGGCAGATGAGGGGGTGTGTCTAAGGGTGTGGGGGTGCATTGAAAAGTACTTGGAACTCAATGATAATGGGGAGGTCCAGGTGGGAGTGGTCTGGGAGGCGCTGAAGGCAGTGGTTAGAGGGGAGCTGATATCAATAAGGGCACATAAAGGAAAGCAGGAGAGTAGGGAACGGGAGCGGTTGCTGCAAGAACTTCTGAGGGTGGACAGGCAATATGTGGAGGCACCGGAGGAGGGACTGTACAGGGAAAGGCAAAGGCTACACGTAGAATTTGACTTGCTGACAACGGGTACTGCAGAGGCACAGTGGAGGAAGGCACAGGGTGTACAGTACGAATATGGGGAGAAGACGAGCAGGTTGCTGGCCCACCAATTGAGGAAAAGGGGAGCAGCGAGGGAAATAAGGGTAGTGAGGGATGAGGAAGGAGAGATGGAGCGGGGAGCGGAGAGAGTGAATGGAGTGTTCAAGGCATTTTATAAAAAATTATACGAAGCTCAACCCCCGGATGGGAGGGAGAGAATGATGGGCTTTCTGGACCGGCTGGAATTTCCCAAGGTGCAGGAGCAGGAAAGGGTGGGACTGGGAGCACAGATTGAAATAGAGGAAGTAGTGAAAGGAATTAGGAGCATGCAGGCGGGGAAGGCTCCGGGACCGGATGGATTCCCAGTTGGATTTTACAGGAAATATGTGGACTTGCTCGCCCCGCTACTGATGAGGACCTTTAATGAGGCAAAGGAAAGGGGACAGCTGCCCCCGACTATGTCTGAGGCAACGATATCGCTTCTCCTAAAGAACGAAAAGGACCCGTTGCAATGCGGGTCCTATAGACCTATTTCCCTCCTAAATGTAGACGCTAAGATTCTGGCCAAGGTAATGGCAATGAGGATAGAGGATTGTGTCCCGAAGGTGGTCCATGAGGACCAAACTGGGTTTGTGAAGGGGAGGCAGCTGAATACGAATATACGGAGGCTGCTAGGGGTAATGATGATGCCCCCACCAGAGGGGGAAGCGGAGATAGTGGTGGCGATGGATGCCGAGAAAGCATTTGATAGAGTGGAGTGGGATTATCTGTGGGAGGTGTTGAGGAGATTTGGTTTTGGAGATGAGTATGTTGGATGGGTGCAGCTGTTGTATAGGGCCCCAGTGGTGAGTGTGGTCACGAATGGACAGGGATCTGCATACTTTCGGCTCCATAGAGGGACAAGGCAGGGATGCCCTCTGTCCCCATTATTGTTTGCACTGGCGATTGAGCCCCTGGCAATAGCATTGAGGGGTTCCAAGAAGTGGAGGGGAGTACTTAGAGGAGGAGAAGAACACCGGGTATCTCTGTATGCGGATGATTTGTTGTTATATGTAGCGGACCCGGCGGAGGGGATGCCAGAGATAATGCGGACACTTCGGGAGTTTGGAGAATTCTCAGGATATAAACTGAACATGGGGAAAAGTGAGTTGTTTGTGGTGCATCCAGGGGAGCAGAGCAGAGAAATAGAGGACTTTCCGCTGAGGAAGGTAACAAGGGACTTTCGTTACTTGGGGATCCAGATAGCCAAGAATTGGGGTACATTGCATGGGTTAAATTTAACGCGATTGGTGGAACAAATGGAGGAGGACTTCAAGAGATGGGACATGGTATCCCTGTCACTGGCAGGGAGGGTGCAGGCGGTTAAAATGGTAGTCCTCCCGAGATTCCTCTTTGTGTTTCAGTGCCTCCCGGTGGTGATCACGAAGGCTTTTTTCAAAAGGATCGAAAAGAGTATCATGAGTTTTGTGTGGGCCGGGAAGACCCCGAGAGTGAGGAAGGGATTCTTACAGCGTAGTAGGGATAGGGGGGTGCTGGCACTACCGAGCCTAAGTGAGTACTACTGGGCCGCCAATATCTCAATGGTGAGTAAGTGGATGGGAGAAGAGGAGGGAGTGGCGTGGAAGAGATTGGAGAGGGCGTCCTGTAGGGGGACTAGCCTACAAGCTATGGTGACGGTCCCATTGCCATTCTCACCGAAGAAATACACCACAAGCCTTGCGACTTTGAAAATTTGGGGACAGTGGAGACGGCATAGGGGAAAGACGGGAGCCTTGGTGGGGTCCCCGATAAGAAATAACCATAGGTTTGCCCCGGGGAGAATGGATGGCGGATTTGGAATATGGCAAAGAGCAGGAGTAACGCAACTGAAAGATCTGTTTGTGGATGGGAAGTTCGCAAGTCTGGGAGCGCTGACCGAGAAATATGGGTTGCCCAAAGGGAATGCATTCCGGTATATGCAACTGAGGGCTTTTGCGAGGCAACAGGTGAGGGAATTCCCGCAGCTCCCGACGCATGAGGTGCAGGACAGAGTGATCTCAAAGACATGGGTGGGGGACGGTAAGGTGTCAGATATATATAGGGAAATGAGGGACGAGGGGGAGATTATGGTAGATGAGCTGAAAGGGAAATAGGAAGAAGATCTGGGGGAGGAGATTGAGGAGGGGCTGTGGGCGGATGCCCAAAGTAGGGTAAACTCATCGTCCTCGTGTGCCAGGCTAAGCCTGATTCAATTTAAGGTGTTACACAGGGCGCATATGACTGGAGCACGGCTCAGTAAATTTTTGGGGGTAGAGGATCGGTGTGCGAGATGCTCGAGAAGCCCAGCGAATCATACCCACATGTTCTGGTCATGTCCGGCACTACAGGGGTTCTGGGTGGGGGTGACAAAGGTGCTTTCGAAAGTAGTGGGGGTCCAGGTCGAACCAAGCTGGGGGTTGGCTATATTTGGGGTTGCACAAGAGCCGGGAGTGCAGGAGGCGAGAGAGGCCGATGTTTTGGCCTTTGCGTCCCTAGTAGCCCGCGCAGGATACTGTTGATGTGGAAGGAAGCCAAGCCCCCGGGGGTGGAGACCTGGATAAATGACATGGCAGGGTTTATAAAGCTGGAACGGATTAAGTTCGTCCTAAGGGGATCGGCTCAAGGGTTCACCAGGCGGTGGCAACCGTTCGTCGAATACCTCACAGAAAGATAGAGGGAATGGAAAAGAAGAAGGCAACAGCAGCAGCCCAGGGGGGGAGGGGTGGGGGGGGGGTGGGGGGGGGGAGGAACCGGAAGGACTCTCAGGGTTGTTAATATATATGTATAATATGTATAGGTCGTTGCTATAAGTAATTGTATATTGGACTGTTGAATCATATTTTTGGAGAGTGTTTATCTGAGACAAGGCAGTTGCCATTTAGTTTTAGTTTTCGTTTTTGTTATATATTATTTATTCTTTGTTTATAAAACAGGTCATTGTTATTTATACTGTTATATTATTGTGTAAAGGATACACAATGTACTGTGATGGTTGACCAAAAATTTTCAATAAAATATTTCATTAAAAAAAAGAGAATCTACACTAAATTAAAAAAATTAAGCATTGGTAAACTAATTAAACATAATTACTTAATTAAAATTGAGAGGGGTATCTAAGCCAGAGATCGGAGAGTACTGTATTTAGCTTTCACATTCATAGTAGAAATCTAGTGCTAGGAAACATATTGTTAACAGTAACTTTTTAAAAAGAATTTTAAATTTAATTTACTAATTAATTGACGCAATGTCAGTTAGAGGGGTGCAGTGCTCTGACTGTGTGATGAGGCAGGTCCGGGAGGCTTCCAGCGTCCCGGATAGCTTCATCTGCAGAAAGTGCACCCAACTGGAGCACCTCACAGACCACACAGTTCGGTTGGAGCGGAAGTTGGATGCACTTAGGAGCATGCAGGTGGCGGAAAGCATCACAGATAGCAGTTATATAAATGTGGTCACACCCAAGGGGCAGGCAGAGGAATGGGTGACCACCAGAAAGGGCAGGCAGTCAGTGCAGGAATCCCCTGTGGTTGTCCCCGTCTCGAACAGGTATATCCCTTTGGGTACTGTCGGGTGGGATAGCCTATCAGGGGAAAGCAGCAGCAGCCAGAGCAGTGGCACCACGGCTGGCTCTGATGTTCAGAAGGGAGGGTCAAAGCCCGGAAGAGCAATAGTCATAGGGGACTCTATAGTCAGGGGCACAGATAGGTACTTCTGTGGACGTGAAAGAGACTCCAGGATGGTGTGTTGCCTCTCTGGTGCCAGGGTCCAGGATGTCTCAGAATGGGTAGCGGGCATCCTGACGGGGGAGGGCAAACAGGCAGAGGTCATTGTACATATTGGTACTAACGACATAGGCAGGAAGGGGCATGAGGTCCTGCAGCAGGAGTTCAGGGAGCTAGGCAGAAAGTTAAAAGATAGGACCTCTAGATTGTAATCTCGGGATTACTCCCTGTGCCACATGCCAGTGAGGTAAGAACATAGAACATAGAACAATACAGCGCAGTACAGGCCCTTCGGCCCACGATGTTGCACCGAAACAAAAGCCATCTAACCTACACTATACCATTATCATCCATATGTTTATCCAATAAACTTTTAAATGCCCTCAATGTTGGCGAGTTCACTACTGTAGCAGGTAGGGCATTCCACGGCCTCACTACTCTTTGCGTAAAGAACCTACCCCTGACCTCTGTCCTATATCTATTACCCCTCAGGTTAAGGCTATGTCCCCTCGTGCTAGCCATTTCCATCCGCGGGAGAAGGCTCTCACTGTCCACCCTATCTAACTCTCTGATCATTTTGTATGCCTCTATTAAGTCTCCTCTTAACCTTCTTCTCTCTAACGAAAACAACCTCAAGTCCATCAGCCTTTCCTCATAAGATTATCCCTCCATACCAGGCAACATCCAGGTAAATCTCCTCTGCACCCGTTCCAAAGCCTCCACGTCCTTCCTATAATGCGGTGACCAGAACTGTACGCAATACTCCAAATGCGGCCGTACCAGAGTTCTGTACAGCTGCAACATGACCTCCTGACTCCGGAACTCAATCCCTCTACCAATAAAGGCCAACACTCCATAGGCCTTCTTCACCACCCAATCAACCTGGGTGGCAACTTTCAGGGATCTATGTACATGGACACCTAGATCCCTCTGCTCATCCACACTTTCAAGAGCTTTTCCATTAGCCAAATATTCCACATTCCTGTTATTCCTTCCAAAGTGAATCACCTCACACTTCTCTACATTAAGCTCCATTTGCCACCTCTCAGCCCAGCACTGCAGCTTATCTATATCCCTCTGTAACCTGCTACTTCCTTACACACTATCGACAACACCACCGACTTTAGTATCGTCTGCAAATTTACTCACCCACCCTTCTGCGCCTTCCTCTAGGTCATTGTTAAAAATGACAAACAGCAACGGCCCCAGAACAGATCCTTGTGGTACTCCACTTGTGACTGAACTCCATTCTGAACATTTCCCATCAACCACCACCCTCTGTCTTCTTTCAGCTAGCCAATTTCTGATCCACATCTCTAAATCACCCTCAATCCCCAGCCTCCGTATTTTCTGCAATAGCCTACCGTGGGGAACCTTATCAAACGCTTTGCTGAAATCCATATACACCACATCAACTGCTCTACCCTCGTCTACCTGTTCAGTCACCTTCTCAAAGAACTCGATAAGGTTTGTGAGGCATGACCTACCCTTCACAAAGCCATGCTGACTATCCCTGATCATATTATTCCTATCTAGATGATTATAAATCTTGTCTCTTATAATCCCCTCCAAGACTTTACCCACTACAGACGTGAGGCTCACCGGTCTATAGTTGCCGGGGTTGTCTCTGCTCCCCTTTTTGAACAAAGGGACCACATTTGCTATCCTCCAGTCCTCTGGCACTATTCCTGTATCCAATGATGACATAAAAATCAAAGCCAATGGTCCAGCAATCTCTTCCCTGGCCTCCCAGAGAATCCTAGGATAAATCCCATGAGGTCCCAGGGACTTATCTATTTTCAGCCTGTCCAGAATTGCCAACACCTCTTCCCTACGTACCTCAATGCCATCTAATCTATTTACCTGGAGCTCAGCATTCTCCTCCACAACATTATCTTTTTCCTGAGTGAATACTGATGAAAAATATTCATTTAGTATCTCGCCTATCTCTTCAGACTCTACACACAACTTCCCAACCCGGTCCTTGACTGGTCCTACTCTTTCCCTAGTCATTCGCTTATTCCTGACATACCTATAGAAAGCTTTTGGGTTTTCCTTGATCCTTCCTGCCAAATACTTCTCATGTCCCCTCCTTGCTCGTCTTAGCTCTCTCTTTAGATCCTTCCTCGCTACCTTGTAACTATCCATCGCCCCAACTGAAACTTCATACCTCATCTTCACATAGGCCTCCTTCTTCCTCTTAACAAGAGATTCCACTTCTTTGGTAAACCATGGTTCCCTCACTCGGCACCTTCCTCCCTGCCTGACCGGTACATACTTATCAAGAACACGCAGTAGCTGATCCTTGAACAAGCTCCACTTATCCAGTGTGTCCAACACTTGCAGCCTACTTCTCCACCATATCCCCCCCAAGTCACGTCTAATGGCATCATAATTTCCCTTCCCCCAGCTATAACTCTTGCCCTGCGGTGTATACTTATCCCTTTTCATCCTTAACGTAAACGTCACCGAATTGTGGTCACTGTCCCCAAAGTGCTCACCTACCTCCAAATCCAACACCTGGCCTGGCTCATTACCCAAAACCAAATCCAATGTGGCCTCGCCTCTTGTTGGCCTGTCAACAAACTGTGTCAGGAAACCCTCCTGCACACACTGTACAAAAAACGACCCATCTAATGTACTCGAACTATATCTTTTCCAGTCAATATTTGGAAAGTTAAAGTCTCCCATAATAACTACCCTGTTACTTTCGCTCTTATCCAGGATCATCCTCACCATCCTTTCCTCTACATCCCTAGAACTATTTGGAGGCCTATAGAAGACTCCCAACAGTGTGACCTCTCCTTTCATGTTTCTAACCTCAGCCCATACTACCTCGGAAGATGAGTCCCCATCTAGCATCCTCTCCGCCACCGTAATACTGCTCTTGACTAGCAGCGCCACACCTCCCCCTCTTTTGCCTCCTTCTCTGAGCTTACTAAAACACCTAAACCCCGGAACCTGCAACATCCATTCCTGTCCCTGCTCTATCCATGTCTCCGAAATGGCCACAACATCGAAGTCCCAGGTACCAACCCATGCTGCCAGTTCCCCTACCTTATTTCGTATACTCCTGGCATTGAAGTAGACACACTTCAAACCACCTACCTGAACACTGGCCCACTCCTGCGACGTCAAATCTGAGCTCCTGACCTCTATACTCTCATTCTCCCTTACCCTAAAACTACAATCCAGGTTCCCATGCCCCTGCTGCATTAGTCTAAACCCCCCCAAATAGTTAGAAATAGGAAGATAGAGCAGCTAAACACGTGGCTAAACAGCTGGTGTAGGAGGGAGGGTTTCTGTCATCGGGACCACTGGGAGCTCTTCCGGGGCAGGTGTGACCCATATAAGAAGGAGGGGTTGCATCTAAACTGGAGATGCATAAATATCTTGGCCGCGTGGTTTGCTAGTGTCACACGGGAGGGTTTAAACTAGAATGGCAGGGGGGTGGGCATGGGAGCAATAGGTCAGTAGGTGAGAGCATTGAGGGAGAACTAGGGAATAGGGCCAGTATGGCTCTGAGGCAGAGCAGACAGGGTGAAGTTGCTGAACACAGCGGGTCTGGTGGCCTGAAGTGCATATGTTTTAATGCAAGAAGTATTACGGGTAAGGCAGATGAACTTAGAGCTTGGATTAGTACTTGGAACTATGATGTTGTTGCCATTACAGAGACCTAGTTGAGGGAAGGACAGGATTGGCAGATAAACGTTCCAGGATTTAGATGTTTCAGGCAGGATAGAGGGGGATGTAAAAGGGGTGGCGGAGTTGCGCTACTGGTTCGGGAGAATATCACAGCTGTACTGCGGGAGGACACCTCAGAGGGCAGTGAGGCTATATGCGTAGAGATCAGGAATAAGAAGGATGCAGTCACAATGTTGGAGGTTTACTACAGGCCCCCCAACAGCCAGCGGGAGATAGAGGAGCAGATAGGTAGACAGATTTTGGAAAAGAGTAAAAATAACAGGGTTGTTGTGATGGGAGACTTCGACTTCCCCAATATTGACTGGGACTCACTTAGTGCCAGGGGTTTAGACGTGGCAGAGTTTGGAAGGAGCATCCAGGAGGGCTCCTTAAAACAATATGTAGACAGTCCAACTAGGGAAGGGGCGGTACTGGACCTGGTATTGGGGAATGAGCCCGGCCAGGTGGTAGAAGTTTCAGTAGGGGAGCATTTCGGGAACAGTAACCACAATTCAGTAAGTTTTAAAGTGCTGGTGGACAAGGATAAGAGTGGTCCTAGGGTGAATGTGCTAAATTGGGGGAAGGCTAATTAGAACAATATTATGCGGGAACTGAAGAACCTAGATTGGGGGCGGATGTTTGAGGGTAAATCAACATCTGACATGTGGGAGGCTTTGAAGTGTCAGTTGAAAGGAATTCAGGACCGGCATGTTCCTGTGAGGAAGAAGGATAAATACGGCAATTTTCGGGAACCTTGGATAACGAGAGATATTGTAGGCCTCGTCAAAAAGAAAAAGGAGGCATTTGTCAGGGCTAAAAGGCTGGGACCAGACGAAGCGTGTGTGGAATATAAGGAAAGTAGGAAGGAACTTAAACAAGGAGTCAGGAGGGCTAGAAGGGGTCACGAAAAGTCATTGGCAAATAGGGTTAAGGAAAATCCCAAGGCTTTTTACACGTACATTAAAAGCAAGAGGGTAGCCAGGGAAAGGGTTGGCCCACTGAAGGATAGGCAAGGGAATCTATGTGTGGAGCCAGAGGAAATGGGCGAGGTACTAAATGAATACTTTGCATCAGTATTCACCAAAGAGAAGGAATTGGTAGATGTTGAGTCTGGAGAAGGGTGTGTAGATAGCCTGGGTCACATTGAGATCCAAAAAGATGAGGTGATGGGCGTCTTGAAAAATATTAAGGTACAGAATTCCCTTGGGCCTGATGGGATCTACCCCAGAATACTGTAGGAGGCTAGAGAGGAAATTGCTGAGGCCTTTGGATCCTCACTGTCTCCAGTCCCGGAGGACTGGAGAATAGCCAATGTTGTTCCTCTGTTTAAGAAGGGTAGCAAGGATAATCCAGGGAACTACAGGCCGGTGAGCCTGACTTCAGTGGTAGGGAAATTACTGGAGAGAATTCTTCGAGACAGGATCCACTCCCATTTGGAAGCAAATGGACGTATTAGTGAGAGGCAGCATGGTTTTGTGAAGGGGAGGTCGTGTCTCACTAACTTGATGGCGTTTTTCGAAGAGGTCACAAAGATGATTAATGCAGGTAGGGCAGTGGATGTTGTCTATATGGACTTCAGTAAGGCCTTTGACAAGGTCCCTCATGGTAGATTAATACGAAAGGTGAAGTCACAAGGGATCAGGGGTGAGCTGGCATGGTGGATACAGAACTGGCTATGTCATAGAAGGCAGAGAGTAGCAATGGAAGGATGCTTTTCTAATTGGAGAGCTGTGACTAGTGGTGTTCCGCAGGGATCAGTGCTGGGACCTTTGCTGTTTGTAGTATATATAAATGATTTGGAGGAAAATGTAACTGGTCTGATTAGTACGTTTGCAGATGACACAAAGGTTGGTGGAATTGCGGATAGCGATGAAGACTGTCAGAGGATAGAGCAGGATTTAGATTGTCTGGAGACTTGGGCGGAGAGATGGCAGATGGAGTTTAATCCAGGCAAATGTGAGGTAATGCATTTTGGAAGGTCTAATGCAGGTAGGGAATATACAGTGAATGGTAGAACCCTCAAGAGTATTGAAAGTCAGAGAGATCTAGGTGTACAGGTCCACAGGTCACTGAAAGGGGCAACACAGGTGGAGAAGGTTGTCAATAAGGCATACAGCATGCTTGCCTTCATTGGCCAGGGCATTGAGTATAAAAATTGGCAAGTCATGTTGCAGCTGTATAGAACTTGGAGTATAGTGTTCAATTCTGGTTGCCACACTACCAGAAGGATGTGGAGGCTTTAGAGAGGGTGCAGAAGAGATTTACCAGGATGTTGCCTGGTATGGAGGGCATTAGCTATGAGGAGCGGTTGAATAAACTCGGTTTGTTCTCACTGGAGTGACGGAGGTTGAGGTTGATAGAGATCTACAAAATTATGAGGGACATAGACAGAGTGGATAGTCAGAGGCTTTTCCCCAGGGTAGAGGGGTCAATTACTAGAGGGCATAGGTTTAAGGTGCGAGGGGCAAGGTTTAGAGTACATGTACGAGGCAAGTTTTTTACACAGAGGGTAGTGGGTGCCTGGAACTCGCTACCGGAGGAGGTGATGGAAGTAGGGACAATAGTGACATTTAAGGGGCATCTTGTCAAATACATGAATAGGATGGGAATAGAGGGATACGGACCCAGGAAGTGTAGAAGATTGTAGTTTAGTCGGGCAGCATGGTCGGCACGGGCTTGGAGGGCCGAAGGGCCTGTTCCTGTGCTGTACTTTTCTTTGTTCTTTGTTCTATTGTTTAACCCGTCGCCCAGGAGCAGACGGTACAGTGCCCATGATAGGACCTTCATCAGGACGGAGGTCCAACTGCTTCTGCGGGAAGGGGTCATTGAGGCCAGCAACAGTCCCTGGAGAGCTCAAGTGGTAGTAGTAAAGACTGGGGAGTAGCACAGGATGGTCATTGACTACAGTCAGACCATCAATAGGTACATGCAGCTCGACGCATATCCCCTCCCACGCATATCTGACATGGTCAATCAGATTGCGCAGTGTCGGGTCTTTTCCACAGTGGACCTGAGGTCCGCCTACCACCAACTCCCCATCCGCCCGGAGGACCACCAATACACTGCGTTCGAAGCAGATGGCCACCTCTATCACTTCCTTAGGGTTCCCTTCGGCGTCACTAATGGGGTCTTGGTCTTCCAACGTGAGATGGACCGAATGGTTGACGGTACGGACTGCGGGCCACCTTCCCGTACCTAGATAACGTCACCATCTGCGGCCACGATCAGCAGGACCACGATGCTAACCTCCAAAAATTCCTCCAGACCGCCAAACTCCTTAACCTCATGTACAATAAGGAGAAATGCGTGTTGAACACCAACCGCTTAGCCATCCTTGGCTATGTCGTGGAGTTCTAGGGCCTGACCCTGATCGCATGTTCCCCCTCATGGAACTCCCCCTTGCCCACTGCCCCAAGGCCCTGAAACGATGCCTGGGGTTTTTCTCCTACTATGTCCAGTGGATCCATCATTATGTGGACAAGGCCCACCCACTCATTCAGTCCACAGTTTTTCCCCTGACGGCTGATGCCCGCCAGGCCTTCAACCGCATCAAGGCAGACATCGCCAAGCGGTCGACGAGTCCCTCCCCTTTCAGGTCGAGAGCGATGCATCGGACGTAGTTCTGGCCGCCACCCTCAACCAGGCGGGCAGGCACGTGGCCTTCTTTTCCCGCACCCTCCATGCCTCCGACATTCGGCACTCCTCTGTCGAAAAGGAGGCCCAAGCCATTGTGGAAGCTGTGCGACATTGGAGGCTTACCTGGCCGGCAGGAGATTCACTCTCCTCACTGACCAACGGTTGCCTTCATGTTCAATAACACACAGCGGGGCAAGATCAAAAACGACAAGATCTTGAGGTGGAGGATTGACCTCTCCACCTATAATTACGAGATTTTGTATCATCCCGGGAAGCTCAGCGAGCCCCCTGACGCCCTATCCCACAGTACATGTGCCAGCGCACAAGTGGAGCGACTCTGGGCTCTCCACTATGACCTCTGCCACCCAGGGGTCACCCGGTTCTTCCATTTCATCAAGGCCCGCAACCTGTCCTACTCCATTGAGGAGGTCAGGACTGTCACCAGAGACTGCCAGGTCTGCGCGGAGTGCAAGCCGCACTTTTACCTGCCAGATCGAGTGCACCTGGTGAAGGCCTCCCGCCCCTTTGAGCGCCTCAGCATGGACTTCAAAGGACCACTCCTCTCCACCGACTGCAACACGTAATTTGTGAACGTGGTCGATGAGTACTCCCGGTTCCCTTTTGCCATCCCATGCTCCGCTATGACTTCTGCCATGGTCATTAAAGCCCTCCACAGCATCTTCACACTGTTCGGTTTCCCCACCTACATCCACAGCGATCGGGGATCCTCTTTTATGAGCGATGAGCTGCGTCAGTTCCTGCTCAGCAAGTGCATCGCCTCGAGCAGGACGACCAGCTACAACCCCCGGGGCAATGGACAGATGGAGAGGGAGAACGGGACGGTCTGGAAGGCCGTCCTGCTGGCCCTGCGGTCTTAAAATCTCCCGGTCTCCCGCTGGCAGGAGGTCCTCCCCGACGCGCTCCACTCCATCTGATCGCTCCTCTGCACCGCGACTAACGAGACCCCTCATGAACGTCTCTTTGCCTTCCCCAGGAAGTCCACCTCCGCGGTCTCGCTCCCAACATGGCTGACAGTTCCTGGACCCGTCCTCCTTCGTAAGCATGTGCGGACCCTTAAGTCGGACCCTTTGGTCGAAAGAGTCCACCTCCTACACGCGAACCCGCAGTACGCCTACGTGGCACACCCCGACGGGCGCCAGGACACAGTCTCCCTACAGGACCTTGCACCCGCTGGATCCCCACCCACGGCCCCCGACCTGACACCGCCCCCCTCCCCCCCGGTTGCCTTATTCACCCCTGCACCACTCACCCTTCCCCCAGCGAACCTCACCGCAGCCCCCGCCCCAGGAGGATCCGTCCTCCCATTGGTTCCACTCAGGGGACGAAGACGAGGACAACACGCTCCCGGAGTCACAGGTGACCAAGTCGGTGCCCCAATCACCACCAGGACTGAGGCGATTGCAGAGGAGAGTCAAGGCCCCTGACAGATTGAACTTGTAATTCTTTTTTCCACCCCCCCCCCGCCGGACTCTTTTTTAACAGGGGGTGAATATGGTAGTCACCACTAGCAGTATTATAAGTATTACGGTAAGACACGTATAATAGAGGTACATAGGTAAATCTCTGTCTGCTGGCTCCGCCCAGTAGGCGGCGTATTAATGTGTGTGCTCACCGGTGCTGCAGCCATTCTGGTGGCAGCTACAGGAGGCACAACATCTTTGCTCAATAAAGCCTCGATTATTCCATTTCTCTCGTCTTAGTGGTAATTGATAGTGCATCACGGGGATAGGGTGGAAGTGAGGGCTTAAGTGGGTCGGTGCAGACTTGATGGGCCGAATGGCCTCCTTCTACACTGTATGTTCTATAAGTTAGAATGGAATCCATAATAAACCGGTTCTTAGTGAATGTTGCAAGTCTGTGGAGACAGAATGATGGAAGTAGCCGTAACAAGAATGCGCTTTTCTGTAAACTACCATAACCTCCAAGTCAGGAAGGGAGATAAGTATGCAAAAGAAGGATTGGTCACTCTAAATTGCCCCTTAGTTGGAAAAAATGAATTGGGTACTCTAAATTTATAAACAATTATGATCTTTAAATCACTTTATCATACGAGACACAAATATCACCACACTCACATACCAAGGAGGTGCTTTTCAGTGCATTTCAAAGGACTTCAGTGCTTTGACCAAAATTAATTAGTGTGGTGAATGTATTCACCTAAGTATGAACTGTCTGTATAGTGCTGTGACCTATGACCTGGAAATGATAATATGGTCTACTTCCAGGTACTGTCCTGGAACCCCGGTGGGCTCCGCCTCTGGCTCCGCCCTCACCGGGGGATATATAGTCCGGCCACCTGTGGGTGGCACTCATTTGTACAACAGATACTGGCAGGCGAGTTCCTGGATAATAAAGCCGAGTATTCCCTCGTTCTCACGGTCTCACAGTGAATTGACGGTACAACAATTAGCTAAAATGTCCTTACGGCTTCTAAACTTCCAAATTCTATAATTCATAATTAAACCGAACAAATCAACTGTTTGCTGAAACGATTAATATTCCCACAGAACCTAAAGGGCGGAGAGTGAGTGGAGAAATTTGGAACGCCATTGTTTACCTTCACATTTTCTTTCTTTTAAACTGATTTTAATTTCCGATGTTTCAGTGCGTTAGAAAAATCGCACAAGTATTTTTAACTTAAATGATTGAAAAGTTCAAATTGGATCGAAACGATGATTGAAGATCAAAACATTGTGTGAAAGCGGGGCGTCCCCACGCAGCAAAATTTCAACAATCAGTAAAGTTAAAAACGGATTTAATCATCTTATCGATAAGCTTTTGTTCTGATTCCCTTACGTGGGAATCTTGGTCGAGACGCTTCCCATGGTAAAAGTTCAGATCGTACCTTGCCGGCCGGCTTTCAAGTTAACTTTGATCAAATAGCCAGGGACTCGAATCCTGCAAACCGTGTCTTCTCAGCTATCGACTCGAACCTTGCTGGCCTTGCCTCATCAGCTAAGGACTCGAACCCTAGTGAGCTGGGGGCTCAAACCCCAGTTCCGACAGGAGACTCAAACCCCAAGGGGGACCCAAACTTCCCTTAAGACCAACGATGACTTACCCTGGTAGTGTCACACATGGGCAGCACGGTAGCATTGTGGATAGCACAATTGCTTCACAGCTCCAGGGTCCCAGGTTCGATTCCGGGTTGGGTTACTGTCTGTGTGGAGTCTGCACATCCTCCCCGTGTGTGCGTGGGTTTCCTCCGGGTACTCCGGTTTCCTCCCACAGTCCAAAGATGTGCAGGTTAGGTAGATTGGCCATGATAGGATAAGATAATGTTAATTTAATAGGGTTGATTGGAAGTTGGGGTAGTTGAAATACAAATGACCAATCTGGTCCTGGATTGATCTTGAGTTAAAACTTCTTGTCAGGTTTAAAGAAAAGGAATTATTCCTGACACGAGAAGAAAGATTTTAAAAATTCTGAGTTGGAAAAAGTTAAAAAGAGTGTAAAATGGCAATGAAAAACAGGTGTCTCATAGAATTTACAGTGCAGAAGGAGGCCATTCGGCCCATCGAGTCTGCACCGGCTCTTGGAAAGAGCACCCTACCTAAGGTCAACACCTTCACCCTATCCCCATAACCCAGTAACCCCACCCAACACTAAGGGCAATTTTGGACACTAAGGGCAATTTATCATGGCCAATCCACCTAACCTGCACATCTTTGGACTGTGGGAGGAAACCGGAGCACCCGGAGGAAACCCACGCAGACACGGGGAGGATGTGCAGACTCTGCACAGACAGTGACCCAAGCCGGAATCGAACCTGGGACCCTGGAGCTGTGAAGCAATTGTGCTATCCACAGTGCTACCGTGCTGCCCTATCTCCTGATCATATTTCTCGTTATGTCAAAATGAAGAGAGGTGATGATGTAATGACGTCCAGTTGAAAACTTACGCTCTGCCTTTTGTTTAACGTGCAGAGAATTAACCCTTGCCTGTTAACAGCTGAAAATGTATTTATATTTTACAGGAATTGGGAATTACAAATTTTAAGTTTGAATTGTCAGATATGATCACATGAATCAACCCATTTTGCACCAAGCTGAATGGATCTTTTGTATTTTACTTTACAGGTAACTGCAAACAGAACAAGAATTGCAGTAGCTTCAGGAATTTGAGAATTTATTTGATAGAGTCATTTGTCTGTCGGTCTGCACCGACCCTCTGGGGTAGCGCCCTGCCCAGGCCCACTCCCCCACTCTATCCCCATATATATCCACCTAACTACACATCCTTGGATAATAGCTACACACCTACCCTGTATATCTGGGAAATCCATATAGAACACCTCTTAGTGCAGATTCTGAACTTGGGAAGATTGAAAATAATTTGAGAAGCTGGAAGGGCTCAAGGGGAGTGTCTGTTCTTGAATGGGTGGGTTATGGGTTACGATAGTACGATAGTTGAAGTGAGCTAGACAGCTAAAATCCAGGATCCTGGTTGCACAAACACCAAAAGGCCTGCGCCAAAAGAGAAAAAAGAAAATCAGCACCTCATGTTGATGAGGATGTACATAATTATGTTGAACGCTTCCGTTCTGTTTTTACTAAGTGTTCCGGAATTGCTGTTGTGTTATGTAATTTGGAATAACATAAGCTGCCACTTGATGCAGTTTTGAGTAAAAGATGCTCCAGACTTTGAAGTGAGTTCAATGTGTTTTATTGAATTATTAGCAAAGTTCTCAATGAGTTCGACTCTCTGCTAATCTAAATGTCGTAACTCAGTCTAACTGAACCAGCCTTGCTCTAAGCCACGTGCTGGGGTGTGATGCTGAGGATACTCCTTGTCTCACTCTGTAGATGTTGGTCTGTGGAAAGAGGCGGGGTGTGAGTGCCTCATCCCTTTTATAGTGAGATACCACCCCTGAGTGTCCTGACTGCTCATTGGTCGTGTCCTATTCTATGTGTTCATTAGCTGCATGTTTGCATATCATGACATCTCCCTTTTTAAAAATGTTTTGTTGGTGTATGTGAATGTATTTACAGGTGTACGAGTCTGTCTAACATGACTGACGGAGGACAACAGAACAGAGCAAACAAAACAAACGTTCACAAGTCCAGTCTCTGAGGCTTGCGCCTGATCCAGGCCGACCGCCGGAGAGGTGGCAGAGGGAACGACGGCGCCTCGACAGGCAGGATGGAAGCCTGACTGGTGGCCTCGTGGTGCGAGGTATCAGGAGGTGGAATTCAACATATGGAAATGGAGGAGAAAGTGGTTGCGGGCAGGCAACTTTGCGCGGTGCCCGTCGATTCCTTCGCACGATGGAGCCATCAGCCATACGTACAACATAAGAGCGGGGCGCGGCCTGTCGAACAACGACAGCTGGGGCAGACCACCCACCATCCGGTATCTTGATCCTGACAGTGTCTGCCGGGGATAGCACGGCCAGATCGTGGCATGGGCATCATAGCCCTGCTTTTGACGGCCTCTGAGCTGCTGCATCTTCTGCAGCACCGGCAGGTGATCCAAGTTGGGCAGGTGTATGGGTGGAAGCGTCGTCCGCAGGGCTCTGTTCATCAGGAGCTGAGCCGGCGACATGCCAGTGGACAATGGAGTCGCCCTATACGCGAGCAGTGTGAGGCACGATCAATTTGACTAAAGACGTAAGTTGAATCCCAACTGAGGCTTTATTGGTATCAGATGTGTGGCCTCCCACAGCAGCTGGTGAAATGGCTGCGAGCTGGAGGACATGCATATTTATACCCCGACTCCTGGGCGGAGCCAGCAGGCAGGGGCCACAGGCGAACCTGTAGTGCAGGTTCTGCCGTACATCCTCTAATGTAAGTACAACAGTGGTTTACCACATTCACCCCCTGTTAAAATTGAGTCCGGCGGGGGTGGTGGATAACTATGTACAATCATGATTTTAATATTTACAGAGCAAAACAAATGTCTCTTGGCGTCCGGTGGACCGGTCAGAGGTTCAGCCAGTCCGGGGCCTTTATGGTCCTTTGAGAGCGACAAAGTGGTGACGGCGATATTGGTGCTGACCTGGTCGAAGGTGACTCTGGGAGCGTGCCAAAATCCTTTTCATCTACAGGCGTGGGCGGGGGGGGGGGGGGGGGGGGGGGGAATGGACTGTCCTGGGGGTGGTGGTGTTGTGAGCGACGGGGGAGGGGAGGGTGGCGCCGGGGGCGATGTGGGGGTGGAACCTGCTGGTGCCTGGTCCCTGAGGGAGACAGTATCCTGGCGGCCGTCGGGGAATGCCACGTAGGCATACTGGGGGTTTCCGTGGAGCAAGTGTACCCTCTCCACCAACGGGTCCTCCTTGTGGAGTGGCACATGTTTACGGAGAAGCACGGTTCCCGGAGCTGTGAGCCAAGTCGGGAGCGACACCCCGGATGTGGACTTCCTGGGGAAGGCAAAAAGATGTTCATGCGGTGTATTGTTAGTGGCAGTGCAGAGTAACGAGCGAATGGAATGTAGTGCATCAGGGAGGACCACTTGCCAGCGGGAGACCGGGAGATTTCTGGACCGTAGAGCCAGCTGGATGGCCCTCCATACCATCCCATTCTCCCTTTCTACCTGTCCATTTACCTGGGGGTTGTTGCTTGTCGTTCTGCTGGAGGCGATACCCCTGCTGAGCAGGAACTGACGCAACTATCACTCATGAATGAGGATCCCCTGTCACTGTGGATGTAGGCGGGGAAACCGAACAGAGTGAAGATCGAATTGAGGGCTTTAATGACGGTGGCAGACGTCATGTCGGGGCAAGGGATGGCGAAGGGGAACCGGGAGTATTCGTCGATCACACTGAGGAAATATGTGTGATGGTCGGTGGAGGGGAGGGGGCGTTTGAAGTCCATGCTGAGGCGTTCAAAGGGAGGGGAGGCCTTCACCAGGCGTACGCGGTCCAGCCGGTAGAAGTGCGGCTTGCACTCCGCACAGACCTGCTAGTCCCTGGCGATTGTCCTTACTTCCTCGACGGAGTAGGGCAAGTTTTGTGCCTTAATGAAGTGGTACAGCCGTGTGACCCCTGAGTGCAGGGTCCGGAGTCGGTCTACCTGCGAGCTGGCACATGTACCTCGGGATAGGGTGTCTGGGGCTCGTTGAGTTTGCCGGGGCGATACATAATCTCGTAATTATAGGTGGAGAGCTTAATTCTCCACCGCAAGATTTTATCGTTTTTGATCTTGCCCCGCTGTGTGTTGTCGAACATAAAGGCTACCGACCGTTGATCAGTGAGGAGAGTGAATCTTCTGCCGGCCAGGTAATGCCTCAAATGCCGCACAGCTTCAACGATAGCTTGAGCCTCCTTTTCGACGGATGAGTGCCGAATTTCTGAGGCATGAAGGGTGCTGGAAAAGAATGCCACGGGCCTGCCTGCCGGATTGAGGGTGGCAGCAAGGGCGACGTCTGATGCGTCGCTTTCTACTTGGAAGGGCAGCGTTTCATCTACAGCGTGCATTGTGGCCTTGGCAATATCAGCTCTGATCTGGGCGAAGGCCTGTTGGGCCTCGGCTGTCAGGGGAAACTGGGTGGACTGTATGAGTGGGCGGGCCTTGTCCGCATAGTTTGGGACCCACTGCGCGTAATATGAAAAGAATCCCAGGCAGCGTTTGAGGGCCTTGGGGCAGTGGGGGAGGGGGATTTCCATGAGGGGTTGCATGCGGTCGGGATCGGGCCCCAGAACTCCGTTCTGGACTACATAGCCGAGGATGGCTAAGCGGTTCGTGTTGAACACACACTTTTCCTTGTTGTAAGTGAGGTTTAGAACATAGAACATAGAACATAGAACAATACAGCCCAGTACAGGCCCTTCGGCCCTCAATGTTGCGCCGACCTGTGAAACCACTCTAAAGCCCATCTACACTATTCCCTTATCGTCCATATGTCTATCCAATGACCATTTGAATGCCCTTAGTGTTGGCGAGTCCACTACTGTTGCAGGCAGAATATTCCCCACCCTTACTACTCTCTGAGTAAAGAACTTACCTCTGACATCTGTCCTATATCTATCTCCCCTCAATTTAAAGCTATGTCCCCTCGTGCTAGGCATCACCATCCGAGGAAAAAGGCTCTCACTGTCCACCCTATCCAATCCTCTGATCATCTTGTATGCCTCAATTAAGTCACCTCTTAACCTTCTTCTCTCTAACGAAAACAGCCTCAAGTCCCTCAGCCTTTCCTCATAAGATCTTCCCTCCTTACCAGGCAACATTCTGGTAAATCTCCTCTGCACCCTTTCCAATGTTTCCACATCCTTCCTATAATGGGAGAGTAGCGGTGTGGAGAAATTTAGCAAGGTTGGCACCGTGATCCTGCTGATCATGGCCGCAGATGGTGACATTGTCTAGGTACGGAAACGTGGCCCGCAAACCGTACCGGTTGACCATTCGGTCCATCTCCCTGTGGAAGACCGAGACCCCGTTAGTGACGCCAAAGGGAACCCTAAGGAAGTGATATAGACGGCCGTCTGCCTCGAAGGCGGTGTATGGACGTTCCGATTTACGGATGGGAGTTGGTGGTAGGCGGATCTAAGGTCCACTGTTGAGAAGACCCGGTACTGTGAATCTGGTTAACCATGTCAGATATGCGTGGGAGAGGGTACACGTCGAGCTGCGTGTACCTGTTGAAGGTCTGGCTGTAGTCCACGACCATTCATTGTTTCTCCCCAGATTTAACCACTACCACTTGAGCTCTCCAGGGGCTGTTGCTGGCCTCGATGATGCCTTCCCGAAGCAACCGCTGGACTTCGGACCTGATGAAGGTCTTATCCTGGGTGCTGTACCGTCTGCTCCTGGTGGCGACGGGTTTGCAATCTGGAGTTAGATTAGCAAAGAGGGAAGGTGGGTCGACCTTTAGGGTCGCGAGACCGCACACAGTAAGAGGTGGTAAGGGTCCGCCGAATTTAAGGGTTAGGCTCTGGAGGTTGCACTGGAAATCCAGGCCGAGGATAAGTGCAGCGCAGAGGTTAGGGAGAATGTAGAGGCGGAAGATGTGGAATTCTATGCCCTGGACCGTGAGCGTGACCGTGCAGTACCCCCGGATCGCTACGCAATGGGATCCGGAGGCCAGGGAGATTTTTTGATTGGCGGGGTGTATCGTGAGGGGGCAGCGCCTTACCGTATCCGGGTGTATAAAGCTCTCGGTGCTCCCAAAGTCCAGCAGGCAAGAGGTCACATGGCCATCGACTTTCACGCTGGTGGATGCGTTGGTCAGGTTATGCGGGCGAGACTGGTCGATTGACATGGAGGCGAGCCTTGGTTAGTCGTCGGGTAATGGGGCAGCCGTTGAGTTCCGATCTTGGAACGCTGGTGGTGTCCATGTACTGAGGGGTAGACAAGATGGCGGCGCCCGGAGATCTTGGGGGTTACAAAATGGCGGCGTCCATGGAACGCACGTTGCGGGGGTGAAGCAAGATGGCGGCGCCCATGAAATGCAAGTGTTGCGCTCAGGGGAAGATGGCGGCGCCCACTGATCGCACATGGTTTGGGGGGGAGGAGAGATGGTGGCGCCCATTGTCCGTGACTGGGAGGGGGGTGGGGGCGATCGCTGCCACTGAGTGGGCCTGGCACACCGCGGCGAAGTGGCCCTTCTTCCCGCAGGCTTTACAAAGGGCAGCGCGGGCCGGACAGCGTTGGTAGGGGTGCTTTTGCTGGCCACAAAAGTAGCATCGGTGCCCCCCGGGGTTTGCTGGCTGGCGTATAGCGCAGGCGTATTGGGTGGGCAGTGACCCCTCTGGGGCGGCTGCCTGTGAGGTCCATGAAGCGTAGGAGGGGTGGGCCGCGCGGTTGGGGGCGTAGAACTGGACGTTGAGCAGGGCGACCATCATGGAGAGCGCTAGCGTTTTAGTCTCTGCGAGGCCGCGCGTGGCCCCTTCTAGGAGCCACTGACGTATGATATCTGACCCAATTCCAGTCACAAAGGCATCCCTCATAAGGAGGTCTGAGTGTTCCTTAGCTGTAACGTCCTGGCAGTCTCAGTCCTGGACAAGGGGGATTAGGGCCCTCCAGAAGTCTTCTATGGACTCACCCGGTAGTTGAGAATGAGTTGCGAGCGCGTGCCTGGCGAAGAGTGTGTTTGTCTTTTGCTCGTAATTGTCCTTGAGTCGAGTCATGGCTTCGGCGTAGTTTGGCGCATCCTGGATCAGCGGGAAGACTTTGGAGCTCAGCCTGGAATATCTCTGGACCTTCTGAGCCTCCGGAATAGGGGTCGGCGCCGCATTGATATACGCTTCAAAGCAAGCTAGCCAGTGCTGAAAGTCCTTTCTGGCGTCGCTTGAGTGCGGATCCAGCTGCAGGCGATCTGGTTTAATACGGAGGTCCATCCTTCGAAACTGATACCAATAAATTGAGGCACGATCAATTTGACTAAAGGCGAAAGTTGAATCCAAACTGAGGCTTTATTGGTATCAGATGTGTGGCCTCCCACAGCAGCTGGCGAAATGTCTGTGAGCTGGAGGACACGCATATTTATACCCCGCCTCCTGGGCGGAGCCAGCAGGCAGGGGCCACAGGTGAACCTGTAGTGCAGGTTCTACCGTACATCCTCTAATATAAGTACAACAGTGGTTTACCACACAGCGCAAGGTGTATGTCGGAAACAGAGTCTGTGGCCTTGCAGATGAGCTGCTTAACGATGTGCACCCCTTTCTCAACTTTTCCATTGGACTGCGTATAGTGCGGATGGAGGTGACATGCTGGAAATTGTATGACCTGGCAAATGTGGACCATTCTCGACTGTTAAAGCACGGACCATTGTCGCTCATGACGGTGATTGGGGTGCCATGCCTTGAGAACGTCTCCTTACAGGCTTTGATGATGGTCCAAGAGGTGAGGTCCGGCGAGCTTCAGCACCTCAGGGTAATTCAAGAAATAGTCGATAATCAATACGTAGTCGCGACCATTCACATGAAAGAGGTTGATGCCAACCTTGGACCACGGAGAGGTCACAATGTCATGCTGTTGGAGCGTCTCCTTGCTCTGTGCTGGCTGGAACCGCTGACAGGTAGCACAGTTCAGGACCATGCGTAGGCTACTGGTGCCCAGGATGATGTGTCATCTCGTTGAAGCAACACCGCACCGATGCCATCCTGACTCGCATCTGTGGAAATCTTTGTCTCCCGGTCCGGGTCGAAGAATGCCAAGGTGGGTGCAGTGGTGAGCTTGGCTTTCAGCTCCAGCCACTCTGTCTGGTGTGCCGCCTTCCACTCAAAGGCAGTTGACTTTTTCACCAGGCTGCATAGGGCTGTGGTGTGTGTGGCCATGTTTGTAATGAACTTGCCCAGAAAATTGACCATATCCAAGAAGCGCAGCACCGCCTTTTTGTCCTCAGGGACCTTACCAGCCTCCCCGAACAGGTGCCGGGATGTGGCAACTAGGGGCTTTTCACAGTAACTTCATTGAAGCCTACTTGTGACAATAAGTGATTATTATTATTATTCATCGCCTCGATGGCCTTGATTTTGTCTGTGTCCGGGCGCACATAATGCTGTGAGATTTGGTCGCCTAGGAACTTGAGCGTCGATGTGCCAAAACAACATTCGGACCTTTTTAAGTTTAGGCCGTTGGCATGTACACGGCGGAATACCTTCTGGAGATGGGACACATGTTCTTCAGGGTTCATGGACCATATGATGATGTCGTCCACGTACACACGAACCCCTTCAATGCCTTCCTTCATCTGCTCCATGATGCGATGGAATATCTCCGATGCCGAGATGATGCCAAATGGCATGCGATTGTAGCAGTATCTGCCAAAAGGCGTGTTGAAGGTGCAGAGCCTTCTGCTGGACTCTTCCAGCTGGATTTGCCAAAATCCCTGTGATACATTCAATTCGGTGAAGAAGCGCGCGTGTGCCATCTCACTCGTGAGTTCCTCACTCTTCAGGATGGGGTAGTGTTCCCGCATGATATTCTTATTGAGATCCTTGGGATCAATGCAGATTCGCAGGTCCCCCGAAGTAAAAGCTTCTTTACGCATACCATCGAGCTGACCCAGTCAGTCGGTTCGGTGACCTTGGATATGATGTCATTTTGCTGAAGATCCTTGAGCTGTGCCTTCAGGCGCTCTCTCAGTGGTGCAGGGACTCGTCATGGTACGTGGACCACTGGCTTGGCATCAGGTCGTAGCAGAATCTTGTATCGATACGGCAGCGTGCCCATCCCGTTGAACACATCTGGTTACTGAATCATAGAATCATAGAAGTTTACAGCATGGAAACAGGCCCTTCGGCCCAACCAGTCCATGCCGCCCAGTTTTTACCATTAAGCTAGTCCCAGTTGCCCGCACTTGGCCCATAACCCTCTATACCCATCTTACCCATGTAACTATCTAAATGCTTTTTAAAAGACACAATTGTACCCGCCTCTACTACTACCTCTGGCAGCCCATTCCAGACACTCACTACCCTCTGAGTGAAGAAATTGCCCCTCTGGGCCCTTCTGAATCTCTCCCCTCTCACCTTAAACCTATGCCCTCTAGTTTTAGACTCCCCTACCTTTGGGAAAAGATGTTGACTATCTACCTTATCTATGCCCCTCATTATTTTATAGACCTCTATAAGATCACCCCTAAGCCTCCTACGCTCCAGGGAAAAAAGTCCCAGTCTATCCAGCCTCTCCATATAACTCAAACCATCGAGTCCCGGCAACATCCTAGTAAATCTTTTCTGCACTCTTTCTAGTTTAATAATATCCTTTCTATAATAGGGTGACCAGAACTGCACACAGTATTCCAAGTGTGGCCGTACCAATGTCTTGTACAACTTCAACAAGACGTCCCAACTCCTGTATTCAATGTTCTGACCAATGAAACCAAGCATGCCGAATGCCTTCTTCACCACCCTGTCCACCTACGACTCCACCTTCAAGGAGCTATGAACCTGTACTCCTAGATCTCTTTGTTCTATAACTCTCCCCAACGCCATATCATTAACTGAGTAGGTCCTGGCCTGATTCGATCTGCCAAAATACATCACCTCACATTTATCTAAATTAAACTCCATCTGCCATTCGTTGGCCCACTGGCCTAATTGATCAAGATCCCGTTGCAATCCTAGATAACCTTCTTCACTATCCACTGTGCCACCAATCTTGGTGTCATCTGCAAACTTACTAACCATGCCTCCTAAATTCTCATCCAAATCATTAATATAAATCAC
Source organism: Scyliorhinus torazame (assembly GCF_047496885.1). Lineage (NCBI taxonomy): Eukaryota > Metazoa > Chordata > Chondrichthyes > Carcharhiniformes > Scyliorhinidae > Scyliorhinus > Scyliorhinus torazame. Next base: position 70,513,107 of record NC_092717.1, read on the forward strand.
AAATAACAGTGGACCCAGCACCGATCCCTGAGGCACACCACTGGTCACAGGCCTCCAGTTTGAAAAACAACCCTCTACAACCACCCTCTGCCTTCTGTCGTCCAGCCAATTTTGAATCCAATTGGCAACCTCACCCTGGATCCCGTGAGCTTTAACATTCTGCAACAACCTACCATGCGGTACCTTGTCAAAGGCTTTGCTAAAGTCCATGTAGACAACGTCTACTGCACTGCCCTCATCTACCTTCTTGGTCACCCCCTCAAAAAACTCAATCAAATTTGTGAGACATGATTTTCCACGCACAAAGCCATGCTGACTGCCCCGAATCAGTCCTTGCCTCTCTAAATGCTTGTAGATCCTGTCTCTCAGAATACCTTCTAGCAACTTACCTACTACAGACGTTAGGCTCACCGGTCTGTAGTTCCCAGGCTTTTCCCTGCTGCCCTTCTTAAACAAGGGCACAACATTCGCCACTCTCCAATCTTCAGGCAATCTGTGGCTGCCATGTGGGCGAGGATGTCATCAATGCCAGCCTGAAGATCCACATGGGAGGATGTTGTGGTGTAAACCCTTTGAATGAGGTTCAGCTACTTGCAGGCGTGCGCACCTAGTAGGGATGCCCTGTCCGGCTTAACAATTTCAAAGCGTAACCGTGTTTGTGTGCGTCGGTTGGATACGTGCAGATGGCAGGATCCCAGTGCCGTGATGGCATTCCCGTTGTGATCCAGGAGCTTTCAGGCAGCTGGAAGGACCGTGGGGGGCTTCTTAATGCGTCTGAAGTCTGCCTGCGAGAGGAGGTTGGCAGAGGCACCCGTGTCCAGCTTGAACTGGATTGGGCAGTGGTTGACCTTCATCACTGCTCACCATTCGTCCTCGGAATCCACAGCTAGGATTGACTGGGCTTGCGATGAGTCTGGTGTGGCATATTCACACGTTGTAATAATGCCCACACGGTAGGCGTTGTCCAGGCATTCATCATCTGGATCCTGCCGAGATCAGAATCCTGTAGGCGTTGTTGCACACTCGGATGCGCCGTCGTCAGAATTGGGAGCTCTGGCTCCTGACTGGTGGTGCAGATCTGCACAGGGCTGCATAGTGGCCTGGCTTCCTGCAGTTTAAACAGCGTCTGCCTCTTACAGGGCAGTGTTTCTTTAAATGGGCGGTGCCACAGTTCGAATACGTCATGACGTCGGCGTCCTGACCCTCCGTGTGTCGTTGCACATGCGCAGTGCGGTTCTCAGATGGCTGCACCTGCGCTGTGCGGGTTTCGGCCGCTTTGTTATCCCGTTCGCTTCGCGCATGCGTCGGGCCCCGGGAAGAGCGCTTGAAATGGCCGCTTTCGTCAATGTTGAGGCGCTGCATCCGGGAGATGGCATGCACACTCTCTGCCTCGTGGGAGGCTAGTTTATCATTTTCTGCCGTTTTGGACTGGGAATAGCGATTTTCAGCATGCTCATGCACTGTGCATGTATCAATCATGACTGGCAGGGTCATATGCTTGATCTCTAGTAACTGCTCTCTCAGAGGATCAGAGTGAACTCCAAAAACGATTTGGTCTCTGATCATGGAGTCAGTGATATCACCGAAGTTGCAGGATTGCACTAGCAGTCTAAGGTTAGTTAAATATGAGTTGACGGATTCATCACCTTGCAATTGTTGCTGGAATATGTAGCGCTCGAAGATTTTGTTGGTGTCCACCTCACAGTGGCTGTCAAACTTGTCCAGGATGGTCTGAAACTTTGTCTTGTCCTGGTCTTCAGCGAAGTGAAAGGATTTGAATATTTCCAAGATGTGATCACCCGCTGTGGTGAGGAGAAGAGCTATCTTCTGTGCATCAGACGCATCATTGAGGTCTGATACTTCGACGTAAAGTTGAAATTTCTGCTTGAATGTCCGCCAGTTGGCACTGAGTTGCCGGAGGTCCTGAGCTGGTGAGGAGCCTGAATCTTTCCCATTGTGCCGGTATACATTCACTGGATGTCACGGATCTTGCTGAGTTGAATTAACTAGATTGAACAGACTCCTGGTATCATGTTGTGTTATGTAATTTGGAATAACACAAGCTGCCACTTGATGCAGTTTTGAGTAAAAGATGCTCCAGACTTTGAAGTGAGTTCAATGTGTTTTATTGAATTATTAGCACAGTTCTCAATGAGTTTGACTCTCTGCTAATCTAAATGTAGTAACTCAGTCTAACTGAACCAGCCTTGCTCTAAGCCACGTGCTGGGGTGTGATGCTGAGGATACTCCTTGTCTCACTCTGGAGATGTTGGTCTGTGGAAAGAGGCGGGGTGTGAGTGCCTCATCCCTTTTATAGTGAGATACCACCCCTGAGTGTCCTGACTGCTCATTGGTCATGTCCTATTCTATGTGTTCATTAGCTGCATGTTTGTATATCATTACAGCTGTAGACGCTGGCAGGCAGACACTTGTTAATGTCCTTGTACAGGGGTTGCAGCCTGATATATATATATATTTTTAAAATATATTTTATTGAAAAAATTTTTCCCTGAGCAACATTTTTCCCGCTTACAAAACAAGCGAAACGATAACAATTACAAAACAGAAATTTTTAACTTTTTAACAATAATAATAATAATAATACACAAGTAACAAAACCTCATACTCTATTGACCTATACTCAACTAAACCTCCTCCCCCCCCTCCCCCCCCTCCCCCCTGGGTTGCTGCTGCTGGTCATCTGTCTTCCCTCTAACGTTCCCCTAGGTAGTCGAGAAATGGCTGCCACCGCCTGGTGAACCCTTGAGCCGATCCTCTCAGGGCAAACTTTATCTGCTCCAGTTTAATAAACCCCGCCATATCGTTTACCCAGGCCTCCAGTCCGGGGGGTTTCGCCTCCTTCCACATGAGTAGGATCCTGCGCCGGGCTACGAGGGACGCAAAGGCCACGACATCGGCCTCTTTCGCCTCCTGCACTCCCGGCTCTTCCGCAACTCCAAATAGAGCTAACCCCCAGCTTGGTTTGACCCGGGCATTCACCACCTGCGAGATCACTCCCGTCACTCCCTTCCAATATCCTTCCAGTGCAGGGCACGCCCAAAACATATGTGCGTGGTTTGCCGGGCTCCCGCCACACCTCCCACATCTGTTCTCCACTCCAAAGAACCTGCTCAATCCTGCCCCCGTTATGTGTGCTCTATGTAGCACCTTAAATTGAATCAGACTAAGCCTGGCGCATGAGGAAGAGGAGTTTACCCTGCTTAGGGCATCAGCCCACATACCCTCTTCTATCTCCTCCCCTAATTCTTCTTCCCACTTTCCCACCGACTCCTCCCCCTCTTCCCTCATCTCTCTGTAAATCTCTGACACCTTGCCCTCTCCGACCCACACCCCTGAAAGCACCCTGTCCTGTATCCCCTGTGTCGGGAGCAACGGAAATTCCCTCACCTGTTGTCTAGTAAACGCCCTCACCTGCATATATCTCAAGAAATTTCCCCGGGGTAACTTATACTTTTCCTCCAATGCTCCCAAGCTCGCAAAAGTCCCATCTATAAATAAATCTCGCACCTTCCTAATTCCCAACTGGTACCAGCTCTGAAATCCTCCATCCATTCTTCCTGGGGCGAACCTATGGTTGTTCCTGATAGGGGACCCCACCAGGGCTCCCCGCACCCCTCTCTGTCGCCTCCACTGTCCCCATATATTCAGTGTTGCCGCCACCACCGGGTTCGTGGTGTACTTTTTAGGGGAGAGCGGTAGCGGTGCCGTCACCAGCGCCTCTAGACTGGTCCCTTTACAGGACCTTCTCTTCAGCCTTTTCCACGCCGCTCCCTCACCCTCCATCATCCATCTACGTATCATTGCCACATTGGCGGCCCAATAATAATCTCCCAAGTTCGGTAGTGCCAGTCCTCCTCTGTCCCTACTGCGCTGAAGGAACCCCCTCCTTACTCTCGGAACTTTCCCTGCCCACACGAAGCTCGTAATGCTCCTATCTATTTTATTAAAAAAGGTCCTGGTGATTAAAATAGGGAGACATTGAAATACAAATAAGAACCTCGGGAGGACCATCATCTTAATTGCTTGCACCCTGCCCGCCAGCGATAACGGCTGCATGTCCCACCTCTTAAAGTCCTCCTCCATTTGTTCTACCAGCCGTGTCAGATTAAGTCTGTGCAAGGTTCCCCAGCTCCTCGCGATCTGAATCCCCAAGTATCGAAAGTTTCTTTCCACTTTCCTTAGCGGTAAGCCTTCTATCTCTCTACTCTGGTCCCCTGGATGTATCACATATAATTCACTCTTCCCCATGTTTAACCTATACCCCGAAAATTCCCCGAACCTCCTCAAAATTCGCATAACCTCTATCATCCCCCCCGCTGGGTCCGACACGTATAACAATAGGTCATCCGCGTATAACGAGACTCGGTGTTCTTCTCCCCCTCTAATCACCCCTCTCCATTTTCTGGAGTCTCTCAATGCCATGGCCAGAGGTTCAATTGTCAATGCAAACAACAATGGAAACAGCGGGCATCCCTGTCTTGTTCCCCTATATAATCGGAAATACTCCGATCTATGTCGACCTGTAACTACGCTTGCCGTTGGTGCCCCATAAAGTAGTCTAACCCAGCGAATAAACCCGTTCCCAAACCCAAACCTCCTTAACACTTCCCATAAATACTCCCACTCCACCCTATCAAATGCCTTCTCTGCGTCCATTGCCGCCACTATCTCTGCCTCCCCCTCCACTGAGGGCATCATTATCACCCCTAATAGTCGTCGCACGTTAACATTCAATTGTCTCCCTTTTACGAACCCTGTCTGGTCTTCATGCACCACCCCCGGGACACAGTCCTCTATCCTCGATGCCAGCACCTTTGCCAACAATTTGGCGTCCACGTTCAATAGTGAAATAGGTCTATAGGACCCACACTGCAACGGATCCTTGTCCCTCTTCAAAATTAGCGATATCGTCGCCTCCGACATCGTCGGGGGTAGAGTCCCCCCTTCCCTGGCCTCATTGAACGTCCTCGCCAACAACGGGGCCAACAAGTCCACATATTTTCTGTAGAATTCCACCGGGATCCCGTCCGGCCCCGGGGCCTTCCCTGCTTGCATGCTTCCCAGTCCCTTAATAACCTCGTCCACCTCAATCAGCGCCCCCAGGCCTGCCACCGCCTGCTCCTCCACTTTCGGGAACCTCAATTGGTCCAGGATCTGCCGCATCCCCTCCTCTCCCTCTGGGGGCTGAGACCTATACAGTTCCTCATAAAAGGTCTTGAACACCTCATTTATCTTTCCTGCCCTTCGCACAGTGTCTCCCCTTTCATCCCTAATTCCTCCTATCTCCCTTGCTGCTGCCCTCTTTCGCAGTTGGTGCGCCAACAGGCGATTAGCCTTTTCCCCATATTCATACCTCCTCCCCTGTGCCTTCCTCCACAGTACCTCCGCCTTTCTGGTGGTCAGAAGGTCAAACTCGGTCTGGAGTCGTCTCCTCTCCATGTACAGCTCCTCCTCCGGGGTCTCTGCAAATTCCCTGTCCACCCTTAAAATCTCCCCCAGTAATCTATCCCTTTCCTTGGCCTCTGTTTTCCTTTTGTGGGCCCCAATAGAAATCAGCTCTCCTCTGACCACCGCTTTTAGTGCTTCCCAGACCACACCCACAGGGACCTCGCCGTCGTCATTGACCTCCAGGTATCTCTCAATACACCCCCTCACTCTTGCACACACTCCCTCATCCGCCATCAGTCCCACATCTAATCGCCAGAGTGTTCTCTGCTCCCTGTCCTCTCCTACTTCCAGGTCCACCCAATGTGGGGCATGGTCCGAAACCACTATGGCTGAGTATTCAGCTTCTTCCACCCTAGAGATCAACGACCTTCCTAAAACAAAAAAATCTATCCGGGAGTACACTTTATGGACGTGGGAGAAGAAGGAATACTCCCTAGCCCTGGGTCTAAGAAATCGCCATGGATCCACTCCCCCCATTTGGTCCATAAACCCCTTAAGTACCTTGGCCGCTGCCGGCCTTCTTCCAGTCCTTGAGCTGGATCTATCTAGCCCCGGGTCCAGCACCGTATTGAAGTCCCCTCCTAAAATCAAATTTCCTGCCTCCAGGTCCGGAATACGCCCCAGCATCCGTCTCATGAACCCCGCATCGTCCCAATTTGGGGCATACACATTAACCAACACGACCTCCATTCCCTCCAGCCTACTACTCACCATTACATATCTACCTCCACTATCTACTACGATGTTCTTTGCTTCAAATGCTACCCGTTTCCCCACCAAAATGGCCACCCCTCTGTTCTTTGCGCCCAGTCCTGAGTGGAACACCTGTCCCACCCATCCTTTCCTTAGCCTAACTTGGTCCGCCACCTTTAGGTGCGTCTCTTGGAGCATAACCACGTCTGCCTTTAGTCCTTTCAAATGCGCGAGCGCTCGGGCCCTTTTTATCGGCCCATTCAGGCCTCTCACGTTCCACGTGATCAGCCTCACTGGGGAGCTACCTGCCCCCCTCCCATGTCGACTAGCCATTACCTTCTCTAGGCCAGTCCCATATCCCGCCTCCGCGCTCCCGCTCGCTCCCCCGGCGTCGCATTCCGCCCCCGACCACCCACTCTTTAGCCATTTCCTTTTGGATTTCCTCAGCAGCAACCCAGTTGTCCCCTCCCCCTCCCCCCCCTCCCCCCCCCCCCGCTAGATCCCTATCTAGCTTGATTGCTCCCCCCATATCACTTCCGTAAGTCAGCTGACTTCAACTGACCCTGACTACTCCTGCTCGCTCCTCGACTCCCCCGGTGTGAGGGAACTCCCATCCGCCTTGCGCCTGTTTTCCTGCCTTATTCTTTCTGGCGCGGGAACATCCCTTTACCTGACCCGCCTCTTATGGCGCAGCTCCCTTTCCCCTCCCCCTCTCCTTCCCCATTCTCCGACTATGTCCCGCCTTTCCCCCCTCACTGGCGCCCACATTTCCCCAGTGTCCCCCCCCTTCCCTGTTTACTTCTCGATTAACTTTCACCATCACATTAACAAAAACAACAACAATAACAGCAATAACAGTTCCCTGCAGCATCAGTCCCTCAGTTCCGGTCCAGTTTCTCTTCATTGATGAAGGACCATGCTTCCTCCGCCGTCTCGAAATAATAGTGTCTCTCCTGATACGTGACCCATAGTCTTGCCGGCTGCAGCATCCCAAACTTCACCTTCCTTTTGTGCAAAACCTCTTTGGCTCGGTTGAAGTCCGCCCTCCTTCTCGCCACCTCCGCACTACAATCCTGGTAGATCCTTACCACAGCATTCTCCCATCTGCTACTCCGCACCTTTTTAGCCCATCTCAGGACCTCTTCTCTGTCCTTAAGGCGGTAGAATCGCACGATTATCGCCCTCGGTGGTTCTCCCGCTTTTAGTCTTCTCGCCGGGATCCGATTTGCCCACTCCACCTCCATGGGGCCCGCAGGGGCCTCAGCACCCATCAGTGAGCTCAGCATCTTACTTGCGTACGCTCCACAGTCCACTCCTTCCACACCCTCCGGGAGACCTAGTATCCTAAGGTTCTTCCTTCGCGCTCCATTTTCAAGGGCCTCAACCCTGTCAGCACACTTTTTATGAAGTGCCTCGTGCGTCTGAGTCTTAACCGCCAGGCCCAGGACCTCGTCCTCAATACCTGACACCTTCTGCTCCACCACGCGAAGCTCAGTCTCCTGGGTCTTTAAAGTCTCCTTAAGCCCCTCTATTGCCTGTAACATCGGGGTCATTACCTCCTTCTTCAGCAGATCCACGCACCATCTCACAACCTCGTCCTGCTCAGGCCCCCATATCGCCTGCGATTTCTCCGCCGCCATTTTGTTCTCCACTCCCTCTGACCATGTGGTTGAAGATTCTTCGGGCTGCAGCCGCCGCCGCCGGTTTTTCCCTCCGCCGTTCGGGGGGGGACTCCCTTCCCACGCTCCTCACACCGGGTTTTTCGGCCGGCAAAGTCCCCGTTGGGGCTCTTAAAAGAGCCCGAAGTTCCGTCGGAGCTGGAGCCGCCGAAACGTGTGGCTAGCTCATTCCCGCCGCAACCGGAAGTGGTTGCAGCCTGATATTAAGAAAATGTTTACACTGACTTGTGTTAGTTCGGAGGGTAAGCAAAACCTGCCTGAAATCATTAGTGCACTACAACACTGTGAGCGGCAGCTCCAGTATCAGCAACCCAAATTAAATAAAGGCACTGACAAAATTCTGTATGCCTGCCCACCTGGTGGACAGCAACAGCGGTGGACTTGAAATGGTAGACGTGGGAGAGGTAGGCAAGCAGGGCGGGGAGGGAATAATGGTGCTTGTTATACGTGTGGTTTCCAGGGGCACTGGTCCCGGGATTGCCCTCAGAGACAACAGACGCCAACCCCCGCTGTCATGTCACTCCCGGCTCCACCACCTCCAACCTCTTAGACTGCTCCTTATACTAAAATGTCCCTTTGGTCCACCAGGACCCTCCAAATAGGGATGCCACACCCGTCAAATGTGTCATTACCACTGAAGAACCTATTATACTATTGGTAGTTAATGGGACTTTCTCGTTGATACTGGCACCACTTCACTATTTGTACAAATGAGGCTCCTAGCATTCGCCTTTCACACAAACTGTTGATGTTGTTGGAGTAATGGGCCAACCACCGTCTCTACCTCTATCAGATAAGGATCCGTTCTCCCTCACAGGACAATCTGATGAACACCCATTCCTCCTCAGCTCTGATGTTACTAACAATCTCCTTGGGCCGTGATATCCTCTGCGGACAAGGATGTAACACTCGTTTGTTCCACCGAAGGTGTCCACCTCGAAGTCCCCAACTCAACTTATCCAATAGTCTGTGCTTTACTACAGGTCGTTGAACACTCCGTTCAAACCCATGTGTAGTGGTGAAACTTTGATAAAGTCAACCTTTTGTCCTGCCTGCGAAATATATTCCTTCATCTGCTGTCATTCCCTCGAAGACTGGCATGACCATCTCCACTGCACAGCCCATTACTCGGTGGATGGCTCCGATCTTCAGTACGACTGAGAGGTATCTGCCCACTTGGGTGAGTGTTACGTTCTTACCATCACCTCCCTTTGCGTTGACCCCGAGGGGAGCGCTGCCTCTGTCACCCTACTGCCCTCTGCCGCATCCCTTTTTCAAGCTTCGTAAAATGTAGCCCCACATGTCACCCTTTGTGTGACTCGTGGTTCCCAGGCCAAGGCCTCCAACAGGAGAACCCGAAATTAAGTTTGAATGGAGGGAAGAGGTATTGGCTATTTATTAGCAGGCTGGACAGCTCCATTTTGCTTTCCTTCGAAAAGGCTGCCACCCCTATTCCGTCCGAGGGTAGAACCCTCAAGAGTATTGACAGTCAGAGAGATATTGGTGTACAGGTCCACAGGTCACTGAAAGGGACAACACAGGTGGAGAAAGTAGTCAAGAAGGCATACGGCATGCTTGCCTTTATTGGCCGGGGCATTGAGTATAAAAATTGGCAAGTCATGTTGCAGCTGTATAGAACCTTAGTTCGGCCACACTTGGAGTATAGTGTTCACTTCTGGTCACCACACTACCAGAAAGATGTGGAGGCGTTAGAGAGTGTGCAGAAGAGATTTACCAGAATGTTGCCTGGTATGGAGGGCATTAGCTCTGAGGAGCGGTTGAATAAACTCGGTTTGTTCTCACTGGAACGACGGAGGTTGAGGGGCGACCTGATAGAGGTCTACAAAATTATGAGGGGCATAGACAGAGTGGATAGTCAGAGACTTTTCCCCAGGGTAGAGGGGTCAATTACTCGGGGGCATAGGTTTAAGGTGCGAGGGGCAAGGTTTAGAGAAGATGTACGAAGTAAGTGTTTTACACAGAGGGTAGTGGGTGCCTGGAACTCGTTGCCGGAGGACGTGGTGGAAGCAGGGACGATAGTGACGTTTTAAGCTGTCACCTCCAGTGACTGCAGGGCTGGGTCCACAGCCATGAGACCCTTTTGTGCATTTACAAATGGTCTTTATTCAAATGCCTAAATGTATGGGATACAGCTACGTGCTTATTTTCGCGATGGGTAGAAGCATACCCAGCTAGAAAGAATGATGCTGTTACTGTAGTCAAGTTATTGTTACGTGAATATGTACCTAGATTTGGGATCCCTGAAATCATATCCAGTGACACTGGTCCCATTTTACAGGAAAGGTGGTAAGGGAATTGCTGAAAGCATTACAATGTAAACACGACCTCTCCTTTCCTTACCATCCCCACTCTACAGGGGCAGTGGAGAGGCAGAATGGGATACTAAAGAACAAGTTGGCTAAGTTGTGTGAACAAACAGATCTGAAGTGGCCTGAGGCCTTGACTTTGGCCCTCATGACCATGCGCTTCCATCTCAACCGTACCACTTCCTTTTCACCATATGAAATAGTGATGGGATGCCCATGCGCCTCACTGTTTCCCCACCCTTCACTGTTAAATAGATGGACATTCACTCCATGGATGAGGGAATGCTGGGTTATTGCATAGCATTGACTACTTCTCTTAAATGTTTGCATTCTCAGATCGCAGAGGCCCAGAAGGAAGCTACCACTGAAGAGTGCCACCAGTATCAACCAGGAGATTTCATCCTCGTGAAGGTCTTCCAGAGGAAACACTGTCTGGAACCTTGTTGGGAAGGCCCTCATCTGGTGCTGCTGACCACCCACACTGCCGCTAAAGTTGAGGGACGACTTTTGTGGATCCATGCCTCACACATCAAGCGGGCACCAACCACGGATAAAAGTGCCTGAACCTGAACTTTGACTAGACCATCGAGATGTGGACTCTAATACTGACTTTCTTCTGCGCAGATTGATAATTCTGCAGTCCAAAAGATGCAGGCCATTGCCTCACAGGGCAACCGGACCAATTGTTGGATTTGTACTCATTTTCCCACTAACCCTTCCTCCTCGGAGATGAGATTTTTGGTCGTCGCCTTTGATTCAGCATGGTCCCAAGGTGGTACAGGAGCACTTATCCATTGTGCGCCCACTTGGAGGTGGCAGCCCACTTCTGTGGTTGTTAAGGGGACAACTTGGCTATGCGTTAGAAGGAATTGTACCCACAGTATTACTGGGGTGGGTGATTTACCATTGAGTTCCTGTGCCTATCTTGCTGATTATGATATCCAGGAAGCCCGATTCCGCTTCTACAACTAGTCAGGCCCAATGACATCCTTTTGGGAATGCAAAAGGAATGAGTCGACATGCCTTCCCCATGCCCCTTCCTCTGAGGCCGATCTCACATATACTAACCAGAATGGATGTGACTATCAGCGGGCGTATAATCTGACCCTGGGCAACTTCACAATCATCTGCACCTCTAATGGCTATGTCAAGGGGAGGTTTGGGCCCTGTAATTATAGAAACACGACAGGATGCCCAGACCTACTGGCACTGCGAGCATTACGGCTTAGTCGAACCTGTCGAATTCGCTGGTACGCCCAGACCAATTCTACCCTTGTTTGGAATTGGCTTAGATTCTGTCAGAACCATACCTTTTGGTACCCTACCCTTGTTCGCAATGGTTCCTCCTGGCTTTGTGGGAATAGGGCCTACAAGACACTTCCTGGTGATTGGGCAGGGACCTGCACCATTGGCAATATTATCCCTGAGGCCTTTGGGGTCCAACACCTTGCCATTCACTCCCTCCATAACCACCTGGGGCCTCGGGTGTCATAAAAGATCAATCTCGAACCCACTGGTTACCGTAATACCGGGTTTCACCAGTTTGTACGGGCCCAATATCCCAAGGCTGGGAGTCTCAGAATTAGAAAGGGCTATCATTACCTTCTCTGCCACTATGGAAATCATTGAGAACAGAACCGTGGATACTATCCAGGGATTGCAACCAGAAACTCAGTCCCTCTCTAAGGTGATACTCCAAAATTGAATGACCCATGATTTCCTATTGGCAGCGCAAGGGGAAGACTGTGCAGCCATTAACGAATCTTGCTGCTTTTATGTCAATGAGGACCAAAGAATCGAGAGAGATGTGCGTGACATACAGGAGCAAGTTCGCCTTCTCCATTCTGTGGCTCAAGAAAAGCCTTTTAATTGGTGGGGATGGCTGATATTGGTGGGAGATTTGGGGGATTTCTAAAGACCCTCCTCTAGTATCTCGGGATAGGCATTGGCCTTCTTATCATCCTCTGCATAGTCATACAGCTCCTCCTTTGTTGCGTTTGCTCTGGCTGCCGATTAAGGACACTTACAGCCCTGGGACTTCCGGGTGCGGTTATGCAGAGCTAAGTCGCATGTTCGGCAGCTCCCGCTTGGAACGGACTTTTGGGCTCTTTACAGGGCCCCCAACAGTATTTTTTTGACATTTCCCGGTGATGGGACGAAGACTGCAACATTCCCCCGACAGTGTCCGCAGGAATGGTATGCCTCTTGGTTACCAGACCCGGCAGAAACAGTAAATGATTTGGCTGGAATTGCAGGAATAGACAAAAGCCTCTTCCAGCATGCAGGTGAGAGAAGGGCAAGCTTAAAGGCTTCAAGCTGACTTAAGGGCCTTTGTTAAAGGTGAATTCTAGCAGCAGAGGGAACAACTGTGAAAAGATCTCACCAAGGCCATTGAAGAAGCGGGGACGAGGCTTCCGGTGGCGGCCATGGAGAAGTAGGTCGTGCATGCGGCAGCTCCCGTCTGGAACGGAATCTCAGACCTTTTTCAGGAGTTTCCACAGACTTTTTGGGGCAGATTGGTGAAGCGAACACTTTCAAAAGGATTCCCTCTCGAGACTTCCGGTTGCGGCTATGCGGAGCTAAGTCGCACATTCGGCGGCTCCCGCAAAAACGGACTTTTGGGCTCTTTTCAGGGCCCCCAACGGCACATTTTCGACGTTTCCCGGTGTGGGAAGGAGTTACTAACAGCTCCCCGTCAGTATATGGCTTTAACTAGGAGCGGGGCGACAAAAAAGGTGGTGGTGGACCCGAAGAAGGGGGGGGAAGGACAAAATGGCAGCGGGCGGAGACCAGGCAGCGTGGAGGCAGTGGGCGGAGGAGCAACTGGAGGGTATCCAGCGCTGCCTCAGAGAGATTAAAACGGACCTGCTAGAGCCGGTGAAGGCTTCTATTGATAAGCTGCTGGAGACACAGACGGCCCAGGGGGTGGCGATCCGAGAGGCTCGACAAAAGATCTCTGACAATGAGGACGAGATCTTAGGCCTGGCGGTAAAGGTGGAGGCGCACGAGACACTCCACAAGAAATGGCAGGAGCGGTTCAAGGAGATGGAGAATCGGTCGAGGCGGAAGAATCTGCGGATTCTGGGCCTCCCGGAGGGGCTGGAGGGGCCGGACGTGGGGCCCTATGTGGTCACCATGTTGAACTCGCTGATGGGAGGAGGCCCAAGGCTAACGAGCCTCCGCGGGCGGTGCTGGTGCGGTTCCATCGGTTCGTCGATCGGGAGTGTGTGCTCAGGTGGGCCAAGAAGGAGAGGAGCAGCAGGTGGGAGAACGCAGAGGTTCGAATATACCAGGACTGGAGTGCGGAGGTGGCGAAGAGGAGGGCCGGGTACAATCGAGTGAAGGCGGTGCTGCACAGGAAGGGGGTGAAATTTGGCATGTTGCAGCCGGCACAACCGACAAGGACCGGCACCATTATTTTGAGTCTCCGGAGGCGGCGTGAGCCTTTGTTCAGTCCGAGAAGCTGTACACAGACTGAGGGTCGGGATGGGCGATTGGGGACTGCGGTGGATGTGTTATGCCTATTTTTTTGTTCGGAGGGGGGGGGGCCTTTGCATTGTTTTGGGTTTCTTTTTCTCTGTGTTTTTCTCTTTCGGATTGGGGAGGGTGGATGGGGCGGGTTGCGCTCTGTTTTGGTTGGTGGCGGGGCCTGGTAGGTGGAGAGCGCGGGATTTTTTCCCGCGCCGAAGACTGGGGGGGTGCGGGGCCGGGGCGGGGAAGCGAGGATTGTTTCCCACGCTTAGAACGGAGGGGGAGGGGAGAGCCTGTGGATGGGGAGCGGGAGAGGAGGGTGTGCCACAGGAGGCGGGAGTGGCCGGGGTCAGCAGGAGTCAGCTGACTTGCGGAAGTGCAATGGGGGGAGTAAACCAGCTAGGATGGGTCCTAGCCCCGGAGGGGGGGGGGGGGGGGGGATTGGGGGGTGGGGGATAGGGGGAAATCGAGTTGCTGCTGCCACAGTCAAGGAGGAGCTGGAGCGAGTGGGGGGGGGGGGTCGAGACGGGGGTATGCCGCTGTGGGGAACGGGCCGGGTGTGGGGTGCGGGCGCGTGGCTGGCTGAGGAGGGGTCATGGCTAGTCGGCGGGGGAGGGGGACGGGTAGCCCCCTGATCCGGCTGATAACCTGGAATGTAAGGGGACTGAATGGGCCGGTTAAGCGGTCCCGCGTATTCGCGCACCTGAAGGGGCTCAAGGCAGATGTGGTTATGCTCCAGGAGACACACCTGAAGGTGGCAGACCAGGTAAGACTGAGGAAAGGGTGGGTAGGTCAGGTGTTTCACTCGGGGCTAGATGCCAAAAATCGAGGGGTGGCGATCTTGGTGGGAAAGAAGGTGTAATTTGAGGCGTCGAGCATTGTGGCAGATAATGACAGTAGGTACATAATGGTAAGTGGTAAGTTGCAGGGAGAGAGGGTGGTACTGGTCAATGTGTATGCTCCGAACTGGGACGATGCGGGATTTATGCGGCGTATGTTGGGTCGGATCCTGGACTTGGAAGTGGGGGGCCTGATAATGGGGGGAGACTTTAACACGGTGTTGGATCCGGCACTGGGTCGCTCCAGGTCTAGGACGGGTAGGAAGCCGGCGGCGGCTAGAGTGCTGAGGGGATTTATGGACCAAATGGATGGACCCTTGGAGATTTGCAAGGCTGGGGGCTAGGGAATTTTCATTCTTCTCACATGTCCATAAGGCTTATTCTCGAATCGACTTTTTCATTTTGAGTAGGGCGCTGATAGCGAGAGTAGAGGATACCGAGTATTCGGCAATAGCCATTTCGGACCACGCCCCGCATTGGGTGGAATTGGAGATGGGAGAGGAGAGCGACCAGCGCCCGCTGTGGCGCTTGGAGGTGGGGCTGTTGGCGGACGAGGAGGTGAGCGAGCGGGTCCGAGGAAGTATAGAGAGGTACTTGGAGACCAACGACAACGGGGAGGTCTGAGTGAGGATGGTATGGGAGGCACTGAAGGCGGTGGTGAGGGGGGAGCTGATCTCCATTAGGGCCCACAAGGAGCGGGGGGAGAGGGAGAGGCTGGTGGGGGAGATGGTGAGGGTAGACAGGAGGTATGCGGAAGAGCCTGAGGAAGGATTGGTGAGGAAGAGGCGCAGCCTCCAAGCCGAATTCGACCTGGTGACCACCAGGAAGGCGGAGGTGCAGTGGAGGAAGGCCCAGGGGGCGGTCTGCGAGTATGGGGAAAAGGCAAGCCGGATGCTGGCGCATCAGCTTCGGAAGCGGGACGCAGCTAGGGAGATCGGGGGAGTTAAAGACAGGGGAGGGAGCGTGGTGCGGAGTGGGGTTGGCATCAATGGGGTCTTCAGGGACTTCTACGAGGGATTGTACCGATCTGAGCCCCCACGGGAGGAGGGAGGGATGGGCCGTTTCCTGGACCAATTGAGGTTTCCAAAGGTGGAAGAGGGACTGTTGGCGGGACTGGGGGCCCCGATTGGGCTGGAGGAGCTGATCAAAGGGATAGGAAGCATCCAGGCGGGGAAGGCACCGGGGCCGGATGGTTTCCCGGTCGAGTTCTATAAAAAATATATGGACCTTTTGGGCCCGCTGTTAGTTAGGACCTTTAATGAGGCAAGGGGGGGGGGTAGCCACGAGGATTGAGGATTGTGTGCCGCAGATCATCCATGAAGACCAGACGGGGTTTGTGAAGGGGAGACAGTTGAACATGAATGTGCGGAGGCTTTTGAACATTATCATGATGCCGGCGAGGGAGGGGGAGGCGGAGATAGTGGTGGCGATGGACGCTGAGAAAGCCTTCGATAGGGTACAGTGGGGGTACCTGTGGGAGTGCTGAAGAGGTTCGGGTTTGGGGAGGTGTTTGTCAGGTGGGTTAGGCTGTTGTATGAGGTCCCAATGGCGAGTGTGGCCACAAATAGGGGGAGGTCCGAGTACTTTCGGTTGCACCGAGGGACGAGACACGGGTGTCCCCTGTCCCCCCTGCTCTTCGCACTGGCGATTGAACCCCTGGCTATGGCACTGAGAGAGTCGAGGAACTGGAGGGGGTTGGTGCGGGGTGGGGAGGAGCATAGGGTGTCGCTTTATGCGGACGACCTGCTGCTGTATGTGGCGGACCCGGTGGGAGGAATGACGGAGGTAATGAGGATCCTTCGGGAATTCGGGTACTTTTCGGGGTACAAGCTCAATATGGGGAAAAGCGAGCTGTTCGTAGTTCAGCTAGGGGACCAGGAGAGGGGGATTGGCGAGCTCCCACTAAAAAGGGCGGAGAGGAGCTTCAGATATTTGGGGGTCCAGGTGGTCAGGAGCTGGGGGGCCCTGCATAGACTTAACTTTACAAGGCTGGTGGAGCAAATGGAGGAGGAGTTCAAGAGGTGGGACGCATTGCCGCTGTCCTTGGCGGGTAGGGTGCAGTCAATCAAAATGACAGTGCTCCCAAGGTTTTTGTTCCTGATCCAGTGCCTCCCCGTGTTTATCCCGAAGGGTTTTTTCAGGCGGGTTAACAGGAGTATAATGGGGTTTGTGTGGGCGCGAGGGACTCCGAGGGTGAGAAGGGTGTTCCTGGAGCGGAGTAGAGATGGGGGGGGGGCTGGCGCTGCCCAACCTCTGTGGGTACTACTGGGCCGCCAATGCGCCGATGGTGCGCAAGTGGGTGATGGAGGGGGAGGGGGCTGCATGGAAGAGGCTGGAGGCGGCGTCCTGTGTGGGTACGTGTCTGGGGGCGCTGGCAACGGCGCCGCTGCCGCTCCCTCCAAGGAGGTATACCACGAGCCCGGTGATGATGGCAGCCCTCAAAATTTGGGGGCAGTGTAGGCGGCATTGGGGGGAAGTTGGGGCCTCGGCGTGGACCCCATTACGGGGGAACCACCAGTTCGCCCCAGGAAGAACAGATGGAGGGTTTTCCGGGTGGCACATGGCAGGGATACGAAAGTTGGGGGACCTGTTTGTGGACGGGAAGTTCGCAAGCGTGGGAGAGCTGGAGGAGAAATACGGGCTCCCCCACCGGGGAACACCTTCAGGTACTTACAGGTAAGTAAGTTTGCCAGACGGCAGGTAGTGGAATTCCCGTGGCTACTGCAACACACAGTACAGGGTGCTCTCGGGGGGGAAGTGGGGAAGATCTCGGAAACTTACCACTTACCAGGTGATGTAGGAGGAGGAGGAGGCCTCGGTGGTGGAGTTGAAAGGTAAGTGGGAGGAGTTGGGAGAGGAGATCGAGGAGGGGACGTGGGCAGATGCCCTAGGGAGGGTGAACTCTTCCTCTTCGTGCGCGAGGCTCAGCCTCATACAGTTTAAGGTGCTGCACAGGGCACACATGACCAGGACAAGGATGAGCCGGTTCTTTGGGGGTGAGGACAGGTGTGTCAGGTGCTCAGCAAACCACACCCATATGTTCTGGGCATGCCCAGCGCTGGAGGAATTTTGGAAGGGCGTAGCAAGGACGGTGTCGAGGGTGGTAGGATCCAGGGTCAAACCAGGCTGGGGGCTTGCAATATTTAGGGTGGCAGAGGAGCCGGGAGTGCAGGAGGCGAAAGAGGCCAGAATTCTGGCCTTTGCGTCCCTGGTAGCCCGGCGAAGGATTCTCCTTCAGTGGAAAGATGCGAGGTCCCCAAGCGTGGAATCCTGGATCAGCGATATGGCGGGGTTAGGCGGTGGCAACCGTTCTTAGACTTTCTGGCAGAACGATAGACATTGGTCAATGGCAGCAGCAGCTCGGGGGGGGGGGGTTACTTTACTTTTGTTTATGTTATTTACACTGGAGGGTCTGAGGGGGTGTATACACCTGTTGTGTTAAGTCGGGGTGTTAATTAATGTTAATTTATTATTTATGTACAGGGTGGGAGGGGTTTGGGGGGTTGCTTTTTTTTAGATTGTGTTTTGTACTTAACCCTGTTGGGTTCTTTTTTCTTTCTCATTTTGTTATTGATATTTTATGAAAACCTTTAATAAAAATTATTTATTTTTTTAAAAAAGGACACTTACCACAGTTAATGATCCAGCAGCCCAGCTCTTCCTCCTCAATGATCACAACCTTACGGACAAGGAAGCGCGACGGCTCGGGGAGATAGAAATTGAGTAAGATCCCAAATTGCCCTTGAAGGACCAAAGGGGGAAAGCGTGGAATCCATGATATACTGTTTCCGAGCAAGGGACATGAGTTTGTATGAAATCCATAATATCGTGGAGAAACGAAGGACATAAGTTAGAATGGAATCCATCATAAACTGGTTCTTAGTGAATGTTGCAAGTCTGTGGAGACAGAATGATGGAAGTAGCCGTAACAAGAATGCGCTTTTTTGTAAACTACCATAACCTCCAAGTCAGGAAGGGAGATAAGTATGCAAAAGAAGGATTAAAGTGCTAGTGTTTCTATTGGTCCATTTGCCCTGCTTTCTATTGGCTAGAGTTACTGTCCTTTCATTGGTCTAAAATGAAAGCTTTACTGTGATACTATTGGTGTATGTGACATGCAAATGAAGGATTAGAATGCAATTACAAATTCTATTGGTTAATCAAACTATAAATGTTTCTGCTTACTAGATTAATTTAGAGTAATACCAGTGCATCCCACTGGCTTTGCCCTCCATGTGCACATGCCAATAAAACGTGCTCAAAGAGCTCCTGTGTCAGCCTTGCATTACTTTGCCACCTGCACCCAGGAGAAAAGGACAACATAGAACATACAGTGCAGAAGGAGGCCATTCAACCCATCGAGTCTGCACCGACCCACTTAAGCCCTCACTTTCACCCTATCCCCGTAACCCAGTAACCCCTCCTAACCTTTTTGGACACTAAGGGTAATTTAGCATGGCCAATCCACCTAACCCGCACGTCTTTGGACTGTGGGAGGAAACCCACGCAGACACGGGGAGAACGTGCAGACTCCGCACAGACAGTGACCCAGTGGGCAATCGAACCTGGGACCCTGGCGCTGTGAAGCCACAATGCTAGCCACTTGTGCTACCGTGCTGCCCAAGGAGTTTTCGTTCTTTTCACAAGTGCACAAGGTGTACATCCGCATCGGCATCTTTGCAGTGGGGAAATTGGTGCTGCCAGGAATCAGAGGAGCAGAATATTCCGCGATCGTTATCTCCGACCATGCTCCACATTACCTGGACATGAGGTTGGAGACAGGCTGTGCCCAGTGCCCCACGTGGAGGCTGGTTACAGACCTCCTGGCCGATACGGCCTTCTGCCAGAAAACATCGTGGGCCATAGGCGATTACGTTAGTAACAACCAAAACGGGGAGGTCTCACCCTCCATGCTTTTTGGAGACTGAAGACTGTGTGTGGTAATATGTATTGGGGGTCATGTGGGACTGGAAGCCCTAATGTCATTGGCTGACAGATCCCGGGTCCTGGTTGGCCGTTAACCTCATGCTCCGCCCTGAAGGCGAAGTATAAGAAGCCGGTGCCTTCCCCCGCAGGCCAGTTTACTATCGGGCTGCTGGGGAACAGACACGCTTAATAAAGCCTCATCGACTTCACTCTATTCGTCTCACGGAGTCTTTGTGCGCTACACTGTGATTAGAGTAGAGATCATAGCCTACAAGGCAAGCAGAGATAGGGAAGAGAGGGCGGCCAGGCAGCAGCTAGTGTCCTCCATTCTGGAAGTCAACAGAAAGTACTCCGAGGCCCCGACCGTAGAGCTGCTGGCGGAGAGGAAAAAGCTGCAAATGGCCTTTAACCTGCCATCTACCAGGAAAGCAGTGTACCGGCTCTGCCAGACTCGGGGGACCTTCTGTGAACATGGAGACAAGGCTGGCCGCCTATTGGCTCACCAGCTGAGAAAGCAGGCAGCCACGAGGGAAATAGCACAGGTAAAGAACAGCAGAGGCAGACTGGTAACAGAACCGAAAGACTGCACACCTCCGAGCTCCCCGACGGGGACGCGGGGATGAAACAGTTCCTCGACGGACTGGAACTACCAGTCGTGGGGAGGACAGACGGGGGGAGCTGGAAACACCAATAAACCTGGGAGAAATCATGGAGAACATTAGCTCTATGCAGGCGGGGAAAGCACTGGGACCCGACGGGTTCTCGGCAGACTTCAATAAAAAATTCACGCCAACCCTGGCCCCACACCTAAGGGACATGTTCGTGGACTCACTAGCAAGGGGCTCCCTATGTTAGTGCATACCACAATCTCACTTATACCCAAAAAGGATAAAGACCCGACGGAATGCGGATCATATAGACCCATTTCGCTGCTGAATGTATATGCGAAAATACTCGCAAAGGTCCTGGCCAAAAGGCTGGAAAGTTGCGTACCAGAGGTGGTCACAGAGGACTAAACGGGCTTTGTCAAGGGTAGTCAACTCACTGCGAATATCAGGCGGCTGTTGAATGTAATAATGCCTCCCCCCTCCCCCCCTGCTGGGTAGAGAACACCAGAGGGGATCGTCTCCCTGGACGCAGAAAAGTCCTTC
This sequence comes from Scyliorhinus torazame, assembly GCF_047496885.1. Lineage (NCBI taxonomy): Eukaryota > Metazoa > Chordata > Chondrichthyes > Carcharhiniformes > Scyliorhinidae > Scyliorhinus > Scyliorhinus torazame. The sequence goes on from NC_092717.1 coordinate 70,533,662, forward strand.
GACAGAGTCAAATGGAAGGACCTCCTCGAGGTACTGGAACGGTTTGGGCTAGGAGCGGGATTCACCGCCTGGGTGAGGCTCCTGTACAACGCTCCCAAAGCGAGTGTTCAAACTAACACCACCAGCTCTGAATACTTCCAGGTACAAAGAGGCACAAGACAAGGCTGCCCGTTGTCCCCACTCTTGTTCGCGCTAGCCATCGAACCCCTGCGGGACACGAAAAGCTGGAAGAGCATCCAGAGAGGAGACAGAGAGCACAGGGTCTCACTCTATGCAGATGACCTTCTCCTCTATGTCTCGAAGCTGCAGGAAGGACTGAAGGCAATCATGCAGAGCCTGAAAGAGTTTGGAACCTTCTCGAGTTTCAAACTTAACCTGGGCAAAAGTGAAGCATGCCCAGTGAACCCAAATGAGGGAGGGACAGAGCTGGAGGGGCTCCTGTTTAAAACGGTCCAGAACAGAACTGCAAAGAAGGAAAATCAAAGGTGGCTTGGCATTACCGAACCTGCAGTACTACCACTGGGCAACAACGGCGGAAAGAGTGAGGGGATGGGTGCACGAACTCGACTCAGAGTGGGTACGGATAAAGGAGGCCACCTGCAAGGGAACGACCCTCCGGCCCTGACTACAGCAGCACTCCCATCCCCCTCGACAAAATACACAACAAGCCCAGTGGTAGTGGCCACACTGAGAACGTGGGCCCAACTGAGGCAGCACTTCGGGCTAACCAAAATGTCCCCCATGGCTCCCATCTGTGGCAATCACAGATTCCCCCCAGCCATGCTCGACACGGCCTTTAGGAAATGTAGACGGGATGGGGGCACACTGACGCTTAGGGACTTTTACGTAGGGCACAGACTGGCGACACTGGATGAACTGACGGAGATGTGGGAACTGTCGACAGGACAGGAAAAGAGACACCTGCAAATAAAGCACTTCCTCCGCAAAGACACAGTAGAGTACCCCGAGGCGCCAGAAACCACACTATTAAGGACCTGATAAGCACAGGCAGTAAAGAAGGGGAACTATGTGGGAAAATGTATGGTCAAGTACTGGACAGTGCCCAAACACCACTAGATGAGACCAGACGGAAATGGGAGGACAAACTAGGGACAAAAGGTGGGGATGGGGACTCTGGAGCGAGGCACGGAGCAGGGCCAACTCCACCTCCTCCTGCGCAAGGCTAAGCCTAATGCAGCTCAAAGTGGTGCACAGAGCGCACCTGACCAGAGCCTGAATGAACCGGTTCTTCCTGGAGGTGGAGGACAAATGTGAGCGGTGCCAGAGGGGCCCGGCCAACCACACCCACATGTTCTGGGCTTGTCCCAAGCTTGCAGGTTTCTGGCAGTATTCTCCAAGGCAATGTCCAAGGTTGTGGGGGTGAGGGTGAAGCCATGCCCAATCATGGCAATCTTCGGGGTATCGGAGCAGCAAGGAAGAGGGTCGAGGCCCTGGCTTTCGCTTCCATCATCGCATACCGGAGAATCCTGCTCGGCTGGCGATCAGCAGCACCACCCACATCTGCAGACTGGCTGGCTGACCTTTTGGAATTTCTCCACTTGGAGAAGATTAAGTACGCCATCCGAGGGTCAGAGGAAGGCTTCCTAGATGCATGGGGACAATTTGTCGACCTGTTCCAGAACCTGTTCAAGGCCAGCAACAACGAGTAAGATGGGGAAACGGGAGAGCTAGGAAGAAAAAGAGGAAGGACTAGGGAAAATTAAGGATAGGGGGGGGAACCATAGGATTGCGCAACCTGGGGGGAGAGATGGGGGGGGGGGGGGGAAGAAGAGAAAAGTCTGGAAAGACACAAAAGGGAACAATGTGGGAGGGAGGGGGTCAGCCCCCCTCCTCCCCATATAACAGGGAAAACACAGCCAAAGTTGATGGGGGACGAAAAGAGAGGGGGGAGAAAAAGTGGGGGACACAAGGGAGGGAGGGGGGATACAAGGGAGGGAGGGGGGCAGGGAGGGGCGGGAGGGGCCACAAGCCGAGCCAGAGGGCAGCAAAATGCACATAGGGTAAATTTAGTGAAGGACAAGCCAAACCTTTCTGCACAATACAATAAATTAACACGGCTAACAATGTATATAACTGTTTATAAATTTGGAAAATGCCAAGAAAAATATTTTTTTAAAAAGGTATGACTCCAACAAATGGAGAGTTTCCACTTGATTCCCAATGACTCCATGTGGTGAATGTATTGCTGCTATAATTCACCACTGTATTGTGTTGTATTATATTGATGCCCTTGTGGGCTCCACCTCTGGCTCCGCTCCCTCGGGGGTGGTATATAGATCTGCAGCCTGTAGGCGGCACTCAGTACAGAGCAGTCGCAGGCAGGCACAGATCTAGCTTATTAAAACCACTGTTCACTTCTACTAATCGTCTCGTGTGAATTGATGGTCGCATCAATTTAATAAGCTAAGATATCGCAATGGAAGCTGCCCTCAAACCTGATCGACTGGAACTCGACCCACCCAGCTGAAGCCAAAGGAATCTTTTCACGCTGGCTCCGCTGCTTTGAGGCCTACCTTGCCACCTCCTCCTCACCCGTCGTCACCGAGGCACAGAAGCTGAGTCTCCTCCACGCCCGGGTGAGCCACAGAATCTCTGTACTAATCGAAGACGCGGCCACGTACGCAGACGCGGTCGCGATCCTGAAAAGTCATTACGTGAGACCGGTGAACGAAGTGTTCACTCAGTATCTCCTCACCACACGTCGTCAAAGCCCCGAGGAATCGCTGGCGGAATATCTACGCGACCTGAGGGTACTCGCTCGAAACTGCAACTACAAGGACGTCACGGCCTTGCAGCACATGGAACCCGCCATCCGGGACACCTATGTGGCTGGAGTCCGATCCAACTATGTCAGACAACGCCTGCTCGAAAAGGGCGCCCTCGACCTAGAAGAGACGGTAAAACTATCCACCTCTTTAGAGGTAGCCTTCCAGAGTATAAATGGTTTCCCCTCCAACCACGCGACTTCCTCGTGGGCGGCGGAGGCGCAACCATCACCCGACCCGAGGGTGTCCCAGGCCTGCCCAACCCGGGGGGCCACCTTGCTATTTTTGCGGTCATAACCAGCACCCCAGGCAGCGTTGCCCAGCTCAGAACGCGACCTGCAGCGACTGCGGCAAGAGAGGACATTTTGCCAAGGTCTGCTTGGCCCGACCCAAAGTTCCAAAATCGCAGGCCCGACTCACAGACTCAAAGGCTCGCAGACTCCGCAGCGTGGCTGCGTGCCTGCCGGTAACACCCCCTTCTGACACGTCAACGCCTCGCGTTATCCGTGGGGGCCGCCATCTTTAACCCTACCCGATGCATGCGACTCATGGGGGCCGCCATCTTGGCCGCCATCTTGGCCGCCACCCAACACGTGCGACCGACGGGGGCCGCCATCTTGGCCGCCATCTTCAACGCCGCCTGACACGTGCGACCGATGGGGGCCGCCATCTTGGGACCACCCCGCTACCACCGACCACGCCGGCTACCCGTAGCTTGGCGTTGTCACTCTCGACCAGTCACGGCCCAAGCACCTCAAGAACTCCATGATGACCGGCAGGATCAATGGGCACGTAACGCCCTGTCTGTTTGATTCTGGGAGCACGGAGAGCTTCATCCATCTGGACACGGTAAGGCACTGTTCCCTCCAGATTTCCCCCGCATCCCAAACAGTCTCCCTTGTTTCCGGATCACATTCAGTGCAGATCTGGGGGGTACTGTGTCGCGAACCTCACGATACAGGGCGCCGAGTACGCCGATTTCAAACTCTATGTCCTCCCCCATCTCTGCGCTCCTCTCCTGTTGGGACTGGATTTCCAGTGCAACCTCAGAAGCCTGACCCTGAAGTTCGGCGGACCCCTACCCCCTCTCACCGTATGTAGCCTCGCGACCCTTAAGGTCATCCCCCCCTCGCTCTTCGCGAACCTCACGTCCGTCGCCACCAGGAGCAGGCGGTACAGTGCTCAGGACAGAACTTTTATCAAGTCGGAGGTCCAGCGGCTCTTGAGGGAGGGGATCATCGAGGCCAGTAATAGCCCCTGGAGAACCCAAGTGGTGGTCGTCAGGACCAGGGAAAAGAACTGGATGGTTGTATACTACAGCCAGACCATAAATCGTTACACACAACTCGATGCGTACCCCCTTCCCCGCATAGCGGACATGGTTAATCAGATTTCACACTACCGGGTTTTCTCCACGGTAGACCTGAAATCTGCATACCCTCAGCTTCCGATCCGCCCGGAAGACCGCCACTACACTGCCTTTGAGGCAGATGACCGTCTCTTCCACTTCCTCAGGGTTCCCTTCGGCGTCACCAATGGGGTCTCGGTATTCCAAAGAACGATGGACCGAATGGTTGACCAGTACGGGCTGCGGGCCACATTCCCGTACTTGGATAACATCACCATCTGCGGCCATGATCAGCAGGACCCACGACGCTAACCTTCAGAAGTTCCTCCAAACCGCCCAAGCCCTCAATTTCACCTACAACAAGGAGAAATGCGTTTTCCGCACAACCCGACTAGCCATCCTTGGGTATGTCATGGAAAACGGAGTCCTAGGGCCCGACCCCGACCACATGCGCCCCCTCCTGCAACTCCCCCTTCCCCACTGTCCCAAGGCCCTGAAGAGATGCCTGGGGTTCTTTTCATATTATGCCCAGTGGGTCGCCAACTATGCGGACAAAGCCTGCCAACTTATCAAAGCCACCATCTTTCCCCTGACGACTGAGGCCCACCTGGCCTTCAGCCGCCTCAAGGCAGACATTACCAAGGCCGCGATGCATGCAGTGGACGAGTCCATCCCCTTCCAGGTGGAGAGCGACGTGTCGGATGTCGCCCTGGCCGCTACCCTTAACCAGGCAGGCAGTCCCGTGGCCTTCTTTTCCCGTCCCCTCAACGCCTCCGAGATTGGACACTCCTCTGTCGAGAAGGAAGCTCAAGCCATTGTGGAAGTTGTGCGGCATTGGAGGCACTACCTAGCCAGGAGGAGGTTCACCCTCGTCACCCACCAACGGTCGATAGCCTTTATGTTCAACAACACACAGCGGGGCAAGATCAAGAATGGTAAAATCTTGAGGTGGAGAATCGAACTGTCCACCTATAATTACGATATTGTGTATCTGTGTCCACTTTATCATTAAAAAATGACCCAAAGTGTTTCACAAAAGTTGATTCAGACAAAAATCAATGCCAAGCCAAAGAAGAAAATATTGGTCCCTATTTCACAGTAGCCGTTTGTTGCTTTGCCGCGGAGAAAGCTGCCACAAACATCTCATGATCTCTATGATTTAATAAAAGGCACAAAACTATTTCAGAGAAGGTAGTCAAGAAGGCATACGGCATGCTTGCCTTCATTGGCCGGGCATTGAGTATAAGAATTGGCAAGTCATGTTGCAGCTGTATAGAACCTTAGTTAGGCCACACTTGGAGTATAGTGTTCAATTCTGGTCGCCACACTACCAGAAGGATGTGGAGGCTTTAGAGAGGGTGCAGAAGAGATTTACCAGGATGTTGCTTGGTATGGAGGGCATTAGCTATGAGGAGCGGTTGAATAAACTCGGTTTGTTCTCACTGGAACGACAGAGGTTGAGGGGCGACCTGATAGAGGTCTACAAATTTATGAGGGGCATAGACAGAGTGGATAGACAGAGGCTTTTCCCCAGGGTAGAGGGGTCAATTATTAGGGGGCATAGGTTTAAGGTGAGAGGGCAAGGTTTAGAGTAGATGTACGAGGCAAGTTTTTTACGCAGAGGGTAGTGGGTGCCTGGAACTCGCTACCGGAGGAGGTGGTGGAAGGAGGGACGATAGTGACATTTAAGGGGCATCTTGACAAATACATGAATAGAATGGGGATAGAGGGATACGGACCCAGGAACTGTAGAAGATTGTAGTTTAGTCGGGCAGCATTGTCGGCACGGGCTTGGAGGGCCGAAGGGCTTGTTCCTGTGCTGTACCTTTCTTTGACTCTGCTTCCGACATACCCCTTGCACTGCTCGCGTACAGGGCGACTCCATTGTCCACTGTCATGTCACCAGCTCAACTCCTGATGAACAGGGACCTGCGGACGACACTTCCAGCCATACACCTGCCCAACCTGGATTACCTCCCGGTGCTGCAGAAGATGCAGCAGCTCAGAGACTGTCAAAAGCAGGGCTATGATTCCCATGCCACCGATCTAGCCATACTATCCCCGGCAGACACTGTCAGGATCAAGATACCGGATGGTGGGTGGTCTGCCCCAGCTGTTGTTGTTTGACAGGCTATCATGTTGTACGTATGGCTGATGGCTCCATCGTGCGAAGGAATCGACGGGCACTGCGCAAAGTTGCCTGCCCGCAACCATTTTCTCCTCCATTTCCATATGTTGAATTCCACCTCCTGATACCTCGCACCACGAGGCCACCAGCCAGGCTTCCATCCCGCCTGTCGAGGCGCCGTCGCCCCCTCCGCCACCTCTCCGCTGGTCGACCAGGATCAGGCGCAAGCCTCAGAGACTGGATTTGTGAACGTTTGTTTTGTTTGCTCTGTTCTGTTGTCCTCCGTCAGTCACGTTGGACAGACTCATTCACATGTAAATACATTCACATACGCCAACAAAACATTTTAAAAAAGGGGAGATATCATGATATGCAAACATGTGACAATACTGAATTCTTTACCGGTCAGTCTGGCCTCAATAAAACTCGAGATGGATTTGTAGGTATAGTATTATTTATTTTTAACCAACTTGCAAGGCTGACTTGCTCCACAGAGATTCAGAACACACAAGCGGTCTCCTGGAGCTCCAGAACTGAGTGCTATGGGAGATAAAGAAATCTTTACAAATCTCATTCAAATGGCATCAAGTTTCACATACAAGATTCTCATAGGTCATCCTATACACCTCCTGACCTGGCCATATATCCTGATTGGCTCACTTCACATTCCTTAACCCTGGGCCTCTTGTTACCCAGCATCCTTTTCCCCATCCTTGCCATGCTTTCTGAATCCCTTTGTCCTTTGTTTGTGAACTCACTACTATCAGACTGGCTCACATCTACATTATTGTAACTAATATTTGAACTAACTATTTTATATCACATTTGTTTGTTCAATTCCTCACATGCAGCTAATGAACACATAGAATAGGACACGACCAATGAGCAGTCAGGACACTCAGGGGTGGTATCTCACTATAAAAGGGATGAAGCACTCACACCCCGCCTCTTTCCACAGGTCAACATCTACAGAGTGAGGCAAGGAGTATCCTCAGCATCACACCCCAGCACGTGGTTTAGAGCAAGGTTGGATCAGTTAGACTGAGTTACTACATTTAGATTAGCAGAGAGTCGAACTCATTGAGAACTGTGGTAATAGTTCAATAAAACACATTGAACTCACTTCAAAGTCTGGAGCATCTTTTACTCAAAACTGCATCAAGTGGCAGCTTGTGTTATTCCAAATTACATAACACAACAGGGACATAGCCCCAGAATTGGACAATCCAGCCTGAGGTGTATCAGGATCGCGTGCCTGCATATTCGCACCACCTGCTGGTCAGATGCTAGAACTACAACTGTAAAACATATAACTTATAATACACATCTAGATGATGATAATCTATTCATATTATATACAAATGATGGGCGGGATTCTCCCAACGGGAGTCTAAGTGCCGACACCGGAGTAAAAACCGCAGTGTTTTACTCCGGCGTCGGTGCCCGTTCCCAAACCCCTATTCTCCCCCCTCCGTGGGGCTAGCAGGGGCGTCGCGCGATCTACAGGGGCAGGGCCTCGACGCGGCATCAGAGACCAGGCACCGCGTAAAAGACCCGGCGCCTTGGGTCCCGCGCATGCGCAGTTGGGCCGCCGCCAACTAGAGCATGCGCGGTGGCCATCCTCCCCAGGCCGCCCTGCACAAACATGGCGGATGGATCCAGGCTCACCGGCGGAGGAAAGGAGGCCTGCCGACAGAGAGGCCGGCCGATCGGTTGGTCTCGATCGCGTACCAGGCCACTCCGGAGGCCTCCGTCGGGAACAGAGCCCCCCTCCTTCCCTCACCCCACCCCCGCACAGGCCGCCCCCCAAGCCTTAGCGACGATTACCCGCCGGCAGCGACCAGGTGTGGACGGCGGCGGCGGGACAAAGCCGTTTATGCGTGGTCGCTCGGCCCATCCGGGCCAGAGAATCGCCGCTCGCCGTTTGCGGCGATTCTCCAAGCGGCCTGGCGCGATTAACGCGGCGCTGGTTTTGCGGGGGTGGGAGAATCGCGTGCGGGGGTCAGGGCGGCGAGGCGCGATTTGCGCGGCGCCCCAGCGATTCTCCCACCCGGCGGGGGTGGGAGTATACCGCCTGATATGTCTGTCTGTATGATGTCATGATGTCCATCATCACACGGTGCAGATTTGATGGGCTGAATGGTCTCCTTCTGAACTGTAGAGTTTCAATGAATTCTATGATTGAGAATAGGCCGATGGGACAGGAGTTGGCCAGGATGGATTTGTCCTTTTTTTTGTTGGGGGTGGGGGCACGAACTTGTGGAACAAGATTCCAACAGAAGCCACAATGCAATCTCAATGGGAAGAGAAAACAGGTAGCCCCCTCCACCCACACATTATATATTCACCATCGCTGCTTTTACCTATTGGTTTATGGGACTGTTTTCCCTCAGACTCATTCTGAGAGTTGTTGTTGCAAATGAATATGAAAGAAACGGAAAACATTTTTCTTCCAATTAAAAGATGCAATAGAACACCAGGAGGTATATTCAAGTTAGAAAAGCAAAATTTGGGGCTGCTTTCAGGAAATTCTTCAGTCATTAGCGCTTGAAATTAAATTCCAAACAGAGTGGTTGAACTGAAAACTCTGGAATCATTTACGATAGCCACATGTTTTAGTGTTTTGCCTGGATACATTAATAAAGATGGGCCAAATGGCTTTGTTTTTGATTTGATTTAATTTATTATTGTCACATGTATTAGTATACAGTGAAAAGTATTGTTTCTTGTATGCTAAACAGACAACGCATACCGTACATAGGAAGGAAGGAGAGTGCAGAGTGTAATGTTACAGTCATCATAGAATCATCAGTGCAGAAGGAGGCCATTTGGCCCATCGAGTCTCCACCGGCCCTTGGAAAGAGCACCCTACTTAAGCCCACGCCTCCACCCTATCCCTGTAACCCAGTAACCGCACCTAACCTTTTTAAACACTAAGGCAATTTAGCATGGCCAATCCACCTAACCTGCACATCTTTGGTCTGTGGGAGGAAACCGGAGCACGCAAAGGAAACCCACGCAGACACGGTGAGAACGTGCAGACTCTGCACAGACAGTCTACCAAGCCGGGAATCGAACCTGGGAACCTGGAGCTGTGAAGCAACTGTGCTAACCACTGTGCTACCATGCTGCCCCATAGCTAGGATGTAGAGATAAGATCAACTTAATACGGGGTAGGACCATTCAAAAGTCTGATGGCAGTAGGGAACAAGCTGTTCTTGAGTCGGTTGGTACATGACCTCAAACTTTTGTATCTTTTTCCTGACGGAAGAAGGTGGAAGAGAGTATGTCCGGAGTGCGTGGGGTCCTTAATTATGCTGGCTGCCTCCCTGAGGCAGCAGGAATTGTAAACAGACTCAATGGATTGAAGGCTGGTTTGTGTGATGGATTGGGCGACATTCACGGCTTTGCACATCTAGTTAGCATATGATATTTTTCAATGTAATATTTTTTGAGCTGATAAGATTTATAGGGCTATGTCAGATTTTGCAAGGCTTCACATGAAGTAACTGTGAAAAGCCCCTAGTCGCCACATTCGGATGCCTGTTCGGGGAGGCTGGTACGGGAATTGAACCATGCTGTTGGCCTGCCTTGGTCTGCTTTATAAGCCAGCGATTTAGCCCTGTGCAAAGCCAGCCCCTTTTGTCCATTATCTGTGCACACTGTGCCCTTTTAACACTGAATGGTGTTTACCATTTCTGTAGAAATGTCAGGATTCCTTGCTGCCAACCTTTATTTGGAGCCCACTGTTTCTTTTTCATTAGCCCAAAGAATTCCTGCAAATGAGGAAGTCTGTTTGCATATCCAAGTATGTTATAAATGCCACGAGGATGCCTCTACTACCCATTCAAACAGTGAGTTGCAGATCGCCAACATCCTCTGAGTGATAATATTTTTCCTCAACGCCCCTTTAATCTTTTCAACAATTGTTTTAAATCTATGTCCACTGGCTATTGAACTTGCTGCTAAGGGAAATAGGTCCTGCCTGGCCTAGGCCCCTCATCAATTTTTACAATTGGCCCCTTAATGTCCAGAAGATTAGGTGAGGTTACTGAGTTACGGGGCTCGGATGGAGGGTGGGCTTGTGTTGGGTGCGGTGCTCTTTACAAGGGCTGGTACAGACTCGGTGCGCCAAGTGGCTTCCTTCTGCACTGTAAATTCTATGATTCCCGACGACCTTCAGGAATCTATAGACATACACCAATGTCCCTCTGCATTTAGAACCATAGAATTCCTACAGTGCAGATGGGGGCCATTCAGCCCATTGAGTCTGTACTGACCCTCTGAAAGAGCACCCTACCTAGGATCAATCTCCCGCCCATCGCTGTAACCCCACCCAACCAGCACATTTTGGACACTAAGTGGCAATTTATCATGGCCAGTCCACTTAACCTGCAAACCTTTGGACTGTGGAAGGAAGCCGGAGCACCCGGTGAAAACCCACGCAGACAAAGGGAGTAAGGTTAGGTGGGGTTATTGGGATCGTTTGGAGGTGTGGGCTTAAGTAGGGTGCTCTTTCCAAGGGCCGGTGCAGACTTCTGCACTGTAAATTCTATGATAAAGTGCAACCCCCACACAGACAGTCATAGAAGGCCAGAATTGAAGCCAGGTCCCTCGCGCTTTGAGGCAGCAGTGCTAACCACCGTGCTGCCTCACCCCCCTTCGGTATCCTACCATTTATTGTGTATTCCTTTTTAAAATTCTTTCCTAGGATGTGGGCATTGCTGGCAGTACTGAGACTAGCTTTTAATGATTTTTTAAATTGAACTTTTATTCCACCAGTAGCCATGGTGGGATTTGAACCTTTGTCCCTATTGCATCAATTTAGGCCTGTGCATTACTAGTCCAGTGACAATATCACTACACCACCATTTTTAGTGTGGCTTCTTACTTCTCCAGATTGAATTTTATTTGCCAATTTTCTGCCCATTTCAGCAGTCCATTGATATTGAGGTACCCTCAATAATGATGCTTAGAGATTAAACTGTAAAGAAGGCTAATAACTATGCTACAGATTTGGACGAGAGCTGACTGCTATACAGACCATGAGGCAGGCCTTTATGTATGGCTCCCAGATGGGCGGAGCCAGAGGCGGTGTCCCCAGGGTTCCAAGCCTGGTCTTAAAGGGGACATCACCTTACATGATGATAAGGCAGTAACCGTTCATCACAGATATATTTCTGCAGGCTCTAACTTTCTTCCTCATAATCAACAGTAAAGCCAATTTTTGCTTCATTCGCAACTGCATAATCATGCCTCCTATCTTTCAGTCTAAATTATTGATGTACACCACAAAAAGCAAGGAACCCAATACTGGACTTTGCAGAAGCCTGATGGAATCAGCCTTTCAGTCATATTTCAATTTCCCTTGAATCCCTTGGGTTTTGCTTTTGCTGTTTGTCAAGTCTCTCATAGCGCTAGAGTGTCTGCGTGGGTTTCCTCCGGGTGCTCCGATTTTCTGTCACAGTCTAAAGTTGTGCAGGTTAGGTGGATTGGCCATGCCAAAATTGTCACTTAGTGTCCAAAGATGTCAGGTTAGGTGGGATTATGGGGTTGCAGCGATATGGCGATGTCGTGGTCCTAGGTAAGATGCTCTTTCAGAGGGTTGGTGCAGACTGAATGGGCCAAATGGCCTTCTTCTGCATTGTATGGACTCGATGGATTCTACGTGGGACTTCCTCAAAAGCCTTATCCTACTTCATATAAACTATATAAAATATGCAACCCCTCATCCACCCTACTGCTTAGCTTCTCAAGTAATTCAACCAAGTTAGTCAGACATAACCATCTCTTAATAAATCCACACTGACTATCATTGATCAATCTGTGTCTACTCAAGTGACAACTAATTCTGACCCCAGAATGTATTCCAATAATTTTCCCACTACTTAAGTTAGGCTGATTAGCCTGTCCCTTTCTTCCTTCTTAAACAATGATGCAAAATTAGCAGCCCTTCCACACCAAGCCTGTAGCCAGAGAAGATTAGGAAATGATGGTCAGAACCTCCACCATTTGTTCCCTTGCTCCTCTTAGACAGGGATACATTTCATTTGGACCTAGTTACTTACCTACATTCAAAAATGCTAAACCCCTTATTATTTATCCTCTCATTCTGAACCCATCCGATATCTCACACAAAAACCTCTTACTTTCTCGCAGTTGATTCTTGCCTTTTATTTCCAAATATAAAATGTATTCATAAGTAATTTAAAATATGTACAATATCACCAAATAGAGCAATCTTTCAATGTCATGAACACTTTTAAGCAGGTTGTTATATTTTATTAATGCATGCTGCATTCACAAAAAATAAATACTGCAGTGTCAGGAATCTGAAACAACACCAGAAAATGCTGGAAACACTCAGCAGTCAGGCAGTATCTGTAATGAAAGGAGAAAAGTTAATGGCCGGGATTCTCCGACTCCGCGCCGGGTCGGAGAATCGGCAGGGGGGTGCGAAAATCTTGCCAGGCCACCCCGATGCCGGCCCGACGATTCTCCGCCGCCGATCGGGGGCCATTGAAAGCGCCCCCCCCCCCCCCCACCCCCCCCCCCGGCGATTCTCCGGGCCTCGATGGGCCGAGTGCCCCCGAGTCCCGCCTGCGTGGGTTATGTCTGGTCCTACCCAGCGGGACCTCTGAGTTCTGGGTACGGGGGCCGTCCTGGTTGGGGGGGGGGGGGGGGGGGAGGATCCTACCGATCGGCGGGCGGGCTAGTTCCGTGGGGGGCCTATGTTCCTCCGTGCCGAGCTCCTGTAGGGCTCCGCCATATTGCCCGGTGCCAGCGTGGAGACGGGAATTCACGCACATGCGCGGACTCGCGCCGGCCGTGCCGCGCATGCGTGGATTCGCGCCGGCCGTGGTGCACCAGCGTTCGGGCAACGGAGCTGCGGACACCACTCCGGCACCATACTAGCCCCCTAGGAAGGGGTGAAAACCTGCCACTTGAGGCCCGTTGATGCACATCGGCATCAGAATTTGGCCGCGGGATTGGAGAATCCCGGCCAATGTTTCAGATACAGCCCTTCATCAGAACTCAAGGGTAGATACTCAGTGGTGTAGCTCTGTTATTTAAGGATGACATCCAGGCAACAGTAAGGGATGACATCGGTGCTATGGAGGATAAGGTTGAATCCATTTGGGTGGAAATCAGGAATAGTAAGGCGAAAAAGCCACTGATAGGAGTAGTCTATAGGCCACCAAATAGTAACATTATGGTGGGGCAGGCAATAAACAAAGAAATAAATGATGCATGTAGAAATGGTACAGCAGTTATCATGGGGGATTTTAATCTACATGTTGATTGGTTTAACCAGGTCGGTCAAGGCTGCCTTGAGGAGGAGTTTATAGAATGTATCCGCGATAGTTTCCTAGAACAGTATGTAATGGAACCTACGAGGGAACAAGCGGTCCTAGGTCTGCTCCTGTGTAATGAGACAGGATTGATTAATGATCTCATAGTGAGGGATCCTCTCGGAAGGAGCGATCGCAATATGGTGGAATTTAAAATACAGATGGAGGGTGAGAAGGTAAAATCAAACACTAGTGTTTTGTGCTTAAACAAAGGAGATTACAATGGGATGAGAGAAGAACTAGCTAAGGTAGACTGGGAGCAAAGACTTTGTGGTGAAACAGTTGAGGACCAGTGGAGAACCTTCCAAGCGATTTTTCTCAGTGCTCAGCAAAGGTTTATACCAACAAAAAGGAAGTACGGTAGAAAGAGGGAAAATCGACTGTCGATATCTAAGGAAATAAGGGAGAGTATCAAATTGAAGGAAAAAGCATACAAAGTAGCAAAGATTAGTGGGAGACTAGAGGACTGGGAAATCTTTAGGGGGCAACAGAAAGCTACTAAAAAAGCTATAAAGAAGAGTAAGATAGATTATGAGAGTAAACTTGCTCAGAATATAAAAACAGATAGTAAAAGTTTCTACAAATATATAAAACAAAAAAGAGTGGCTAAGGTAAATATTGGTCCATTAGAGGATGAGAAGGGAGATTTAACAATGGGAGATGAGGAAATGGCTGAGGAACTGAACAGGTTTTTTGGATCGGTCTTCACAGTGGAAGACACAAATAACATGCCAGTGACTGATGGAAATGAGGCTATGACAGGTGAGGACCTTGAGAGGATTGTTATCACCAAGGAGGTAGTGATGGGCAAGCTAATGGGGCTAAAGGTAGACAAGTCTCCTGGCCCTGATGGAATGCATCCCAGAGTGCTAAAAGAGATGGCTAGGGAAATTGCAAATGCACTAGTGATAATTTACCAAAATTCACTAGACTCTGGGGTGGTCCTGGCGGATTGGAAATGAGCAAACGTGACATCACTGTTGAAAAAAGGAGGTAGGCAGAAAGCGGGTAATTATAGGCCAGTGAGCTTAACTTCGGTAGTAGGGAAGATGCTGGAATCTATCATCAAGGAAGAAATAGCGAGGCATCTGGATGGAAATTGTCCCATTGGGCAGACGCAGCATGGGTTCATAAAGGGCAGGTCGTGCCTAACTAATTTAGTGGAATTGTTTGAGGACATTACCAGTGCGGTAGATAACGGGAGCCAATGTGGTATATCTGGATTTCCAGAAAGCCTTTGACAAGGTGCCACACAAAAGGTTGCTGCATAAGATAAAGATGCATGGCATTAAGGGGAAAGTAGTAGCATGGATAGAGGATTGGTTAATTAATAGAAAGCAAAGAGTGGGGATTAATGGGTGTTTCTCTGGTTGGCAATCAGTAGCTAGTGGTGACCCTCAGGGATCAGTGTTGGGCCCACAACTGTTCACAATTTACATCAGTGATTTGGAGTTGGGGACCAAGGGCAATGTGTCCAAGTTTGCAGACAACACTAAGATAAGTGGTAAAGCAAAAAGTGCAGAGGATACTGGAAGTCTGCAGAGGGATTTGGATAGGCTAAGTGAATGGGCTAGGGTCTGGCGGATGGAATACAATGTTGACAAATGTGAGGTTATCCATTTTGGTAGGGATAACAGCAAAAGGGATTATTATTTAAATGATAAAATATAAAAACATGCTGCTGTGCAGAGAGACCTGAGTCGCAAAAAGTTGGTTTACAGGTGCAACAGGTGATTAAGATGGCAAATGGAATTTTGTCCTTCATTGCTAGAGGGATGGAGTTTAAGACTAGGGAGGTTATGCTGCAATTGTATAAGGTGTTAGCCACACCTGGAGTATTATGTTCAGTTTTAGTCTCCTTACTTGAGAAAGGACGTACTGGCACTGGAGGGTGTGCAGAGGAGATTCACTAGGTTAATCCCAGAGCTCAAGGGGTTGGATTACGAGGAGAGGTTGAGTAGACTGGGACTGTACTCGTTGGAATTTAGAAGGATGAGGGGGGATCTTATCGAAACATATCAAATTATGAAGGGAATAGATAGGATAGATGCGGGCAGGTTGTTTCCACTGGCGGGTGAAAGCAGAACTAGGGGGCATAGCCTCAAAATAAGTGGAAGTAGATTTAGGACTGAGTTTAGGAGGAACTTCTTCACCCAAAGTGTTGTGAATCTATGGAATTCCTTGCCCAGTGAAGCAGTAGAGGCTCCTTCATTAAATGTTTTTAATTTAGAAATTTCAGACTTTGAGAGAGGAGGTGGGTGAAAAATCCGTTTGGGTTTGAGACCCCAGAGTCAATTAGTAACTTCCAGTTGTCTCCAAATGAAGAGACTGAACGTCTGCACCTCACCTGTGACAGTACATTAAAAACACACAAGTCCATGAGGTTGTGAGCATTCTGGAGTAGCCTCTCCAAGGCGTATCCAGTGCTGAGTAAAACAAGGATTTTTGTTGCTATTGCGCTTCACAATGCCCAACTTGTGTGAGGAAACGCTTACCAGGTGAAGAGACAGCTGTTACCTTCCGAGATGTTGACCCATTATGATCCATCACGGCCGTTCATCCTCATGTGCGACACTTCCTCATACGGCATCGGAACAATGCTTTCTCATCGATAGGACTACGGCACAGAATGCCCTATAGCGTATGGTTCTCGGACTCTGGTAGATGCAGAGCGCCGCTACGCCCAGATAGAGAAAGAAGACTGGGGTGTGATATATGCAGTGAAAAAATGTCATCAATATGTTTACACTTTGGTGCCACTTTGTTATCATCATGGACCGTAAGCCTCTGCTGGGTCTTTTCAAAAAGAACAAGGAGGTTCCACCCTTAGCCTCAGTGCGAATCAGGCACTGGGCCTTGTTGTTAGCTGCACACAAATATATGTTTCAGTATTGCCTGGGGGTGCAAATAGCACATGCTGACAACTTCAGTCGTCTCCCGCTGTCTGTGAGCACCCCCCCCCCTCTCCACCAGTGATGGAAATCGTGGTGACATTGAACTTCCTGGATACTCTGCCAGTCACAGCCGCGCAGATTCGTAAGTGGACCCTGACGAAACATCATTCTACACGGTGAATTACAAGGAAACCACCCACCAACCCTATATCATGAAGCAGCATGGTGTGGAGGATGGTATCCTCCTATGGGTAGCTCGCATGGTTGTTCCACGGCTGGGTCGAGTCAATCCTGCAAGGGTTTTGAGGATGAAGGTGAGGAGCCATGTCTGGTGGCCAGGAATCGATGGCAACATCGAGAGAGTGTTAAGAAGTTGCTCAGCTTGTTAGGAGCACCAGAACCTCTCACCATTGGCCTTGCTTTATCCCTATGAATGGTCAGGGTGCCACTGGGTAGGATTACATGCCGACTTTGCTGGGCCTTTCATGGTGTCCCTGTTTCTGGTCCTCGTAGATGCCCCCTCTAAGTGGCTGGGCGTGCGCCGGATGACCACCACTATCTTGAGATCTACTGTGGAGAAATTGCGGCACTTGTTTAGTCCCCGTGGAATAGCAAAGGCATTAACCATAGTTGACGGGACCCAATTCACAAGCGAGGAGTTCCTAGCATTGCGTGCCAACGGGGTAAGGCACATCCAGACTGCCCCGTGCCACCCATCCTCAAATGGTTTGGCAGTGCTGGCAATTCAAACATTTAAATGAGGCATGCGGAAACAGATCACAGGGTACAAGATTGACAAGTTTCCTATTCCATTACTGGACCATGCCTCATGTTACAACAGGGTTAGCATCAGCAGAGTTATTAATGGGCCGGTGCCGACAAACCCACCTGAATCTTACGTTCCCAAGTCTTGGCAGAAAGGTAGAGTCAAAACAGGAGTCAGGAGAAATATCACGACCATCGAACGTCTGGGAGACGTTTTAAATTGGGGACACCTTATATGTCTGGAATATCAGTGACGGCGCCCATTGGCTCCCTGGGATGTGCTGGAGAAAACAGAACCTGTATCGTACAAGGTCAGAACCTGAGAGAAGGCCATGAGGAAATATGTGGACCACCTCAAGGGCAGAGAGCCCGCCTTGGAGGAAGACACACCAGGCGCATCGGTGTTTCCGACATAGTCAAGGGGTACAACCCACCATGGTCCAGCATCCAGAGGGTCAGGAAGACGACTCGTCCTTGGCCCGTGGGACTCGTAGAATATAAGCTTCCCTGCTAGCGAGCAGAGGCCTGCCCATCTGGGGTTCATAATTAACAATTATAAAAGCCTGCCTGGACCCGGACTGGCATCCTGGTAGTCTCGACTGGGACTTATATAGTGCGTGTATGCCGCTGTAGCGGCCGTTTCTTTGACCGTGAATAAACTACCAGTTACTGGGCCTCCAGAACTGTTAAATGCCATTTCAGTGTAGTACTGAGGGAGTGCCATCTTTTGGATGAAACATTGGAACTGGGGTTGTCTTCTCTGTCAGATGAATGTAAAAGATTCCCTGGTATTATAAAGAGGGGTGTATCTCTGGTGCCCTGCCAATACGTACTCCTGAATTCATATTGCTAAAAGCAGATGATCTGGTTGCTGTGAAATTGCTATTTGTGGGGAACTTACTGAGCAAAAATTGATTCTTCCATTTCCTGCAGTACAACAGCAACTACATTTTTAAAAAAAAGGGCTTAATTGGCTATGAAGCATTTTGAGATGTTGCCAAAGATGCTGAATAAATATGCCTTTTTAAACAAAAGGAATGGTGGGCTGCCTGAAGAGCATGGTTTGTCAAATTACTAAAGGCTTTGCGGTGGCCCAATGGTTAGCACAGATGCCTCACAGGGACCCAGGTTCAATTCCGGACATGGGTCTCTATGTGGAGTTTGCATTCTCCCGTGCTCCGGCTTCCTCCAACAGTCCAAAGATGTGCAGGTTAGGTGGATTGGCTATGCTAAATTGCCCCTTAGATTCCAGGGAAGTGTAAACTAGGTTAAGGATTATTGGGGTAAAGTTGAGAAGTAGAGTGCTCTTTCAGAGAGTCGGTGCATACTCAATGGACCAAATGGTCTCCATCTGCACTGTAGGTCTATGATTCACTACATCGTTCAGCCAGATTTTAAAAAATGAATTCAGATTTCATTGTCTGCAATGGTGAGGTTTAAACCCAGGATCCCGGAGCATTACGCTGGGTCTCTGGGTTACTAGTGCAGTGACAATACCACTACGCCATCGCCTCCGCAGGTTTATCAGTGGAACACTACATCATAGATATCATAGAATTTACAGTGCAGAAGGAGGCCATTCGGCCCATCGAGTCTGCACCGGCTCTTGGAAAGAGCACCCTACCCAAGGTCAACACCTCCGCCCTATCCCCATAACCCAGCAACCCTACCCAACACTAAGGGCAATTTTGGACACTAAGGGCAATTTATCATGGCCAATCCACCTAACCCGCACATCTTTGGACTGTGGGAGGAAACCGGAGCACCCGGAGGAAACCCACGCACACACGGGGAGGATGTGCAGACTCCGCACAGACAGTGACCCAAGCCGGAATCGAACCTGGGACCCTGGAGCTGTGAAGCAATTGTGCTATCCACAAGGCTACCGTGCTGTTTTGGAAGCTGAGATTTTCGAGTAGCTCAAGACTTGGCGCCAAACCAATCGACCCTGCTTAGTTGGCCAACCTGATCTCCAGCATTATAATTACCCCCTGCGCCCAGCCCCTCGGTCACGTGTCAATTTCCTCCGCATGCGCCCTGCGACCCAGTACAATTTATTTGCGCCTCACGCACTTCCACTTCCCCCCTCCACCGATCGGCGTGACCGTTTCATGTACCAGCTTGGAAATTTGTTTCATTTGCCAAAGTGCCCATTTCGAGTTCACAAGGCTGTTGGTTAAAAAGAATAAAAATAGGCTGGAATCGGAGGTTAAAGGTCAAATGTAAAATGGCCGCGCTGGTTGGCGGCGGTTTGAGAGAGGAGCGCGCGCGCGCGGGGGTAGCGATGACGACAGAGCGCGCGGGCTGGCGCGGTCGCTGAGAGAGCGCGGGGCGACTGACAACCACCACCCATCCTCCCCGTCCCCCCATCCTCCCTCCTCCGCCCCCCTGAGGCTCAGAGCGATGAGAAGAGGCGGTGGTACAGACCCCTGTGCAGTTTAACCCAGAGTGAGAGCGGTGAGCGAGGCCCAGAGACATGAACAGGAAGAAGGGAGACAAAGGGTTCGAGAGCCCGAGGCCCTATAAATTATAAGTATCCTCCTTCCTTTTTTGCTCGGTCTGGTGTTTTTTTCCCCATGTAAATCTTCCTGCTCCAGGTAACGCTCCACACTCTGGCCGTGCATCTCGAAGCTGCACTTTGAAATGAAGGCTGGTGGGAGGGGGTTACCCAGCTACACAAAGAATGGGGGATTTGGGGGGGTGAAAGCACAGAGGATCATTCTTCAACTGGAGAGAAGGGAGTTCCAGAATTGGATGGTTCAACTGGAAGGGTTAATCTGTCCTCAAGAGCATTGCCCAGAGAGGTCTTGGAGGGATTCGCGCAATCACAGCAGCTTGTAAATGTATAGCTCATTTTTAACTTTGAATCGTCCCAAGGCATTTCAGTGTTATCAACCAACATTTAAACTGAATGACATGAGATATTGGGCAAGGTAGGTTTTAAGGGTTCCTTAAGTGAAGAGGAAATGTGGAGAGGTTAAGAGGGATATCCAAAGCTTAGTTGCCTGGCTTACTGACCTCGACCTTGCAGAGGCTGAGTGTTGGCCAACTCTGACATTTCTAACTCCCTCCCTGGACTATGACCAACCCCCCCCCCCCCCCCCCCGCCGTGAAAATCAAAGCCATTGTTTTCACGACTGTTACTGACCTAATTTCCTCTCGAGATACCTAATCTCCAGAGACTTTTGCTCTGCAATTGATCACCTTGCCCCCCCCCCCCCCACTCCAAATAGCCCATTTCTGCCTTGTTCCCAAAATCCACAAACCAGACTGACTTCATCATTGATGGGCAACCTAGGCTGGTGAGTGAGCGCATGAGTGGCCCTCCTTCATCTCAGTGGGCGTAAGATTGAAATCAGGCTTGTTCACTAACCATGACCCCCATGAATAAGATTAAATACATCCAACACATGCTGAATATTTCATGCTGAGTTAGAGGGGTGGCACGTTAGCACAGTGGTTAGCACTGTTGCTTCACTGCGCCAGGGTCCCAGGTTCGATTCGCAGCTTTGGTCACTGTCTGGAGTCTGCATGTTCTCCCTGTGCGTGGGTTTCCTCTGGGTGCACCGGTTTCCTCCCACAAGTCCCGAAAGACGTGCTGTTAGGTAATTTGGACATTCTGAATTCTCCCTCTGTGTACCCGAACAGATGCTGCAACGTGGCGACTCTGGGCTTTCCACAGTAACTTCATTGCAGTGTTAATGGAAGCCTACTTGTGACTAAGATTATCATTCACATTATTCTTCAAGGACCTGGATGATGGCAAAGAAAGTCATATAATCAAATTTGTGGATGATACAAAGTTAGGTGGCATTGTAGACTGCCTAGATGATAGCATAAAATTGCAGGGAAGTATTGACAGACTAGATGAATGGGCAATAATGTGGCAGATGGAATTTAATGTACGCAAATGTGATGTTATCCATTTTGGATCAAAAAACAATAAGGCAAAATACTTTCTAAATGGAAAGAGGTTCGGTACAATGAATGACCAAAGAGATTTGGGGGTTCAGGTGAATAAGCCCTTAAAATGCTAGGAACAAGTGCAGAAAATAATCAAAAAGGCTAATTGGATGCTAGCCTTTATATCTAGAGGATTGGAATATTAAAACACTGCAGCTATACAAAACCCTGGATAGACCCCACTTGTACCTGTGAGCAGTTCTGGGAACCACACCTTAGGAAGGATGTTTTGGCCTTGGAGGAGTGCAACGTAGGTTGACAGTAGTGATGCCTGGATTACAAGGGTTGAGTTACGAGGAGAGATTACTCAAATTAAACCTGTTTTCACTAGAATTTAGAAGGCTAAGGGGTGATCTGATCGAAATATTCAAGATATTAACAGGGAAAGATGAAGATAAACTATTTCCACTGGTTGGAGATTCTAAAACTAGGGGGCATAGGCTAAAAATTAGGGCTAGATCGTTCAGGAGAGATGTTAGGAAGAACCTCTTCACTCAAAGGATGGTAGAGGTTTGGAACTCTCTCCCAAAAACAGCAGTTGAAGTTAGATCAGTTGTTATTTTTAAATCTGAGATAGATAGATTTACGTTCAGCAAAAACATTGAAGGATATGGGCCAAAAGCAGGTATATGGAGTTAGGTCACAGATCAGCAATAATCTCATTGAATGGCAAGACCGGCTTGAGGGGCTGAATGGCCTCCTATCTTGTATGCAGTCAGCATGCACCTCACTTCATTTGCCCTTCCTTGCTTTACGTGCATACCGCTTCAGTCACACCAATAGGAAAAATATTACGCAGACGGAGATCAGCGGAACATGGCAGCCATGCGTATGGGCAACGGTCAACAAAATATCTTATGGACCGCACTCAGAACCCAGATGGGCTACATGTGATCCCTGGGTGGCAGGTTGTCCACCACTGGTTTTGATAAACCTGATGTGGAGATGCCGGCGTTGGACTGGGGTGCGCACAGTACGAAGTCTTACAACACCAGGTTAAAGTCCAACAGGTTTGTTTCGATGTCACTAGCTTTCGGAGCGCTGCTCCTTCCTCAGGTGAATCACCTGAGGAAGGAGCAGCGCTCCGAAAGCTAGTGACATCGAAACAAACCTGTTGGACTTTAACCTGGTGTTGTAAGACTTCGTACTTTGATAAACCTGTCATTGTAGCCTGTTCCTGTCCCACTGAAGTTATTTCTTGCTCTGTTTACTTTTTTTTCCTGACCTTGTTCAGTTTCTTACCTAAATTTGTGACTCTTCTGATATTTTATGTCATTTCACCAATTCCCAGTGTCCTGGCTCCAAGTACCCCCTCTTCACTATGAACATCTACTCTCTACATGGCCAAAACTCTGAACAATTTCTCCTTTAGCTTGTTCCACTTCCTCCAAATAAAAGGTGTTGTTATGGATGTCTGCAGGGCCAAAGTTATTCCTGTCTTTTTGTAGGGTAAGTGGAACATTCCTTCTTCCAGTTATTCTCAGGTCCTCTTCCCCCTCAGCCCTTAGAGGGATACTGGACTGGAAGCGGTTTTAGAGGCTATGAACAGCAGAGGTTTTAGAAGCTTGAATTTACACAAGGGTGCAAAGTATGAGGCTAGTCGGGAGAGCCTTGATGTAGTTGTGTCTGGAGATAAAGCAGAGATGAGGATGCGCAGGAGGAGTAGGAGTCCAAAGATGTGCAGGTTAGGTGTATTGGCCATGATAGTGTCCAAAATTGCCCTTAGTGTTGGGTGGGGTTACTGGGTTATGGGGATAGGGTAGAGGTGTTGACCTTGGGTAGGGTGCTCTTTCCAAGAGCCGGTGCAGACTCGATGGGCCGAATGGCCTCCTCCTGCACTGTAAATTCTATGATAGAATGGAAACGGGTGATATTATTGAGGTGGATTCTGTGAGTCATTTGAAGTTTGTTATGGATGGAGATGATTAATGTGGAGCTTTGTGCTGTAGAATTCTGGAAATAGCTGAAGTTTTTGAATGACCTGGTGAGAAGAGGATCAGATAAATTAATACTTCAGGATTTGAATATATTATGAATAAGCATTCAACAGTGGAGGCAGTAAGCTAGGGATGTCATGGACAGGTTGTGTATGATTAGGTTCAACCTGAGTAAAGAGTCAAGGTGCATCCATGTTAATTGGCAGCTCTGTAAGTAGTGTAACTCGGAGCAGAAGGTTGCAAAAAAATATTGATAGATTAAGTGCTTAGGCAAAACTGATGGATGGAATTTATGTAGGGAAATATGAAGTCATCCACTTTGGACTCGGTTAAGGAGATCAAAGACATAAATGGCAAGAAGCTCCAAGCTGGAGAATGGAATGATAGATGAGGAATGATGGGATGAGACTTGAGAGAACAAATCCAGCATGGACTGGTTGAGCTGAATGGCTTATTTCTGTGTTTTGTATTTGTGTGTAATTTAGGCTTCCATGTGCAGAGATCAGAAAGCTAAGGACGAGTCCAAAAATAATCAAACATTCTAATTGAATGCGAGAGGGAGGAACACAATTAAACAGAATGTTAACCTTTATCTCAAAGGGATGAAATACAAGGTGAAAGTTATGCTGATGTTATATAAAGTTTTGGTTAGACCGTCTGGTGTACTGTTCTTTGTACTTGGGGAAGGAGGATATTTTGACCGTGGAGGGGATGCACCATAGATTCACCAGAATGGCATTGGGGCTAAAACGGTTAAGTTAGGAGGGCAGGTTGCATAAACTGCAAAGTTGTTGGGCTCTGATAATATTCAGGCAAACAGAACTAAAAAGTGCTTCAGAAGTTGCCACACCCCTAGCTAAGCTGTTCCAGTACAGCTGCAACACAGCAATATGAAAAATTGGCCTGAACACAAAAAGCAGGACAAATCCAATCCAGCCAATTACACCCATCCATCTATTCTTAAATCATCAGTAAAGTGATGGAAGGAGTCATCAAGAGTGCTATCAAGTGGCACTTGCTTAACCATAACCTGCTCAATGACGCTCGGCTTGGGTTCTGCCAACTTCACTGAGCTTTTGATCTTTGTTCAAACATGGATAAAAGTGCTGAACGCCCGAGGTGAGGTGAGAGTAACTGGCTTTGACGTAAAGGCAGCCTTTGACTGAATGTTGCATCAAGGAACTCTAGCAAAACTGAGTCAGTGCTGTTGCGGGAGTTTCACACCTATTTGACTATCGTGTTCCTCTCTCCCCAACTGATCAGACGACACTTAGAGTTACAATTTGAAAACTTTATTCAAGTTATAGCAGATGAGCTAAACATCCACCAGATGGCTTGCCAGCTCTCCGAACATAGAATATCCAGGGCAATTATACTTTTGCTTATTTTTCGAGTAATTAACATATACCAATCAAAAGAGTACATTTGTTTAGGAATTATCTGTATCCATTCCCAATGATTAATTAGGAATACATAATGCATAACATATGAGTATGATTATCCAATCATAATTTGGGCATGTATACTTAATTATAATATCACCAAACATATATTCGTCTCTACGTATCTGATAACTTCTAGAGATGAGTAAGATTAAAATATGCCTAACCAGTGGTGTACCATACTCCCTTTCCATTGTCCTGCGTGTTAGTGGACACACATGACCTGCAGCTGCAAAATGTTCAATTGAATAGCCTCCCTATAAATAATATGGGACTGGTCCTTGAATGCTTGAATGTCGATATGCTGAGCTGAAGCACCTGGTTTCTCGTCACTGATTTACTGACTTTAAGAATTTAACATCTAGCAGTCTGTGCGATTTTTAAACTGTATGACTTTTAACCCTCTCAAATAGAAATCACGGGTGGGGGGCACTTTAGAGGCATACCTGGCACAAAGGAAGACTGTTGTGGTTGTTTGATCTGTTGAGCTGCTCATAGAAAAATACTTTTCACTGTACCTCGGTATACATGGAAATAAACAAAATCCAAATCTAATCTTTGTTGTGAAACATGAACAATTTCCATAAAAGTCTGCCATCGCTCATAAACCATCTTTTCTGCTAAACTCAGTAGCACCTAGACAATATCATGGCTTGGAGTGACGAGTAACATTTACGCCACGCAAGTGCTAGGCAATGACCATCCCCAGCAAGAAATAATTTAGCCATCGCCCCATGACATTCAATGGCATTTCCATCTCTGAATCCGCCCCATCAACATCCTGGAGATTACCATTGACCAGAAACTGAACTGGACTAGCCATATAAATACTGTGCCTACAAGGGCAGGTTTGAGGTTAGGAATCCTCTGCAGAGTAACTCATCCCCCGACTTCCCCAAATCTGTCTGCTTTGTCAGGAATGTTTTGGAATGCTTTCGACTTGCCTCGATGAGTGCAGCTCCAACAATACTCAAAAAGCTTGACACCATGCAGGACAAAGCAATCCACTTGATTGGCACCCCTTCCACAAATATTAGGTCCCTCCACTACTGACGTACAGTGGCAGCAGTGCCTACCATCTACAAGATATGCTGCAGGAACTTAAGGCTCCTTCGACAGCACCTTCCCAACCTGCAACTGCGACCATCTAGAAGGACTGCAGCAGTTTAAGAAGGTAGCTCACCACTTTAAGGACATTTAAAAAAATGATTTGTATCACCTTGTGTACAGACCATCAAAGGTAATCTAATTGAGGTGTGTAGGATATAATATGAGCACACAACCTTAAAATTAGAGCTAAGCCAATCAGGGTGGTCTTAACACACAGGATATTAGAAATGGTAGCCTGTGGGATGAATGGTCTACCCCTGTTTCTATGAAATCAGTGACAAAATGCTATGTATATGCTGAACAGGATCTTTCCAATTTAACTGTTAAAGCAGTGACAAGAATTCATTTTATACTGCCCCGGAATCTCCACAGTTCCAGATCACATGCTGCCTTTCACATGGTACCTAATGGTATAAAACCTTGCAGCGTAGCTCCAGAAGCATGTCTGCAATTGGTGGGAGTGCTTTTGCCTCTCTTTGCTTCTAGAGGTTACGTACAGTATTCAAAGTCCATTCCATAGATATGAGCACAAGCTCTTGGCTGACAATTCTATGCTGCACTGTTGGAGGTGCTGTCTTTCGAGTAAAATGTTGAATCTGAGGTTTCCCCTGCCTTCTCAGGTTGATGCAAAAATCCCAGGGCAATAATTTGAAGAAGAGCTGAAGAGTTCTCCCTGGTGTCCTGACCAATATTTATCCCTCAACCAACATCACAAAAACAGATAATCTGGCCATTATTTCCTTGCTGCCCATAAATGGACTGCCATGTTTCCTGTGTTACAATGTTTTAAGAATGACAAGTGTTTTGAAACAATCCGAGTTCATGCTTTTTAAATGTAATTCTTTTACAATTTGAGTCTTGTGCACTGATAACACTTTCAGTAGTTTCTACAATGGTGACTCCTGCAAATGTGACACATTCCTGTGGATCCCATCCTAACTTCTGATGGACCCAGCTACCAAAGTCATTTATTGCATGAATCATTTTTATTGCATGAATCATTTTTATTGATTTGTGCTGAGAAATAATATAGAAAAATAGAATACAGTTTTTAGATGCTATGGGTGCCTCCAGGTCGAAAGAAATCTGATGATCACATAGAACCCTAGATTGTGAACATTTGAACTGAAGTTAAGAGATGCAGGACCACCTTCAGGCAATTGGATGATTGGATTGGATTTGTTTATTGTCACGTGTACCGAGGTACAGTGAAAAGTATTTTTCTGCGAGCTGCTCAAACAGATCATTTAGTACATGAAAATAAATTAAAACAAAAATACATAAAAGGACAACACAAGGTCCACACTGTAAACACATAGACACCGGCATCGGGTGAAGCATACAGCAGTGTAGTATTAATCAGGTCAGTCCATAAGAGAGTCGTTTAGGAGTCTGGTAACAGTGGGGAAGGTGCGTGTTCTCAGACTTTTATATCTCCCGCCCCATGGAAGAATTTGGAAGAGTGAATAAGCCGAGTGGGAAGGGTCTTTGATTATGCTGCCAGCTTTCCCCAGGCAGCAGGAGGTTTAGATAGAGTCAGTGGATGGGAGGCAGGTTCATGTGATGGACTGGGCTGTGTTCACGACTCTCTGAAGTTTCTTGCGGCCTTGGGCAGAGCAGTTGCCATACAAGGCTGTGATGCAGCCAGAGAGGATGCTTTCTATGGTGCATCTGTAAAAGTTGGTGAGAGTCACTGTGGACGTGCCGAATTTCCTTAGTTTCCTGAGGAAGTATAGGCAGTGTTGTGCTTTCTTGATGGTAGTCTCGGCGTGGTTGAAGACTATTGTGGAGGAGGTGTTGTTTATTCTTGCTGATTGTGGTCTGTGGGTCAGAAAGTCGAGGATCCAATTGGGGAGTGAGGTGCCAAGTCCTAGGTTTTGGAGCTTTGCTATGAGCTTGGCTGTGATTATGCTGTTGAAGGCGAAGTTGTAGTCGATAAATACGAGTCTGATGTAGGAGTCCTTGTTGTCGAGATGCTCAAGGGATGAATGTAGGGCCAGGGAAATGGTGTCTGCTGTGGACCGGTTGCGGTGGTATGCGAATTATAGTGGATCTAGGCATTCTGGGAGTATTGAGTTGATGCGCTTCATGACCAACCTCTCGAAGCACTTCATTACGACTGAAGTCAGGCCCATCAGATGGTAGTCGTTGAGGCACATTGCCTGGTTCTTCTTTGGCACCGGAATGGTGATCTTCTTGAACCAGGTGGGGACCTTTGAGCGGAGTAGGGACAGGTTAAAGATGTCCGCAAACGCATCTGCTTGCTGGTCTGCGCAGGCTCTGAGTGTATGACCAGGGGTCCCGTCCGCACCCGTCGCCTTCCGAGGGTTCACTTTCAGGAAGGCCGATCTGACTTTGAAAGCTGTGATGGTGAGTTTGGGTGTGTTTTGGGCTGCTGGGGCACTCAACAGCGGATCGATGGTTTCCTGCTCGAAACGAGCATAGAGTCCATCGGGGAGGGTGCGCTGCTGCTGGAGATACTGCTTAGCTTCGCTTTGTAGCCCGTTGTTTAGGCCTTGCCACAACCTACGAGTGCCTAACGCTAGTCTGTGACTAGCTTGGTCTGATATTTTCTCTTGGCATCCCGGGTGGCTTTTGCGGAGGTCGTACCTGGATTTCCTGTATAGGTCAGGGTCGCCTGACCTGAACGCCTCAGACCTGTCCTTCAATTGGGAGTCATCTGATTAAGCCATGGTTTCCGGTTGGGGAACGTATGTACTGCTTTCTTTGGCACGCTGTCGTCCACACATTTGCTGATGAAGTCTGTGACGGTGGTGGCATACTCATTTAGGTTGGAAACTTACATTTCTTTTAAACCCTTTTTCTTCTTTGGAACATTACATTTGAACAGCATTTGGAAACTTAAAGGAACACGTGCACAGAGCTCTGTAGGCACAGAGAGTGGCTCATGATTCTACTCAGCCAGGTGCACTTTGCGGGTGTACCATAGTACTGCAATGTAGATGCCCAGTGTCTATAATAGAAATCTTATTTTCTTAATTGGATATTTGATGGGCAAATTTATGTTGCTTTAGAGCTCCCAGCAGCTAATGTTTACTTTTTAGATTTGTTAAATAGTGATGAGAAGATAGCTATGAAGTTACTGTCAATTTAGAGGGCAGACATCAGGACATTGCCTTTCCCTGTGTGTACATATGGTCATTATTGGGAAATGTTGGTGTCTTCTAGTTTTTTTTACAAATTCTATAAACAGTAGTGAATGAAGTCCTCCGGTAAAGTGGTGTTCATTTGAAACGTATTTTTTTTGATGCATTTGAACTCTCGACTGTGGATCGGTTGCAAATTCTCCCAAGTCTGCTGTTGAAAGTTTTTTCCTTGTACTTTTATCGCAGTTTTAAAACAATGCTATATTTTTAAAATAACGTGGATTGAGTGCTATTTTGTTTTTTAAGCTACTTTACATCTTTCTATAAGGGACTGGATGTGATCTTTAATACCTCCTTAGTTGGAAGCACATTGAAGTATATCAGATAAGTTGCACTGCTCTATGCTTAAACAAAATGGAACTCACAGTCAACTTCTTCATGAATCGCAAGCTATTGCTGCATTTGCATTGTAAAAACATTGTCCTCGAGTGGCTGTGGTGGGAACCGGTCTCTGTCCACTTTCTTTTGGAATGTGCCTTTGCACAGAAAGTTTCTTTTTTGTCAAGGTTTATCCCAAGCATCTCTGTGATGCTGGACTCTGTGCTCTATAGGCTATTATTCCCAGGGGTATACACTAAGAGAAACATCAACTGTGGCTGGAGGATTATCAACTCTGATGGACACTCTTAGGTCTGCCCGAAACTTGCTGATCTTCTGATGCAGAGTTGTCAGTGACTGAGTGTTGCAGACTGGCACATTCTGGGACTCTGTGTTGAGGGTTGCACTGAAGCTTGAGGCAGCCGTCGTAATGGCACAGAGGGAAAAGGCCATCTAAGGCCTGTCAGACACAATACACTGAGTGGCCGGAGACCTTGGGTTGTATGCTTAACATGGAATGATGTGGAGATGCCGGCGTTGGACTTGGGTGAGCACAGTACGAAGTCTTACAACACCAGGTTAAAGTCCAACAGGTTTGTTTCGATGTCACTAGCTTTCGGAGCGCTGCTCCTTCCTCGGGTGAATGAAGAGGTATGTTCCAGAAACATATATATAGACAAATTCAAAGATGCCAAACAATGCTTGGAATGCGACCATTAGCAGGTGATTAAATCTTTACAGATCCAGAGATGGTGTTACCCCAGGTTAAAGAGGTGTGAATTGTGTCAAGCCAGGACAGTTGGTAGGATTTTGCAGGCCAGATGGTGGGGGATGAGTGTAATGCGACATGAATCCCAGGTCCCGGTTGAGGCCGCACTCGTGTGCGGAACTTGGCTATAAGTTTCTGCTCGGCGATTCTGCGTTGTCGCGCGTCCTGAAGGCCGCCATGGAATGTATATTGTAAATATCAAAAGTGTGTAATTGTATTGAGGCACTGTAGAGTGCAGAATACTTTGTGGAGAAAAGTTTAATTTTATTGCAATTTCTGTAATAGTCAATTTGAAATGTTTTTGGAATATTCCTTTACAAATTTCGAGTACCATTTATTTTTGAGGAAAAAATAAATTAAAACTCATTGCAGAAAGTTAGGGCTGCTGTTTAATATAATAAAGATCCTGTTAATGGGATAGTTTATGTTTCCAATGGCCTGCTACTTTGCAACAAGGGGAGGCAGTGGCGTAGTGGTATTGTCACCGGTCTAGTAATCCAGAGACTCGGGGCAATGCTCTGCCGACCTGGGTTCGAATCCAACCGCGGCAGTTGGTAGAATTTGAATTCAATAAAAAAATCTGGAATAAAAATTTAATGATGACCATGAAAACCATTGCCAATTGTCGTAAAAACTAATGTCATTTAGGGAAGGAAATCTGCCATCATTACCTGGTCTGGTCTACATGTGACTCCAGATCCACAGCAATGTGGTTGAGTCTTAAATGCCCTCAGCGATTGGCAACAAATGTGTGGCCAGCCAGAGATGCCCATATCCCATGAACGAATAAAGAAAAAAAAATGGCAATTAAATGACCACTTGGAACATGCAGCCAGAATGCAAGTTCAACTGATTTGTTAAATTATTTTGTGATGGAGTAAAGTTGATGATAAATTAATTTCAGTTTGTCTAGATTGAGAGTTCCTCCAACCCCTAAGAGTGAGCGTCCGTTCATGTATAAGTAACCAACAATTACCATGTTCATTCCACCCGTAACTCCATGAGCTTTAGAAACAATTGCAAGAGTTTGAGTATAAACTGCTCTATTTGGGCAGCATGGTAGCATAGTGGTTAGCACAATTGCTTCACAGCTCCAGGGTCCTAGGTTCGATTCTCGGCTTGGGTCACTGCCTGTGCGGAGTCTGCACATCCTCCCCGTGTGTGCGTGGGTTTCCTCCAACAGTCCAAAGATGTGCAGGTTAGGTGGCTTGGCCATGCCAAATTGCCCTTGGTGTCCAAAAGGGGTTGGGTTGAGTTACTGGGTTGCGGGGATTGGGTGGAGGTGTGGGCTTGGGTAGGGCGCTCCTTCCAAGAGCCGGTGCAGACTCGATGGGCCGAAAGGCCTCCTTCTGCACTGTAAATTCTATGATTATGTTCCATAGGGAAAATTTCTATTTAATTTCTATTATTTATTTCTACACTAGCAATAAATATATAATTAGCATACACTTGCAAGCTAATTTATCTTTTTGAAAAGAACAATTAGTTAAATATATTTAGATTCTTGGAATTTTCTAACAATGTACAGTTTAAGACAACAAACCCATATATAAAACTATGCAGATTCACCTAGTGGTATGTTACCTTTCACCCAAAGCCAAAACTCTGAAAAATCTTATTTTTATTTTATTTGTTCATAGGATGTGGGAATTGCTGGCTTGGCCAGCATTTATTGCTCTTACCTAATTGCCTTTGAGAAGGTGGTGTTGAGTTGCCATGAACTGCAGTAGTTCCTGTAGTGGAAGTGTACACCCAGTGGTGTTAGGGAGGAAGTTCCTGGATTTTGACGCAGTGACACTGAAGGAATGGCGATATATTTTGAAGTCAAGATAGCGAGTGACTTGTATTCCCATGTGCCTGCTGCCCTTGTCCTTACAGATGGTAATGATTGTGCGTTTGGAAGGTGCTATCTAAGGAGCCTTGGTCAGTTGCTGCAGTGTACCTTGTAGATGGTACACACTGCGGACCCTGTGTGCCGGTGGTGGGCGATGGAGTAAATGTGGATGAAGTGGTTTCTGAGTGTTTTGGAACTGCACTCATCCAGGCAAGTGACGAGTATTCATCACTCTCCTGACTTGTGCCTTGTACGTCCAGGCATTAGGGAGTGATAAGGTGAGTTATTCGCCACAGGATTCCTAGTTTCTGACCTGTTACAGCGACAGTATGTATATGGCTAGTACATCTTAGTTTCTGTTCAGTGGCAACCCCCAGGATGTTGATAGTGGGGATTCAGCGATGGTAATGCGATTGAATGTCAAAGGGCAATGGTTAAGTTCTCTATTGTTGGAGAATGCGGATGCTGATTATGGTGAGAGATTTAGGGCAGTGTCTAAACGAGTGAAACTTTTATTCAGTTGTATTATTATACCATCTTCCCCAAATCTAACTGAACCATGCCAATTTATTGTTTAAATTAATTAAAATTAATCAGCTGAGTAAGTCATGCAGACTGACCATAACTCTTTCTCTCTCCATAGATGCTGTCAGACCTGCTGAGGTTTTCCAGCATTTCCTGTTTTAATTTAATATTGATTGGTGTCAACTTTTCCTACACTGAGCTGTCATTTATTTTTGATTTGTGTCTTTATACAACTCACCAGGTGGTCTGCATAAATAATATAAACTTCCAGAGGCAGTCTGTTATAGTAAGTATCCACTATATTTTAAAAATTTTGTACAAGGTAATTTCAGACATACTAAATAGGAAATTTGCATGTTTTCTACTTGCAGGGTTACGTAGAGTTGACTATATTTCCGTCACTTGCTAACCTCAATAGAATAAAATTGAACAGCAAGCAATGCCGGATTTACAGAGTAAGAGTAAATGATTTGGAAGCCGCTTTCATTTACAATGATCCAACCTTAGAAGTCTGCCACCATGAATCAAAGCAGTAAGTATGGCATTGCAATGGTTCTAAGTGCTGAAACTGAGTGAAGAAAAGCAAGGCTATGTCTGAAAGAAAAGGATGAACACTCACATTTTTAGTGCAGAATGGTCCAAAACTACTTGCTGTTCATTAGATTTAGTCTACAAGTTTTTGAATTGCTGTTGAAAAAAACTATAAATGTTAGCTATTACAAATTCAGGATACTATTAAGTTGTAGAACTATAAAATATCAATTCACAATGTGCTTATTAACTATAAAATGCAATCAGCTTTAATTTCTTTATTTAAAAATAATTTGCATTAGGGTATGAATGCTCGGAGCTGGCGGCTCAAAAAGGCTTTTCTTTATGGGCAAGTCTAAATAGTAACGTTTTGGCAGGCAATTTTGCTGTAGATGCCAGGCCATCGCAGCCAACTAAGATCCTATTGTCACTGAAAGGTCAATCGATGTGCACTTCCACCAGGAGCTATTCGATGAAAATCAAAAGCAGGACCTCTGCAGAATACCTGATCATCTTGGGGACAGTAAGAAGCACTTTGGTGCCCCACTGCCAACTTGACTGAGATCAAATAAGTAACATTTCTTTCATCAGGTGTAAAACTTCTCAACACAGAAAATACTGTGCAATTACAAATAACCATAATTTGCTCTTTCAAATTTTTAACTTAATGGACAGAGATGTGACAATTTTCATTGCTGCATTATAAATGTTAGCAGTAATATGGCATCATGTTAGGGCGGCATGTGGCGCAGTGGTTAGCACTGGGACTGCGGCGCTGAGGACCTGGGTTCGATTCCCAGCCCTGGGTCACTGTCCATGTGGAGTTTGCACATTCTCCCCATATCTGCGTGGGTTTCATCCCCACAACCCAAAGATGTGCAGGTTAGGTGGATTGGCCATGCTAAATTGCCCCTTTATTGGAAAAAAAATAATAGGCTACTCTAAATTTAAAAAAAATATGGCATGTCACAATAAAATCATTTATAGGTCATTCCATTTCTAAGTTTTAAATATGAGATTTTATATTATTCTGGAATGATACCTGAAAAGTTTGAGAAACTAAATGGGCCACTAGGATTTAAGATAGCTACATTTTTAGGAGCTGATGGTTTTGATCCCAGGATGTTAAAATAAAACTCCTGGTGCATTAGTAATCATTTTCAGAAGCACTTTAGAGTCAGGAATTGCACTTAGGATTGAAAAATTGCAGATGTCACTCCTTTATTTAAGAAGGGTGGTAGAGAGAAACCAAGTAACCAAACCAAGGTCAACTTTATACTTGTCCAGATGTTAACTGGTACCTTCTCAGAGACAGTGACTGAGTACTTGGGACAGGAATCTGCGTAGATTATGAAGGGTAGGTTATCATAGAAGAATCTTAAAAACCCTACAGTATAGAAGGAGGGCGTTCGGCTCATTGAGTCGACACTAAACCTCTGATAGAGCATCCTACCTAGGCCCACTCCCCGCCTTATCTCCCGTAACCCCATCTAGCCTTTGGACACTAAGGGGCAATTCAGTATGGCCAGTCCACCTAACCCGCACATCTTTGGACTGTGGGAGGAAACCGGAGCACCCGGAGGAAACCCATGGAGACATGGGGAGAATGAGCAAACTCCACACAGATAGTCACCCAAGGTCAGAATTGAACCCGGATTCCTGGTGCTGTGAGGCAGCAGTGATAACCACTGTGCCACCATGCCGCCCTCTGACTCATCTAGTTGAATTTTAAAGGAGGCAGTTAACGTGTTGGATAGGCGAGGAACTATGGACAATGCCTATTCAGATTTTCAGAAGGCATTTGAAAGGCTCAATACAATAAATTATTAGCCAAAATGAGAACTCATGGATTTGGTAACTGGTTAGGAAGTAGGCGAGAGAGATTAGGGATGAAACGCGTGTTCTGATTAAGATATGACAAATGGTGTTCACCAGGAATCTGTGTTAGAAGTTCTGCTTTTAACTGTATATAATAATGACTTCGCAGAAGAAATAACTAACGGTATAGCCAAGTTTGCAGATAAGACCATGAGACATGGGAGCAGAATTAGGTCACTCGGCCCATCAAGTCTTCTCCGCCATTCAATCATGGCTGATATTTTTTTCATCCCCATTCTCCTGCCTTTGCCCCATAACCCCATATCCCCTTATTAATCAAGAACCTATCTATCTCTGTCTTAAAGTCACTCAGTGATTTGGCCCCCACAGCCTTCTGTGGCAAACTGTTCCACAGATTCACCACCCTCTGACTGAAGAAATTCCTCCTCATCTCTGTTTTAAATGATAGTCCCTTTAGTCTGAGATGGTGTCCTCTGGTTCCTACAAGTGGAAACATCCTCTCCACATCCACTTGTTGCTAACTTTAGCCTTAGTTTAATTGCTCAGTTCTATCACCTTTGCTCTTGAGTCGCCAGGTATCTTTCTGATACCGCCATGTGGTTCAAGTCCGAGTAATGATCAATAATCCAACACACCGCTTAGTAAGAGTTAAATCAACGCACATTTATTATATACAGTAATCAATGCTTATGCATAAATTCTACTTCTAAGCTACTTCCTACAACTGACAGGCCTATACTTAACTTTGGAAATGGCCCACCAGGTCAGGGAAACGAATGGCCTTTCGTTTGGGTTCTGAGCCTGCGGGATGTGAAGCTGGTACAGATCGATAGCTAGGAGCGCCTATCTCGTAGCGAGCGTTGAAGTAAGACTTACGATTTGAGCGGCTGTTGTAGAAGGTGAGCAGAAGGGTGGCAGGAGGGTGCAGAAGGGTCGATTTGAACTTGGACTCTATTTTTATAGTCCCCAGGGGCTTCCCACCTTTCGGGGCGGACCCTGTACCTGGTTCCAAGTGATTGGACTTTGTCCCAATCGCTTGGTTCGATATTCTCCAATGCTGGAGCGATTCCTTGATCGATGGGCGGTCTTGGGGTGATCGTTCACCTCCCTTTGTGTAGGTTCCTGTTGGCGCCGAAGAGTCTGGGTTGGCTTTGTGTGTCTAAATTGTTGCACATTGTTCCCGGGGATTGCTCATTAGTATTCAGATGGCTGGTGTTTTGTTGTGCTGATGGCTGCAGGTATCGATCTTGTCTGGCCTTCCCAGAGGTGAATACACAGTTTACCTGCAGCTGCTTGTTTTAGTCCTGTTGGCTGATTTTCCCATCGCCATTTTAAATCTGGGTTAGCCATTCTAAATCGGGAGTTAGCCATTTTAACTGGCTACACACTCTATCCAGGCCTCGCAGTATCCTGTAAGTTTCAATAAGATCCCCCCTCATCCTTCTAAACTCCCAACGAGTAAAGACCCATAGTCCTCAACCGTTCCTCATACGACAAGTTCTTCATTCCAGGGATCATTCTTGTGAACCACCTCTAGACCCTTTCCAAGGCTAGCACATCCATCCTTTTTTAAAAATATAAATTTAGAGTGCCCAATTCATTTTTTCCAATTAAGGGGCAATTTAGCGTGGCCAATCCACCTAACCTGCACATCTTTGGGTTGTGGGGGTGAAACCCACGCAAACACGGGGAGAACGTGCAAACTCCACACGGACAGTGACCCAGAGCAGGGATCGAACCTGGGACCTCGGCACCGTGAGGCTGCAGGGCTAACCCTCTGCACCACCGTGCTGCCCTAGCACATCCTTCCTTCGATACGGGGCCCAAAACTGCTCACAATACTCCAAATGGGACCTTGATATCACGAACAAAGACAAAGAGCAAAGAAAATTACAGCACAGGAACAGGCCCTTTGGCCCTCCCAGCCTGCGCCGATCCAGATCCTTTATCTAAACCTGTCACCTATTTTCCAAGGATCTACTTCCCTCTGTTCCCCGTCCGTTCATATATCTGTCTAGATGCATCTTGAATGATGCTATTGTGCCTGCCTCTACCACGTCTGCTGGTTCCAGGCACCCACCACCCTCTGCGTAAAAAAACTTTCCACGCACATCTCCCTTAAACTTTCCCCCTCTCACCTTGAAATCGTGACCCCTTGTAATTGACACCCCCACTCTTGGAAAAAGCTTGTTGCTATCCACCCTGTCCATACCTCTCATAGTTTTGTAGACCTCAATCAGGTCCCCCCCTCAACCTCCGTCTTTCCAACGAAAACAATCCTAACCTACTCAACCTTCATAGCTTAACACCCTCCATACCAGGCAACATCCTGGTGAACCTCCTCTGCACCCTCTCTAAAGCATCCACATCCTTCTGGTAATGTGGCGACCAGAACTGCACGCAGTATTCCAAATGTGGCCTAACCAAAGTCCTATACAACTGTAACATGACCTGCCGACTCTTGTACTCAATACCCCGTCCGATGAAGTCAAGCATGCTGTATGCCTTCTTGACCACTATCGACCTGCGTTGCCACCTTCAGGGTACAATGGACCTGAACTCCCAGATCTCTCTGTACATCAATTTTCCCCAGGACTCTTCCATTGGCTGTATAGTCCGCTCTTGAATTAGATCTTCCAAAATTCATCACCTCGCATTTGCCTGGATTGAACTCCACCTGCCATTTCTCTGCCCAACTCTCCAATCTATTTATATTTTGCTGTATTCTCTGACAGTCCTCCTCGCTATCTGCAACTCCACCAATCTTAGTATCATCTGCAAACTTGCTAATCAGGCCACCTATATGTACCTTCGTCCAGATCATTTATGTATATCACAAACAACAGTGGTCCAAGCACGGATCCCTGCGGAACACCACTAGTCACCCTTCTCCATTTTGAGACACTCCCTTCCACCACTACTCTCTGTCTCCTGTTGCCCAGCCAGTTCTTTGTTCATCTAGCTAGTACACCCTGAACCCCATACGACTTCACTTTTTCCATCAACCTGCCATGGGAAACTTTATCAAACGCCTTACTGAAGTCCATGTATATGACATCTACAGCCCTTCCCTCCTCAATTAACGTTGTCACTTCCTCAAAGAATTTTATTAGGTTTGTAAGACATGACCTTCCCTGCACAAAACCATGCTGCCTATCACTGATAAGTCTATTTTCTTCCAAATGTGTATAGATCCTATCCCTCAATATCAACTCCAACAGTTTGCCTACCACTGACATCAAGCTCACAGGTCTATAATTCCCCGGATTATCCCTGCTACCCTTCTTAAACAAAGGGACAACATTAGCAATATTCCAGTCCTCCGGGACCTCACCCGTGCTCAAGGATGCTGCAAAGATATCTGTTAAGGCCCCAGCTATTTCTTCCCTCAGTAACCTGGGATAGATCCCATCCGGACCTGGGGACTTGTCCACCTTAATGCCTTTTAGAATACCCAAAACGTCCCCCTTCCTTATGCCGACTTGACCTAGAGTATTTAAACATCCATCCTTAGCCGCAACATCCGTCATGTCCCTCTCCTTGGTGAATACCGATGCAAAGTACTCATTAAGAATCTCACCCATTTCCTCTGACTCCACGCATAAATTCCCTCTTTTGTCTTTGAGTGGGCCAATCCTTTCTCTAGTTACCCTCTTGCTCCTTATATACGAATAAAAGGCCATTTTCCTTGGGATTTTCCTTTACCCTGTTAGCCAAAGATATTTCATGACACCTTTTAGCCCTCTTTATTGCGCGTTTGAGATTTCTCCTAGTTTCCCGATATTCCTCCAAAGCTTCATCAGATTTAAGTCGCCTAGATCTTGTGTACGCTTCCTTTTTCATCTTAACTAGTCTCACAATTCCTCCCGTCATCCATGGTTCCCCAATCTTGCCATTTCTATCCCTCATTTTCACAGGGACATGTCTGTCCTGCACTCTAATCAACCTTTCCTTAAAAGACTCCCACATTTCAAATGTGGATTTACCCTTAAAGAGCTGCACCCAATCCACATTCCCTAGCTCCTGCCGAATTTTGTTATACTTGGCCTTTCCCCAATTTAGCACTCTTTCTTTAGGACCACTCTCGTCTTTGTCCATGAGTATTCTAAAACTTACGGAATTGTGATCGCTTTTCCCAAAGTAATCACCGACTGAAACTTCAACCATCTGGCCGGGATCATTCCCCAATACCAGGTCCAGTATGGCCCCTTCCCGAGTTGGACTATTTACATACTGCTCTAAAAAACTCTCCTGGATGCTCCTTACAAATTCTGCTCCATCTACACCTCCAACACTACATGAGTCCCATTCAATGCTGGGGAAGTTAAAATCTCCCATCACGACCCCCCTATTGCTCCTACGTTTTTCTATAATCTGTCTACATATTTGTACCTCTACTTCACGCTCGCTTTTGGGAGGCCTGTAGTAAAGTCCCACCAATGTTACTGCACCCTTCCTATTTCTTAGCTTTACCCATATTGCACGGCAGCATTGTGGACAGCACAATTGCTTCACAGCTCCAGGG